>NW_024070185.1:30022225-30428950 GCF_014754425.2 Oryx dammah
TTTAAAATGTAAGCATTGGCTAACTATTAGACTAGAGTCAGAGAGATGGAAAAAGAAACAAGGCTCAGCTCAAGCTTACTAAACAATCTCAATGGCACAGGAACTCCAGGCAACTAAAATACCCTCTGGAGAGTAACATTTCATGCATAGGAAGAAGTTATTTACTTCATGCAGGAAAGTACTTTGCTCTAAAGAGGGGCCCTGGCTCACCATAATATTGGGTTTGGCCTATCATGGGACTAGACTTAAAATATTTTATGCTCTCAATTTATTTTCTCTCACATCTGGATTAAGGATAATTTTTCTAGGCCTGAATTATGGAGAATTTCTCTTGTCAAATATATATGCCATATTATTGACTGTAAGCATATTGGTCTAATTGCACCACATACCGCTGGGAAAGCTAATTATTTAAGGTGGGGGCCCAAAGTAGAATTTCCCCACCTTTATGTAAACCACAAACCCGTATCTCTAGGGATTCAAAGTGCAGAACTTCACTGCCTGGCCAAGAAGCATCTCCTGCTGCACCCTCCCATGGGGAGGCTTAGGCCTTTGGCTGGGGGCTGTTTCCACAGGCTGGAACCTTTTTTCCTGGTTGAGGAGGTCCCCTTAGACACAGGGGAATTGTGGTGACCCTTTGAGGTTGCAGAGGGAATTATCTGAGTGCCTCCTTTCAGTTTCTCTCATATCCCTGCACCGAGCTGGAACAGGGAGCCCTTTCTCTGGTCCAGGGCTTCTTTGGCAGCTCCTTCGGGCCAGCTAGTGCTAGACTGCCTCCCACCTACACCCTCATGTCTGCTGGAGCCAAGAGAGCAGAAGAGAGGGATTCCCTTCTAGTTCTGTGCCAGGTGTTTTTACAGTTCTATTTTTGTTTTTCATACTAGGCAAAGATTACAAGGTTTTATTGTCTCAAAGTACACTATTCAAGCTCTAACTTTAATGCATAAACAAAAATCATGTATATCACCAAAATAGAAATAATATAGTTTTTATTTTAAAAAGACAATGACAAAGCAGATAGCAAGTATGAGTGCTTATCCAAGATAGATTTCAATTGTGTTGTATATAGAATGAAACTTTATATATTATTTAGTATATATTCATTATATATATACTAGATCCTGTCTTAAGCACAAAGACTGTGAAAATCAATAATACCTGGTCTGGTCCTTCTCTGAAAATACTCACAAGCTCTCCTAGAACATGTGTGTAAGGAGGTGCATGCATGTGTGCTAAATCTCTTTAGGCGTGTCCAACTCTGGGCAACTCTATGGACTGTCGCCCACCAGGCCCCTCTCTCCATGGGGACTCTCCAGGCAAGAATACTGGAGTGGGTTGCCATGCTCTCCTCCAGGGGATCTTCCCAACCCAAGGGTCAAACCCACATCTCTTAACGTCTCCTGCATTAGCAGGCAGGTTCTTTTACCACTCATGCCACCTGGGAAGTAAGGAGGTGACAGGTATACAAATATATAATTATAATGGAATATACTATTGTAATTCAGAGACAGAATAAAACCTGACCACTTTTGCCTTACAACAATTTCCTAGAAAAGGTGATATTGATGAGGTTCTGGAAGGGTAAGTGGAATTAGAAGAAGGAGAAGAGTACTCTTTCTGGGAAGTGGAGACAGTATGTAAAAAAAGGAAAAGAGACCAAAAATAGCCTGGAATATTTGGGAAATGGATAGTATTTTAGTATGAACAACAGTCAGGGTTTAGTGGATGAAGTGATGCTAAGTGAGTCCTTAAAGGAAAATAATATCCAGGTGATAGTGCATATTAGATAAAACGTTAAGGTTTGGGGACTTTGTTATTTAGGCAGAAGTGGAGGAGTAATAAGATCCTTTATTGATCACTTAAAATATGCCATATGTTGTTCTAAGTACACTAGATAAATTTACTCGTATACTCCTCACTACATCCATGTGAGAGAAGGTCTACAGTGATTTTCACTTTATAGATGACTCTGGGAAAGCCATCAGTTTCCTTATATCTTCAAAGTAATCTATAGGTACTATACAAGCCCAGTCAAACTCAGCAGGCTTATTTTGGTAGGGATTGACAAGCAGATTCTAAAATCATATGGAAATACAAATGTTATAGCATAGACAGAACAAATTTTAAAAAGAAGAACAAAGTAAGAAGATTTACAGTACTTAATTTCATGATTTGTTGTGAAACTATAATAGTAAAGGTAGTAGAAGAGAGTCCCAAAATAAAAGTATATATATATATATATACACACACATATATGTGTATATATATGTGTATGTATACATATAGAGCCATCCTAGTCTTATCCATAGATCTTTAGAATCTGTCTCAATCTCAAAGAGATAAGATTGAGATTTATTGGGCCTCTCTCCTTATTCAGATTTGCCTGTTTCCTCCCCAGAAGTTTGTATAACAGAATGAAGGGCATTTATTTACTAAGTCAAACAAAAGATTCCATACACGTTTTTCCCAGGGCCAATAGCCTGCTTCCCTTACACTTATAAAACTAAGAAGGGTCCATTAATATCTGCCCCAAATTGATGACCTTAACCATGAATGCTTGGTTACTTCTATTAGTATAAAAAGAAAGTAAATTCTCATAGGGTATCTCATTTCATTACAATTTTACTGAATGTTATATTCCAATTAGCATTTTTTCCAATTTATCCCATTATAAATGAATCACATAGAGGCTGCATTTTATTTTTATGTTTAAATATTGTGCCTTGGGAGGCTGAATACACTTTTCAGTGATAATCACTGATGAGGGAAGTATGCTGGCCCCTGCAGTAATTCGACAAATAGACTGCCCAGTATTTCCGTAGAAGTAGAAAGCAAATAGAAGAAGGTAGTCTTCTTGTGTTTCTTGTAACTAACTTTAAGAGAACAAAGGTAATAATTAGAATTCATTTTCTCTCCTTATCAAGACCCTCTGCTGAGCAAGCCTTTGCAAGAGATGACATTTTTAATCAGTGATTGATAGCACCCCCAGCTTTAAGAACAAGCTGAATGTTCTTAGTGACCTCTGCAGACTTGAGGTACTGAGTTATGTTTCAAAAGCTTGACAGTGCTAAGTTGTCTTAGCTTGGGAAGTTTCAAGACCAACATTACCATGAATTGGTTGATGGTTTCAAAATGGAGATTAGCTCCGATGATGGATTGGAAGGTACAGGAAGAACAGCAGAAGAACAAATTACGGAGGAACAGTAGATCTGAGTTAAGAAAAGGCTTTTTATTCTATTTTTTAATTGACCAAGCTTCTTTCATTGTCTGTAATCTTTAAAGTGGCCTCCTTGGATTTTCCCTGAGTTTCCCAGTTTTGTCCTTGACCTCACATCATTTCTCTCCATCTCTGTTTTATCTTGGTATTCCCATATGTACCCATCTCTTAAAATACTTAACCCTTATGTGAATGACTCCAAAGTCTATCTCTTCAGAAATTTGATTATGCTTTTAACTACCTATTGTATGCTCCCACATACAGTAGGGGTTAGGTACTTGAAACTCCACATGCCTAAAGCTAACTAACTACCTTGCCTTCCAAATAGCTTGCTCTTGTTGAATGTCATCATGTACTAGTCATATATGCCCTAAGACAAAAACTCATCTCCTTTTCCTTATACTGCCAGAAACCATATTTCTTCATGTTGCCAGGGACCATATTTCATCACCCAATCAGGGGCAGTGTTCTGTGGATGGCATCTCTAGCCCACTGCACTTCAGCCACAGTAGTATCCCTCACCCGGATTGGGCATTGATATCTAAATTGGCCCTTCTGCCACAACTGTCTAATCTTTTTTTTTAATCCTTTGCATTGCTACAGAAGTTAGCTTTCTAAATGAAACTCGATTTTATTGTGTCCTTGCCCTGCTTTAATATTTAATGTTGACCTCCAGTCTAGCACTTGGCACCCATATATTGTTGATGAAGTGTTTACTCACTTGAGGGACAACTCTCTTGCCATCAGGATTGCATTTCAACTCACACAAATGGGTTTCTCTTCCTATTCTTTATATTGCCATCCACATTACAACTCTTTTTTCTTTTAAGTGTCACCTAAACTTCAACTAATTTCATTTATTTTATTTAACAAAACTTTACTATATACCATGTGCTCACCTAAGCACTTTATAAATTTTAACTCATTTAACTCATTAAAGTTTGAAACAATCTAAAAACAAATTTCCCTGAAACTAAGTTGAAATATATATGAGTGACACTACATAGAGACACCCACAAAAACATTTTACTACCAAATATTATCCATCACCTATATGAGGAATTCTTAGAAAACCTGAGAGTATAGGATGGTGTCAGAACTTAATCTTCAGATTTGAAATTCCTTCTACTAATGTAGTCCCCTTCCCTGTTCCCATCTGGCAGGCTTCTGCTTATTAACTGTGTATTGAAGATAATGAATTCAGTGGATTATAAACATAAATCACTTTAAACATAAATTGCTATATACTTTCTAAACATTGCTTTTAAAATAAGGTGGCATGTGATTTGAAGCATGTAAATTAACCTCCCTGTGCCTTGGTTTCCCTTCTTAAAGACAGGACAGATCATGCTGCCTACCTCATAGAGTTGTTTTAAAGCTTGAATGTGTTAATACATATAAAATGTCTAAAGCAGTAGCTGGCACATAGTAAGCACTCAATAAAAGTTGGCCATAATATTTATGCTCCTATCTCCCTCTCTAGACCACAAGCTCCTTGACTCTCAAGAGCTTAGACAGTGTCTGGCACATATTCATACGTGCTCAGTCACGGCTGGCCCTTTGTGACCCCCATGGACTGTAGCTCGCCAGGCTCCTCTGTCCAGGGGATTTTCCAGGCAAGAATACTGGAGTGGGTTCTGGCAAAATATTGGTATAATAGTGGATTAAAAAAATTAATCAAAATAAGGATTCTAGGAATTAAACAGAACTGAAGTTGATTTGAACACACAATGCCTTTTTCCCTAAGGATTCCAAAATGCATTCAAATAATATTTTATTTTCTTAGGAGGCAATGACTATAGATAATATCTCTATCACAGAGAGTATAATATAACTAGATTCAATCACAGAGAGATTAAGTTTCCTGAGACTAATGGAAGAATTTGAAATGGCTACTTCAGTGGGAAATAGTAAAGATGGCAGAATTAACTTTTGCATATCACCTTTACTGGTTTTATCCCAGATATTTTTTTTAAAGAATGGCAATGGAACAGATTTTAAAGATAATAATTGCACAGAGCTCTGCAGAATTGTATAAGATGCTTTTTTTCTACCAGGTGCTTTGGAAAGCAAGTAGATCAAATTGCCTACTTCCCATAGGCATTTTCCAGGTACTCATATGGCATCAGAGCTCAGTTGTATCACAATACAAAAAAAAGAAAAAACATAAAAGTGTTTTCCACTACTACCAACCCCCTCCCCCACATCAACTCCCCCCTACCCTGTATTCTAACAAATAAACAGAACTGCTAGGTGGGTATGGTTTAAGTTGTCATCAGATAAGTGTCCTCCATCACTGTTTCTTCGAAGGTCATGAAAACAAAGCAAAAATTAAAGAGGAAGAGTGAAATCAATCATAGTTATCTTTCCAAACAGTCAAATATTAGCCATATATAGACTAAACATCTAGGGGATAGTTAAACTTTTCCTCACTTTTTATGCACATTTCTACCCAAAGATTGAACCCTCTACGGAAAGCTCAACCATTAGCCTACAAAAGCTGAATCAACAGAGTTAATCATCACAGAAAGTATAGTCACTTATTGAATTAGAGGTGGTCATAGGGTGAGAAAATGAGAAAAACCTTAGCCAAAGTCAATGGTTTTGTGGTTGGATTTTTCTGGATTTATACTAATGAAAAAAAATGTGCTTCTGTCCAGAAGATCAATTCCAAAACAAATAAAAACACTGTCACACTAGCCTTAAAGAGATGCCCTCACTTTCAATAATGGCCTGGGAGGAGGAAGGTCCTTGGAGAATTATCTAGGAGTGGATGACATACAATTTTGTTTGCTAAACATTCTTGACCTTACGTCCTCTATAAAAATAGTTTCTTTCATTGCAGCTGAGAAAACTGTGATTTTGCTGTCTCGACAGTCTAGACTAGGCTCCTTCATCACGGTGAAGATGGGTGTGACTTTATAAAAGAGTTTAGCCATCTCCTATTCTAATGGCTTAAATACACTGCTTCCTTCTATCCCAATTTAGAATACTCAACCAAGAAAGTGCATCATATCATTCAAGCTCAAAGTTTTGAGCATGTCTAGATCCAGAATATAAAACATTTCTCTGTTCCTGTCTTTTTTGACCCCCTTTTCCTACCCCTGACTTATGAGGTTCCACACTGCCAGGGAGCCCTGTGGTATCAAGCTGAACATTTTGATGTAATCCCACCACTGTTGCTCTAGCTATCTAAGCTAGAGGATTTATTAGTTGTGAACATTCATTTTTGTTTTTGCTGGTCCAGTGCCAGTAAATAAGTCACCCAAACCATGGTTGAGTGTCATTTGATAGGAAAAGGCTGGGATCACAAGGAAGCCTTCTGTCTTTCAACCAAAAAAAAAAAAGTTGCTGAGGTAAGCAGTGTCAAGCCCAGCTGCATCAACATGATGGTAGTAAGACAAATGTGAGCTTTCACTGCTGGATACTAGGCTAGAGGACAACCAGCCTGTAAACCTTCCTTAAGCCCAGGAACAGCTGAATTAATGCAAGTAGCAAAGTAGCAAGGGATTGCTTTTTCAAACTACTCACTCTGAGAAGGAAAATCCTCCCACCATTGCCATCTCTCTAGTACATAAACACAGTTCATCTGAAAGGACTAGAGATGAAAATTTCCTGTACACACATAAATACACACATGCATATACACATACACACACGCACACACACACACTGTTGTTTCAGCTCCATTAGAAGAATCTGATGAAATTATCCCCCTCTGTGTGCTGGTGACCAGCTGGAAGGGTGTTGAGCAGGAAGACCAGAACAGGACATGGGTTTGTGAGAGGCCATTAGGAGACCCAGGATGGGAGAAGCAAAGGAGGAGGAGGAGCGAGAGGAGGTCTGAACATGGGAGGGGACCTCTCTCTCTCTCTCTCTCTCTCTCTCTCTCTCTCTCTCTCTCTCTCTCTCTCTCTCACCACAGGCGCGCCAGCTCCCTGTGACTGTTGCCTGGGCGATGGCTGAGGGATTATCAGGAATGCCTGGAGCCCAGTAACCTTCTTTTGGACTCATGGATGGAGCAGAAGGGGGTGGATGGCTTTTCTCTTTCTGTTCGGTCCTTTCATATTCAGCAGATTAGAGCAGGCGAGTTGCTGTGGCGACGACACGGAGGAGGGCTCCCTGCACACCTGCATCACAAACGGAGAGCCCGCCAGCGTGGTCTTAGGCTCTCCCCAAAGCGTTTTTTCTTTCTTTCTTTTTTTTTTTTTTTTTTTTGCTGTGGGGAACACAACAACAACAACAGCAAAAAGCTGAAGGAATAGTGAGGGACATGGAGGAAGGGAAGGAAGAAAGGGAGAGAAAGAAGAAAACACACGAGTTCAAGCGATGGCAATGATAATGATGTTCTTCCATGAAACAGAACAGGAACCCATGTGATGTAGAGATGGTGCCCCAGAACCTCAGTCCAAATAGCCTTGTGGGGCTGTTTGGGGATGACAGGAAGTGAGGAGACATATACCCACATCCTGGAACCACCAACTACATACAACATGGAGGAATTATACCCTAAAAGCAGGGAAAACTGGAAAGCTACAGCTCTTAACTAAAAGTAAAATGTAGAGGGCTGAGTGGAAAGATACTCTGTGATTAGCCAAAACTAAAAGAGTTTACCATTTCTGCAGACCAGCTTTCTAATGGAAAGGAATGCTTTCTAATGTGGAAAAAAAAATAAGATTATATGCTTTCTTTTTTAAGTTGAGAGAGAGAAGAGGGGAAATGGGGGCAGGGGAGAGAGACTGATGGGCTGCCGAAGTCGAGTATAGTCCTTCGGAATGTGCTGGCCTGGCTCCAGATTCTGCTAATGAAGAAGTCAGCTCCACACAGTGTCCCGGCCTCACCTCTCTCACACACCCTAGGCTCTGCCTTTCTGTGTCTCCCTCATCTGCCTCCTCCTCTTCCTGTCTGGTGACGGCTTTCTGCATTACTGTCTCTGTGTCCACTAACAAAACATCACAACACATTAGCCTGTCCAAAGCACTGTACATGACAATATTTACAGAAGGTTAACTAAAATACGGATAGAGTGATTGATAGCGAACATGCCATAGACCTTTTGAACTTAGAGCATGCCGGCTTTGTTTGCTTTTTAAGCCTGATTCTCCAGGCTGCTTCAGCTGGAGATATTTTATTATATCTCAAACAATCCACTTACAGGAAGAGATGATTAAAGAGAAACATTCTTTTAATTTTTTTTCTCTTTTTTAAGCAACATGATTAGCAGTCAGTGGGCCTTATGTCTTCCACTTTCTGTCTGGTTAAAACCAAGAGCATTTTCTTGGGAAACTGCACTACAACAGATGAAGATGAGACAATTGACCGTTCCATCAGCACATACACAAATGACTGGACTCTTGTTCCTAAAGTCTTTACCTACCCTCATATTCACTCCAACTCAATGAATGTAGGAAGATGATCTAATTTCAGAGTATAGCTTTTTTCTCTTTTTGTGTACGTATATATTTGTCTGCTTCTTTCATCAAGAGTCTATAAAATATTTTCACAAGAAAGACAGATACATGTTAGATCAGGACTTGGTAAACTTTCTCTGTAAAGAGCTAAGTACTTTAAGCTTTGTGGTCCATCCAGTCTGTAGCAACAAAGTTCTGATATTGACAACATGTAAATGAATGGCATAGCAATGTTTCAATAAAGCTTTATTTACAAAAATAGGCAGCAAGTCCATTTGGCCTGTATGCCATAGTTTGCCAACCCCTGGCACTAGATCTGTCTTCTAGTTGTAAGATACTGAAAAGGTCTGAATTCTCTGTAACTCTCTCAGAAAAATTTCACTATTCTATTTCATTCGTTTTAGTTCCTTATCTTACACTGATATTCAGTAACCAGGAATAAATAAGCAGCAAACTAATTCAACTGAAGTAAGTATCCAATATGCTCAGAGACTAGAATCTCCTGATTCTGTTTTAAAAAATCAAATAAGAATACACTTTAAAAGGATAGAGCATATTTGAACTGTTGCTGTACATGGCTATTTAGTCTTATTAATATAATGCCTGAACCCTATGTGTATAAATGACCATTTATATACACTTACATTTAGAAAGAGTAGAATTTGCCCTTCTTGATGGTCATGAGTTTTAGATATCTATTTAGTACCAAATTTTCTACAGTCTTGTGCCAAAATGTCTTTTATCACAGGGAGGCAAGTGGTGCCTTTAAACATTTTGTCCAATAGGTACCATATGTAAAAGTGACCAGAACTCCCTGCCAGTTCTCTCAAAGGGAGGATTTGTCTCCAAAGATTCAAGCATTTTGCAGTGCAACTCATGTTAGAGAAGTCAGCAGGTAAGGAGTTGCATGTGTAATTTTACATTTCATTCTGAAAATGGTTTGTTTTCTAAATAAGGGTTTTCATTATTACCACCTCTGAAATTTATCCTTATTTTTAAGAGTTTTATGTGTTATGTTTGCTGTAATTTTGCATACAGACAGCAGTGAGGACTTGTGTTCACCTCATTCCAGTGTATGAATTCCAATGTGTTTGTAATGTTGAGGCCCCATGTGTAGCCTTGTTCATGACTAAAGAGTCCATTCTTTGGGAATTACATTGATAGCTGATTATAGAGTTTTGAAAAATTGCTCTAGTGAAAACCTAGAAAAAGGTTACCTTTGTCCATAGAGATGGAATTTGTCCAGAGGAACACTCCTACTGTCTACCAGTGGGCAATACATAAAAATTGGAAAGGTTGACTATCAAGCAGAGTAGTCATAATCCACAGCATTCCCATAAGACTTGGTGGTAAAAAACAACAAGAAAAGATTGGAAGAATGGATTTTAATTTCTTGAGGATCACACCAGAAACACCCAGATTAGAAACGTGAGGAAAATCTAGGGGTTTGTTTTTGTTTTAGCCAGTTTGCAATTAAAATTATGGCAATTCTTCCCAACCTGACAAATTCAGGAACTCCAAGTTATATTACTTACTGTGGTCCTTCCCTGAGATGAACCAACTTAAGCATATTCCCTTGTTGCTGCACGAAGACCCAGGACCACTTCACCTGGGACATCAATGTAGACAAAGCAGACATTTAGTCAATAATGTGTGTTAATATGAGGATTCTATAGGAGAAAGGATAGGGTTTTGTTTTCTGAAAATATGAAGGTTCAGAATAGGAGCTTCCTCTCCCCCTACTGACAGTTTGTAAAGAAGTAGGAAGATGCAAGAACTAATCCTACTTTTCTAGTCAATTAGTATGAAATGTAAGGTTGAACTAAGTTAACCAGAATATTATGCATAAAAGCCAAGTGATGCTTTCATTTTTGATTTGTGATAAACACAAAATATTTTGGGATTAAGATTAAATCTAGATAAGACCTATAATTTATGTTAAAATGATGAGGAATTTTGAAATGGGATCCATTCCAAGAAGTCATTTTCCAGATGAACTTATAATGTCTTTGGACAGATACTTTTGATGTCACTGATAAAGTCATATATCAGTAAAGTCTTCCTCTTGGAAATATTATGGGTCTTTTGATGCTTTCCTGGGAAAATTTAAATTGTGTGTAGGATAGGGAGAATTACATCTAAAAGTTATCATTTATGGAAATGGGTTATAAGACAAAAATACAGTGTTAGTGTGTTGGTATTTCTTTCTCTGTTTTGTGCAAGATACCTGGTGAATCATTGTCTAATAGGAGGAATTGCTTTCAGCAAGTGCACACCACTTATAATCTCCCAATAATCTTCCACCCAGTTCTGTCACACAGTGGACTGAATTGCTACTGAGGGTCAGGATTATAACTGCCTCGAATTGCTATTGCTCTCTGTTATAAAAAATGAAAGAAGTGTTTCTTCTTTTTGATCAAATCAGGAAAAATGATAAATAATATGCCAAAAGAAAAACCACTTTTCTGTCAGTCCTAATACAAAATCATCAAACCACTTGCAAGGGGATAGTTCAGAACTAAGAAATTCGTGTAGGCCCCTGAAGTTGGATTCTTCAATTTAGGGGCTAAAACACTATTCTGAGTAATGTCTAATGGAGAATGTTTTGCTAGGGAAAAGTAGAAAGGGAAAGGGGAAGAAAACCACACTTAAGTGTTTACAAATTGCATGTCAGGCACATTTAAAAGCATCTCTAGCCTATAGCAGTCCTAAGAAATAGCTGAGACCACTCTGTTTACATAGAAACTGGAGCTCAGGGAGCTTATAAAATTGTCCGAGACCTATAGTTAGTAAACAGAGATTCTAGGAAAATTTGTGAATTGGAGGTCTTTTGGCCAGTCTGTCAACAAGGGTAATGATTTCCTAGCTTCAGTAAATCTTGTACAAATGTAACTATGCAAAGGAATTTAAGAGACATCATCTCTGACAGTCAACCAGAAATACCTTAAGAGGCAAAGAAGTCTCAGTTTCATAAACACAGAATTACAACTAACAACAAAATTATAAATATGTTCCTGGTTCATTAATTTGCTGATAATTATTACTGCATTAATGACCCCAGTCCAAGTTCACCATTTGCTGAGACAGAGTGATATACATAAATAGCAACAGACAGAAAAAAACCACCATTGTTTTCCAGGAAGAATTCAAGATGAAGAGCACATTTTTTTTTTTTTTGAATTGTGTAATGTGGGCCTCCCTGATGGTTCAGTGGTAAAAGAATCCTCCTGCAATGCAGGAGATGTGGGTCCACAGGTTCAATTCCTGGGTTGGGAGGATGCTACTGGAGAAGGAAATGGCAACCCACTCCAGTATTCTTGCCTGGGAAATCTCATGGAGAGAGGAGTCTGGTGGGCTCAATATGTGGAGTCCAAGAGTTGGAAACAGCATACCGACTAAATCACCAACACCCATACAAAACTACTATGATACAGGACATATTAAGAATGACCTACAAAGGGCTAAAAATGAAGTGTGGTTCTACTAAAAAAATAATTTAAATGATTTAATTTTTGTTAAGAAAAAAGAATGACTCACTGGGTCATACAGGAGCCACTGGAAAGAAGTCCATTTTCTCTAGTAAGGTGTAAAAACTAAGCGCTGAATATATATTATCGACAGTTCTTTAAAACCTCAATAAAAGGTGCAATAAATTTTTATTGAAATATGCAGTGTCCAAAAATATGAAGTTAGAAGTTCTAAAGCATCTGTTCATTTCCTTGTGGGGGAGAAACAGCCAAGTGGAGCTCAAACTGCTTTGTCCTTGAGGTTCTAACCACAGGCTAAGTGAGGTTTCCAAGGACCCCACTAGTATATGAAACACATGCTGCAAAGTTGTAAAATACTGGGTTCAGTCCTGGTGACTTTGTTCATTGGGGCCACAGGTTCTGAGTGTGGAGGAAGGCTCCTGAATGTTCCTCTCTGTAGTGGGGAAGTCAGAGAATGGGGTGGATTAATGAAAAGTAAATATTTGCCTCATTTCTCTTACTTTAGAGTCTGTATCCTTATTTTCCCTTCTTCAATTTGAATCCCCTCACATGGGTGAAGCCTCTTGTCAGGTACAATTTAAAATCACTGAATTGATAGGAATAGTCTCTGTACTTAGGAATTTCAAAAAGTCTGGGAAAGAGCAAGGAAAAAGTCTGCCTCTAAAAATATTGCAGGCCCAAGGGCAAGACGGCAAACCATATGTCTAAACAATTAAAATATGAAACACAAGTTAATGATTTTTAAATTAAATGTGTTGTATCTTCAAATCTTAAAAAAAATATATATATAATGATCTGGAAGACAAGGTACATGTGTACAAGTTTGAGATACCTTAGAGATACTGCAAGGAACACGGTGGCTTTCAGAGAGTGGAAACTGGATCTCCAGTCTATTCAGGGCTCCTTCCTGCCTCATGAGGGGCCTCATACAGCAGCAGATATTCTAGCTTATTCTCACAAGCTCTGTCTATTGCTTTCCTTCATGAACATTCCCTTAGGCCTAGTGCCAAGTACATCCCATCCTCCTGAGAGAAGGACCTGAAAAAGAGGCCAGCACAGGCCTGCCACAGGGAATCCTGGGGAAGAAATTCTGAAGTCTTGGGTATCTGGAGTAAGTTTGGAAGAGGAGATGTAGATGACAGGAGAAAAGAACCCTGGAGGCTCACTCACCTGCCTTGGTGGAGGGGGGCATAGCTCAGGAAGGCCAGATTGGGCACTCCCAATATGGAGCCCAGGACAGAGGCACTCTTGCTGGGTGGGGTCTGACAGCAGTATTGACAAGCCAGGCATTAAAACTGGACTAATATAATATGGTTCTTCATTTAACAAAAGACTCTATTGCAGCTTAAATTTCATTAGATTAGTATTGCTTAACTTTGTTACTGACCCTCAAAACTGCCATTACAAAGATATGTAGCTGTTTTGGTAACTCAGTTTTTGATAAATGTAACAATCCCAATCATCATGTGATTTTTTTTTTTCTTTAGAAATTTTAGGATTCCAGTTCATTTTTATTTTATTCCTTTTTTAAAATTTATTTTAATTGGAGGCTAATTACTTTACAGTATTGTATTGGTTTTGCCATACATCAACATGAATCTGCCACAGGTGTACACGTGTTCCCCATCCTGAACCCCCCTCCCAGCCCCGAGCATCCTGTATCCTGCATCGACCTGAAGTGGTGATTCGTTTCTTATATGATATTATACATGTTACAATGTCATTCTCCCAAATCATTCCACCCTCTCCCTTTCCCACAGAGTCCAAAAGACTGTTCTATATATCGGTGTCTCTTTTGCTCTCTCGCATACAGAAACATATCTTCAACCATGAGACTTCTACATGTTTTTTTTTTTTTTTCATAGTAACTGGAGCAGAAATTTCTCTAAATATCTTCAAAATGTCCTCCTTTTAGACTTATTTCATTGTACTTTCCCCTTTCTGTTTATCATGTCTATTCATACTTTATGACTTTAGTCTTGGCCTAACCAAACCTTTGATCACAATGTTTGTGTTACTTTCAGGTACACTAGTCTCCAAATGATATAATCACTCCATTGCTCTTGTTTTGAATTACCTCTTCTTTCTCTACATTTTTCTGAAAATCTAGTCTTAATTCCCAATACTGACTTTTCTTGTCCCAGTTTCAATTTCATGTTATATCCTTTTCTGCAATATTACCTTGTAAATCAACCAAAGATTAGCTTGACTTTATGCCTCTTTTTTTTCTAGACATAACTTTTTGTATTAATAGTATTAAGGTTCTCTACCTACAGATATAGTCATTTGTAATTTAAGAACTGCTATTCAAAAATTTAAATATATTCTTCCAAGTCATTTATTATTGTTGAATCCCCACTCTATAGCTCTGATTTCTAAAAAGGGATTTGCAAATTTCATTAATTCTTTGTTTGGCATATTCATGCTCCTTACCAAGTACATGAATATGGGAAGAAAATGATTTCTCATTTTCTCAACAATTTTTAATGTGATACTGGATAAGACCTTTACTGCTAATTACAATCTAGTTTTATTAAATTTGAGCCTACCCAGTTCCTCTGTCACTCCCTGGTGTAGTCTATAATGAATTCAAGGTAGATAAATTATATTGTGTGATGACATAGAATTAATAGTACATGGGATTTTGGTGTGGTTTGGAAAAGTAAATTAGGTGAAATAAACCACCAAGTTCAGAGTGAGGGTTGGTCCTTTGGTAAAGTAGGTAGAAGAGGTACAACCTACAAAGTCTTACCTAAGTGTGGCCACTGACTCCTCCCCTGTCCTCCCCTCCCCTCCCTTTGAAAGTATCCAGGATTACTAGTCTTAGATTCAGATCCAAATTTCATTTCTGACCTATAGAAGTTTCCAGATTGAAAGTGCAAGTGAAAGTTTCTCAGTTGTGTCAGATGCTGAGACCCCATGGACTATAGCCTGCCAGGCTCCTCTGTCCATGGAATTCTCCAGGCAAAAATACGGGGGTAGGTAGCCATCCTCTTCTTCAGGGAATCTTCCCAACCCAGGGACTGAACCCAAGTTTCCCGCATTGCAGGCAGATTCTTTACTGTCTGAGTCACTGGGGAAGTCCATGAATACTGGAATAGGTAGCCTATCCCTTCTCCAGGGGATCTTGCCGATCCAGGAATCAAATCGGGGTCTCCTGCATTGCAGGTGGATTCTTTACCAGCTGACCCACATTGGTATAAAAATTATCTAACCTCTATAGCAGTAGACTATAAAATGGAACATTAGATTATCTTAAAAGTCACTTTTATAAACTATTCCTCAAATCTTCTATCAGATCTTTTCCCCAATAAATTACTAATGAGTCACTGAATGTTGGACTGCAAAGATTGGAGCCTTATCTTTCTACTTCCACAGTTAGGATGCACAGAGCATTTTAACAGAATTTCAGTCTTCATTGAAATTTGAATTTTTGTCTGTGGTTAGCTGAATCTGCAGATGCTGAACCTGCAGCTATAGAGGCTCGGGTCTATGTAGGGACAGTTTACGTAAGAGACTCTCACAAATTTTGGTATCTACACTGACCTGGGAACCAATGCCCCTTAGATACCAACAAGCAACTGTATTTTCAGTTTAATGACTTGAGTTACTAGAAGTCGAGAGTAGGTCTGAGAATCCAGCAGCTTCAGAACATAGAATCAAGAGTGGTGGACGAAGGGAGTGAAGAGGAGAGCATCAGAGGAAAATGAGGTGCCACCAAAGACATCTCAATTAGGAACCTTCCTGGTGAAAGTGATCTGCCAGACATTGCAAGCTTGGAGGTGGCAAAGTCAATATGACTGAGATAATCAATAGTTCAGTTCAGTTCAGTTCAGTCGCTCAGTCGTGTCCGTGTCTCTTTGCATCCCCATGAATCGCAGCACGCCAGGCCTCCCTGTCCATCACCAACTCCCGGAGTTCACCCAGACTCACATCCACCGAGTCAGTGATGCCATCCAGCCATCTCATTCTCAGTCGTCCCCTTCTCCTCCTGCCCCCAATCCCTCCCAGCATCAGAGTCTTTTCCAATGAGTCAGCTCTTCACATGAGGTGGCCAAAGTACTGGAGTTTCAGCTTTAGCATCATTCCTTCCAAAGAAATCCCAGGGCTGATCTCCTTCAGAATGGACTGGTTGGATCTCCTTGCAGTCCAAGGGACTTTCAAGAGTCTTCTCCAACACCACAGTTCGAAAGCATCAATTCTTGCTGGTTTTAGAAAAGGCAGAGGAACCAGAGATCAAATTGCCAACATCCGCTGGATCATGGAAAAAGCAAGAGAGTTCCAGAAAAACATCTATTTCTGCTTTATTGACTATGCCAAAGCCTTTGACTGTGTGGATCACAGTAAACCGCAGAAAATTCTGAAAGAGATGGGAATACCAGACCACCTGACCTGCCTCTTGAGAAATCTGTATGCAGGTCAGGAAGCAACAGTTAGAACTGGACATGGAACAACAGACTGGTTCCAAATAGGAAAACGAGTGTGTCAAGGCTGTATATTGTCACCCTGCTTAGACTGGAAGAAACACAAGCTGGAATAAAGATTGCTGTGAGAAATATCAATAACCTCAGATATGCAGATGACGTCACCCTTATGGCAGAATGTGAAGAGGAACTAAAAAGCCTCTTGATGAAACTGAAAGAGGAAAGTGAAAATGTTGGCTTAAAACTCAACATTCAGAAAACGAAGATCATGGCATCTGGTCCCATCACTTCATGGGAAATAGATGGGGAAACAGTGTCAGACTTTATTTTTGGGTGCTCCAAAATCAGTGCAGATGGTGACTGCAGCCATGAAATTAACAGACGCTTACTCCTTGGAAGAAAAGTTATGACCAACCTAGACAGCATATTCAATAGCAGAGACATTACTTTGCTGACCAAGGTCCGTCTAGTCAAGGCTATGGTTTTTCCAGTGGTCATGTATGAATGTGAGAGTTGGACTGTGAAGAAGGCTGAGTGCCGAAGAATTGATGCTTTTGAACTGTGGTGTTGGAGAAGACTCTTCAGAGTCCCTTGGACTGCATGGAGACCCAAGCAGTCCATTCTGAAGGAGATCAGCCCTGGGATTTCTTTGGAAGGAATGATGCTAAAGCTGAAACTCCAGTACTTTGGCCACCTCATGAGAAGAGTTGACTCATTCATTGGAAAAGACTCTGAAGCTGGGAGGGATTGGGGTCAGGAGGAGAAGGGGACAACAGAGGATGAGATGACTGGATGGCATCACTGACTCGATGGACGTGAATCTGGGTGAACTCTGGGAGTTGGTGATGGACAGGGAGGCCTGGCATGCTGCAATTCATGGGGTCGCAAAGAGTCGGACACGACTGAGCGACTGACCTGACCTGACCTGGAAAATGAAAAGAACTATACAAAGATAAACTATTCTCCATCTTGCTACATTTCTGTGAAAAACTTGGGTTCCTAGTCCCTTGTCATTTTTTTGTTGTTTTTATTTTTGGTAGATAGCGTCTTAAACAGGGATCTCCAGCCTTAAAATTGTCAATTAAGTTTTTAAAATCTACATATCTTATCCCAGTGCTAGAGATCCTGATTCAGGAGATCAGGGCTAGGTCTGGTATCCACATATAGAAAGCTCCCTGTGGAACTGGTGCACAACACAGTATTAGGTAAGAACTTCTTATAACTTAACGCTCAGGGCTCTGCAGCTTTGATTGTGACCTTGGGCAAGTTATTTACCTTGTCTGAATATTTTATATATATATATATTCATTTTTATATATTTAATATTTATATGTATTGTATTTATATATATATCAAATTGATTCATTATATATATGTGTATGTGTATATATATATATGTATCTGTTTTATAATTGTGTAGAATTATCTTCTGAGAACATTTGAATAGATAGAAATACCAGTTTGTTTCAGGGAACAAATTCCACTTTGTACTTAAAGCAAACATCTGAAAACAAGTGCTAGTTTTATTGTTGTTGTCATTGTTTCCACAGTTTTATTGCAATTTAAGTTACATACAACTTAATTTTATTTACAATCAAAATTTGATTTGGTCTGATGGCAGTGGCATCCCACTCTAGTACTCTTGCCTGGAAAATTCCATGGATGGAGGAGCCTGGTAGGCTGCAGTCCATGGGGTTGCTAAGAGTTGGACACGACTGAGCGACTTCACTTTCATTTTTTACTTTCCTGCATTGGAGAAGGAAATGGCAACCCACTCCAGTATTCTTGCCTGGAAAAATCCCAGGGACGGGGGAGCCTGGTGGGCTGCTGTCTATGGGGTCGCACAGAGTCGGACATGACTGAAGTGACTTAGCAGTAGCAGCAGTACCACTAATCAGTTTTGGATTCAACAAAGTAATGGTTTGTTCAGGTTCACCTCCCATCAATCATTGTTTTACACCATGTCTGCCTAGAATTAACACACCAACACTGACATATTTAACAATAAGTTAGTTTTTTCCCCTAAAAGATTGTTTAGAAGAACTCTCATTCTGTAATATTTGTGCCTTTTCTTTATGAGGGTTAATATTTCTCTCTCTGAATCTACTTCCATTTATTTCCTCAAATGTTTCACACTTCTCAGAAACACTCTTTTTAGTATGTTTGTAGTTTGCACATGTGTGTGTCTGTGTGTAACTAGAGATCTCTTCTGCAGTTGTGTTAATAGTTTTCTGATTCCTTAATTTGAATAGGTAAATTTTAAAAATTATTTTCCACTTCTTTATAAGCTTTCCTTTTCTGACTGAGAGCACTCCTGCCTGATATTCTACCTAAATTTTCTCTATTCTTCAGGTCCCATTTTTTAATAAAATTTTCCCTTATCCATTCTGCTCCATGAAGCCTTTCTTTCATTTTTGTCTATGAGTTACTGTCTGTACTGTGCCTTGAACACGTATACTCTGTCATAGTTTAATATATTGCTTTATTGCTTTAGGAATAATTTAAGAATTCTTCCTAATTCTTCTAAGCATTATACTAATGGAGTCTCTGTGGAATATTTCTGTATCTTCTCCTCATTGTCAAGCAGTATTTGCAAATAGCATGTGCTTTTATCCTCTGAGGAATGCAGAGAGGGGGAATATTTTTCTTATATGTAGGAAATAATCATACAAGATAATATTCAAAAAATATATCAGAGCATTTTTTTTATTAGGCAGAAACATAATTTTCCTTCCTACTGTTTCTGACTGTTTTGGCCTAACATTCTACACTGAGAAGTACCTCTCAAGCTTAATCACAGGAAAGATCAAGATTATCTATCCTTGACATTAGGATTAACTTGGGTCATCTAAATTATTCAGATTAAGAGACCCAGGTTGTATCTTCTTTCCTTTCCTGTAAACAAACAAACAAACAAAAAAAGACCTTTGGGTCTAGTTCCCAGCATGCTGTTTCAATCAGTGCTCAATAATATTTACTGCTCTCCCTAAATGCCAAATACCTAGGTCTTTGTTTGTCCTGGTCTGGTCACTGTTCCCTCTGTCCCAAGTTGAGTCTTCCCCATACATTCCTAGAAGTGTATTTCCTATCTACTTCCTTTCCCAAGGCCACTTTACACTGTGGCCAGAGCTATATCTGGCTGCATCTGGCCAGAGCCATATCATGCAGTTCCAGATATTGTTCCTTGTTGCTTTTCAGGAGGCAGGGGAAAGCAAGCCGTCTGTTATTTAAAGGTTCATGGTTGCTGAGGTTGGGGGCGGGGATGGCACTGACTTACTAGCAAGTGAGAGTCTTTCTCACTGAAACTCTGTTATCTGCTTATAAAGTCACGGTTCTCCTCAGCCCTGTAATCTTAGCACCCGTCCCTTTGCATACCATGCAGCTGGCAATTGCCAAGTAGCACTTGTTGAATAAACCCAGGAGGTCAGATGCTATCTCTCCCAAGAAGCCTTCCTAGGTCCACCAGTAGAATTGATCCTTTCCTCCTCTGTGCCTCAGGGCACCGTGCACCCTCCTACTGTAACTGAATTCATCTTAGTGAATGGTACTGATTTGTATACTATAGATTTATCTTTCTCAGTGATCTCTTGATAGCAAGGCCTTAGTATTTTTTTATCTCTAATACCAAGCAGGTACAATGCTTAAAGAAATAATCTTGTGAAACTACTGTGTATCTTCTATAAAGGTATCATTAGAAACATTATTCATTACATTTCACAGCATCCTTGTTTGTTTCTTTAATTAAAGTATATGATTTATAGCAGTGTGTTCATTTCTGGTGTACAGCAAAGTGATTCAGATATATATATATATATATACACACCTTCTTTTTCATATTATTTTCCATTATGGTTTATTACATGATATTGAATATAGTAGGACTTTTTTATTTATGTGTTTTATATATAATAGTTTGTGTTTGCTAATCCCAAACTCCTAATTTATTCCTTTCCCGCCTACTCTCCCCTTTGGTGATTGTAAGGTTTTTCCTATATCTATGAGTCTGTTTCTGTTTTGTAAGTAAGGTCATTTGTGTCATATATTAGATTCCACATATAAGTAATATCATATGGTATTTGTCTTTCTCAGCCTGACTTACTTCCTTAGTAGGGTACTTTCTAGGTCCATCCATATTGCCGCAAATGGCATTATTTCATTCTTTCTTACGGCAGAGTAGTATTCCATTGTATGTAGGTAGCACATCCTCGTCATCCATTCATTTTCCGATGGACATTTAGGTTGTTGCCATGACTTGGCTTTTGTAAAAAGTGTTGCTGTAAACATTGGGGTACATGTATATTTTCATATTATAATTTTCTCTAGATTATATGCCCAGTTGTTATATTCACAGCATCCTTTTTAGAATATTTCTCCAAAAATCTCTCTCTGTAATTAAATCCAGAATACATGTGTTTCTTTTAGACTAGATTTTTGCTTTCATTTCATAATCATTGTATTTTGTGTCTTACCAGTTATATTTGAACTCATCTATAGTAAGAACTCAGTGGCAAATGCTTTTATATTAGCCTTAATTCTGGGTCCAGTTCAGGTACCTATCTTCCTTTGTATTTCCCACCTACTTCTGATATATGTTAACTTTTTTTTGTATCTATATATCATATAACCTTCCTTATATGTATATATTCTAAAGTCCCTCGTTGAGAATAGGTAGAGTAAAAATAATCACCTGTAAAATATGTTGTCAAATAAATTTGCTCATCCATTCAAAAAAATGGATCTAGGAGTAAATCAGAACCAAATACAATACACTGCCCTGAATTCACTTGACTTGAAAAGTTAAATCAATGAAATTTGGGATAGATGAAATATGAGATTGAGGAATTAGGAAGTGTCAAAGTTCATGCAACTATTTGGATGGTGCCATTTTCTGAATTAGGGGAGAGAGGAAGAAGGCCAGAGTTGAGAAGGCTTTTCAAAATAATTGTAATGTAAATAATAATAACTGTGACTAACAGCCGTACATATCTGCTTGGGTCACACAGCACTCTAAGACAAGTAATAGTCACAAGAATAAACCATTGTATAGTGATCTAAAGCTCATAAAGTTTAGTTTGTTTCTTATAAGGATATGAGTTCACAAGGACCAATATAATGTCATTCACATTTTGTAGATGAGAAAGTTAAGTTTCAGAGGGGTTAAAGATGTAGAAGGAAATGTTGGAAGGAGATCTTGGGGGTTATGATTTGCAGTCCTAGACTCTACTCCTCATTGTTCTACTTCTTCTCTAATCAGAAACATATCACAGTCAGAGTGAGGAGTATAGTGGTAAGATAGGTATCTTGCTTTGTAAAACAAGACAACTTATAAACCAGGTATTACAACTAAAGTGGTCCTCATTACTCAAAATTTTATTACCCAATGATAATTTTCTGTGAACTGCCTGGAACTTTGAGCTGTTCAGTGTGACTGCCTCCCAGTCTTCTCGGTAGGAGCCCTATTCAGTCTACGTGTGACACACCTGATCCCTTAACAGCATTCTTAATTCTACTTAGTTAGTGTTAGTCACCCAGTTCTGTCTGACTCTTTGCAACCCCATTGACTGTAGCCTTCCAGACAAGAATACTGCATTGGGTAACCATTTCCTTCTCCAGGGGCTCTTCTCGACCCAGGAATCAAGCCTGGGTCGGGAGGAGCCCATGGAAAAGGATCTTAAACAAAAGTAATAAAATGACATTTCTGACACAATTCGCCTGCTTTCGAATAAAGTACGAGCAACCTGTGATAAGCATAAAATACTGACTGATTAACAGGTAAATTTCATAGAGAATACTAATTGTTGACCAAGCCTTAGAAATATTGTTAAAACTTCTGGCTAGAGATGTTTGTGCGTATTATAATTGTCAGCATGCATGTGTTTCAATATAAATTGATAATTTCCCAGTTTTATCTTGGTGCCTCTATAGTTCAGTTCAGTTCAGTTCAGTTGCTCACTCGTGTCCGACTCTCTGTGACCCCATGAATCGCAGCACGCCAGGCCTCCCTATACATCACCAACTCCTGGAGTTCACTCATACTCATGTCCATCGAGTTGGTGATGCCATCCAGCCATCTCATCCTCTGTCATCCCCTTTTCCTCCTGCCCCCAATCCCTCCCAGCATCAGGGTCTTCTCCAATAAGTCAACTCTTTGCATGAGGTGGCCAAAGTATTGGAGTTTGAGCTTCAGCATCAGTCCTTCCAATGTATACCCAGGACTGACCTCTTTTAGAATGGACTGGTTGGATCTCCTTGCAGTCCAAGGGATTCTCAAGAGTCTTCTCCAACACCAAAGTTCAAAAGCATCAATTCTTTGGCGCTCAGCCTTCTTTACAGTCCAACTCTCACATTCATACATGACTACTGGAAAAATCATAGCCTTGACTAGACAGACATTTGTTGGCAAAGTAATGTCTCTGCTTTTCAATATGCTATCTAGGTTGGTCATAACTTTGCTTCCAAGGAGTAAGTGTCTTTTAATTTCATGGCTGCAGTCAACATCTGCAGTGATTTTGGAGCCCAAAATTAAAGTCTGACACTGTTTCCACTGTTTCCCCATCTATTTCCCATGAAGTGATGGGACCAGATGCCATGATCTTTGTTTTCTGAAGGTGAGCTTTAAGCCAACTTTTTCTCTCTCCTCTTTCAGTTTCATCAGAGGCTTTTTAGTTCCTCTTCACTTTCTGCCATAAGGGTGGTGTCATCTGCATATCTGAGGTTATTGATATTTCTCCTGGCAATCTTGATTCTAGCTTGTGTTTCTTCCAGCCCAGCATTTCTCATGATGTACTCTGCATAGAAGTTAACTAAGCAGGGTGACAATATACAGCCTTGACGTACTCCTTTTCCTATTTGGAACCAGTCTGTTGTTCCATGTCCAGTTTTAACTGTTGCTTCCTGACCTGCATATGGGTTTCTCAAGAGGCAGGTCAGGTGGTCTGATATTCACATCTCTCAGAATTTTCCAGTTTATTGTGATCAGAAAAGAAGAAATCAAACTCAGAGGAAAAAGGGGGGAGTGTCAAAGACCATGACGTGATTATACTTCCATTGTATGGTCTATTCTTGGGAAAGACGTTTCCTGATTATCTTATCCATATTCCTGGATCAAACACTAAGTGCAAACCCTCATTTGTCAAAAACCCCAAGTTCATACACCTTCTGATATGAGTTTATAATTATTGCAAGATGGCCACCATAATCAGAGTGTCCCTGTATTGTTCTCTATGTGCTCTCTTTAGATAGATTTTGAACTCCAGTTCTGAGAAACAGATGATTAAGAAACACTTGCAGGTGCTGATTCTTATCCCTAAATCACAAAAGACCATGGAAGCATTAGATAAAAATATAATGCTGATTTGGTTTTCAGACAGATTCTCTAAGTGTGACCTCCACCAATTAAAAATATTAATAATAAAGTACCATACATTTCTGCATGCCTGGGCCAGGATCTCTTAGTCAGTTCTGTATTTTTCTTACCACCCAGAGACTGAAGCATTTGGCATACGTGGGATCCTAGTATTTTGGAGCTGGAAGGGAAGTTCTCCCACCCTGGTTTTATCTGTAGGCTGGATAAAGGTTTGGGATTTAGCAATAGGCTTTGCTAGCTCAGCTTGTGAAAATCACATTCTTTATCAACTCCCCAGATGGTTTAGATCATTAAAAACACAACAAAACAAAACAAAAGCCCTTCAGAGTGTACACTGTGAAGATATTCTCTAATTTCCAAGAAAAATAAATATATGTTGAATTTCTCACAGATTTCTCACACTTTCTCAGTCTCCAGCCTGAATCACTGTGTTGAATGGAGAATGTAAAGCCATCGTTTTTGGAAACTGCAAAGCTTTGTGCTGAATACTTAACTTCCAGCAGCCCTTTGCCTTTCCAGCTTGTCCTTCAGCCCCCAACTTGAAGTCAGTATTTATCATTTGGGGCTTAGCTTAGACTGAGACATGGATGTCTCTATTCAATGATTTTGGGGCAACTGACTCTCAATAAGCAACAAAAACAAAAAGGCTGTTTCAAGTCAAAGAGACCTCAAGAAACTATCCCACCATCTGCTGAGGAGAGAGAAATGAGCCTGTGGGCCGAGAGCTTTGATTGAATAGAATAAATAGTATTGTCATCTAAATTTTCTGCAAGACTCTTTGGATCAAAATATTATAATCACAGCAAATAGATGCAGCAAATAGACGAGGCCACACTTAATGGATACTCAAAGGGCCAGACCACTGCTTGGCTGGGATCGTTTACTGTCATTTGGAAGGAAAACTGGGGGGCTGATGGGATCGGGGTTGGAGGGAGACAGGGAGACCTGACGTTCAGCTGGCATGCACCAGTGGATAAATGGCTGGCATTTGCAGAGCTGCATTGCAGGGGAGCTTTTAGCAGTTTGCCACTGCCAGCTGATGTCTCTGTGAACATCAGTGCCAAGAAGCCAAAAATGAAAGCAGGTGCAGGGGCAGAGGAACTGAATGTTGGGGCGGGGGTAGTGGGGGATTCAGCAACAGAACTTCTGTTGTGAAAAACTGGTTGCCTTCATTAAAACCTAAACAATACCTTACTTTAACTCTGCATAACATTTTTAGCCCACTAGAGTCCTGCACACACACTTAAGGCAAGCCTCTTAGATTTATGCACTGACTGGGCAAAGAGACTGTTTTGTTGGTCTCCCTCCAAAGCTGTGGATTGTCTGCAAGACTGCTGAACTCTGATTAGAGCAGCTTTCCATCCGAAGCTGGGAGCATCTGCTTCTGAAAGTGCCCTTTACCTCCCCTCCCTCCCAAATGCCCCCTCTTCAGAAAGTCTCACTTCTACACAACCAGGGCCTGGGAACAGGGAATATTCCTGAACTCGGCTTGTCTTTGCAGAGCCCTGTCACCAGTGCAGCTCTCTGAAATGCTGCTTTCCGATGAGAAAACAGACGGAACTTAGTGCTGCCTGCAATTTACATTTCCCTCAATAGCTCTGTGTTCCCCAGCACACAGGCAAATGACAGCGGCAAAAGAAACAATGGGATAAGTGAGGGGAAAAAAAAAAAAACAGAAAGAAAGGTAAAGGTTCAGGACCAACTGAGGAAAAGAACTAAGGCTTGCCGGGGCACACTACAAATCAAGAATAAAACAGAAAACTGCCTGCTGCCCACTCTGCTGCCTTGCCTGGCTGAGCCACTACCAGCAGGAATTTGGTCACTGCAGAAAGTGAAAGTCATCTTTCAAGGAGATGGGACAAAAATACAGATCAAATGCAGCCGTATCTCAACTGGGATGGAGAGGGAGCAAAGCACAAGAGGAAACTGCAGGCAATCTGCACTTGGTGGAAAATAGTGGGTTTTTTTCCCCCTAATGGACATTAGTTCAATAAGAGAAATAAAAACTATGTTTGTTTGCTTTTATAGGCTTTTAGAAAAAATATGCATACAACTCTACTTGTATATGACAAATCGAGTGTGTCTATTTTATGTGACATCTACAAGTCAGGTGTTCCATACAAACTAAAAAGTTCCATCTATTAAACTACGATGCCACAATTTTGGGGTCAGCAATTTTAATTATAATATCAGATGACTAAGTATAGTGACTCTTGGGGAATGGTAGTGAGAATTAGGTTTGTTTCATGACCTTAGGCTTAGGTAGAGTTTATATTCAATCTCTTTTGCTTCTACCACCAAGTGCTACTGTCTTTCCACATGTAAGCCTGATTATTATAAGCTTTTAAAACCCAGAGAAAGTTTAACAAGTCAAACCAGAAACATAAATGAGGTCACATGCCAAAAGAGTCAGTGGATGAAAAGGAAGTTAGTTCATAAAGCAAGCAGAGTCTGGGTTTTAGTTGGAATGAAATTGAGTTGAGATAACAGGAGACAGCAAAGTAGAGAAGTCTGAGAGAAGTAAAATGCTCTAATGTGGGGGGGGGAGGCGGGGGGCGGTGGGTGCAGTGGGAAATTGGCCAAGCCTAGGAAGAGGCATTCCAAAAAAAGAAACAGAGATAGCTAATAGCATAAAACAAAGTTCAAGCTCCAGACTAAAAAAAGTAGCATTTGAAATAAAAAGCCTTTTCAACAGCAATATATATATAGATTTTTAAAAAGTACTCAATATTGCTGAGGATTTGAGCAAAATAAACTCAAATCTTGAAGGGAAATTGAAAAAAATGTGCATCAAAAACTTTAAACTTTTTAACTTACTTGAATTTGTCTTGCTCAAGAATTGAGAGATATATTTATATACAAAAGAATTTATTGTGGTAATTTTTAAATATTTATGGAAATTTTCTATTTGTAAAAATATAAGAGACTAGTTGAGGAAATTATAGTATATCCATAAATCATGTTTTATAAAAATATTCTCTAGCATGGGATCCTTCTTACAAATATATTTGCTTAGTGACAAAAGAACTGTTTGTGAAGTAATGTATTTGAGATGATCTTAATTATGTGTGAAGCACCTACCTTAAAATGTTAATAGTAATTATTCTGAATTCCAGGATTATGGTTGATTTTTATTCTTAATTTTCTTCCTATATCCTTTTTTTTAAATTTTTCAGATTTAAAAAATTTATATTTTTGAATCTTTTTATTGAAGAGTACTCTGTATATGGAAAAGTACACAAGTAAGGATACAGCTTAATGAATTCTAAGAAATTGAAGACAGCCATGTAACCAGCACACTCATCAGAAAACAGAATATTCCTAACTCCTAGAACTTTCTTCTTGTTCCTTCCTCATCTCTACTCGCCCACCTCATAAACTCCATCTTTGCCTGTGACAAAACTCACATATGAATTTTGCCTTTTTGTAGGATAAATAAAAGAATCTTTCATAGGGGATCTTTTGTGTCCAGCTTCTTTCACTCAGTATTGAAACAGATCTTGTTTTAAGCCAGGAGGAACTAAGGGCAAGTTGAGACTATTTGTGCAGGACAGTTTGTTATATCAGGGCTTCTTGGGATTGCTACCAGCCCCATTCCTATCCACCTCCCTTGTGTGTACTTTGAATCCAGTACTGGGTCTAAACCTATTGAGATCTCTCAGTTACATTTTTTTTTTTTCCTTTTCTGAAGTCTTATACTATGTGCATCTTCTATTAGGAAATTAATGGGTACCATATTATTTACTGTTGCATGAAATTTTTAATCATTTCCTCTATGTTTAATTTGTCATGTCTTGTTCGTATTTAACTACTAATTGGATGCCTAACATGTACCAGATACATTATGTCTGTAAGATAATGCTATCTTCATTTTACAGAAAAGGCAAGTAATTTTCCCTAGGTTGCAATTCTAGAAGGTGATGGAATATGCATCTCTACCAAGGTCCCTGGATGCTCTGTTGAATGGCCTCTCTACTGTACTTCATTCTCTCATTTGCTCACATTTTATTTCTTCACTGGCTTCTAACATCCTGGAAAATAAAAAATACCTTTTTCCCTTTCCTTGGATTTCCCCTCCTAACACAGTGCTTGACACGTAATAGTACAGTGTTTGTTTACCGAGCATAAGAGTGATGATTTTTTTTGTCACAGTACTCTTTATAAATCTTTTTCTTTGATGAAACTGTATCATAATGCTCTAAAGTGTTGCTCACCATCAGGGCCTGGGATTGTCCTCATTCCAGTCATTCTGTGGGAGAAAACATGTCTAATAACTTGTGTGGCCAGTAACTCTAAGTAGCGAAGTAAATAAGATGAACCAGTGACAATAGTATAACCAGTGTATTTGACACCAAGAAGGTATCACCATCTAAACATCATCCTCCTTCATATATTAAAAAATTATCTAATAATTATAATATAAAATGAATTAATGATCATAACATATCTGAAAAAATAAAATAAAATATATATTTCAGTATAAGACTGGTAGTGATTTAAAACTTTTTATAACATTAACAATTTTTTTAGATGAAAAGATAAAAGTTTCTACCTAGATGTTAGTCTGTTGTAAGAGTTAATAATATTATAGTTTAATTCCTTAAAGCTTTGATTGTATAGATTCATTGATGGCTTTGTCAAAATTGATCTTCACATGTTCATGTTCAATACACAGAATAGGAAAATTTGTCAATCTATTTTTGCATATAGTTGATAAAAGAACACATTTTACAAACTCAAAATGGATTAAATATCTAAATGTAAGACCAGAAACTATAAAACTCCTAGAGGAAAATATGGGCAGAACACTGTCTGATATAAATCATAGCAAGATCCTCTATGACCCACTTCCCAGAGTAATGGACATCAAAAGCAAAAATAAACAAATGGGACCTAATTAAACTTAAAAGCTTTTGCAGAAGGAAGGAAACTATAAGCAAGGTAAAAAGACAGGCTTCAGAATGGGAGAAAATAATAGCAAATGAAGCAACTGACAAAAAATTAATCTCAAAAATATATAAGCAGCTCATGCAGCTCAATACCAGAAAAATAAATTACCCAATCAAAAAATGGGCCAAAGAACTAAACAGACATTTCTCCAAAGAAGACACACACACAGATGGCTAACAAACACAAGAAAAGATGCTCAACGTCACTCATTATCAGAGAAATACAAATCAAAACAACAATGACCATCTCACAATGCTCAGAATGGCTGCTATCAAAAAATCTACAGATAATAAGTGCTGGAGAGGGTGTGGAAAAGGAAAAGGAATCCTCTTACACAGTTGGTGGGAATGCAAACTAGTACAGCCACTATGGAGAACAGTGTGGAGATCCCTTTAAAAACTGGAAATAGAACTGCCATATGACCCAGCAATCCCAAGGAAACCAGAATTGAAAGAGACATGTGTACCCCAGTGTTCATCGAAGCACTGTTTACAATAGCCAGGACATGAAAGCAACCTAGATATCCATCAACAGATGAATGGATAAGAAAGCTGTGGTACATATACACAATGGAGTATTACCCAGCCATTAAAAAGAATGCATTTGAGTCAGTTCTAATGAGGTGGATGAAACTGGAGCCTATTATACAGAGTGAAGGAAGTCAGAAAGAAAAGTACCAATACCATATACTAACGCATATATGGAATTTAGAAGGATGGTAACAACGACCCTATGTGCAAGACAGCAAAAAAGACACAGATATAAAAATCAGAGTTTTGGACTCGGTGGGAGAAGACGAGGGTGGGATGATTTGAGAGAATTGCTTTGAAACATGTATGTCACCATATGTGAAATAGATGACCAATCCAAGTTTGATGCATGAAACAGGGAACTCAAAGTCAGTGCACTGGGAAAACCCAGAGGGATGGGATGGGGAGGGAGGTGGGAGGAGGGTTTCCAATGGAGGGACACATGTACACCCGTGACTGATTGATGTCAGTTCAGTTCAGTTCAGTCGCTCAGTCGTGCCCGACTCTTTGCGACCCCATGAATTGCAGCACGCCAGGCCTCCCTGTCCATCACCAACTCCTGGAGTTCACCCAGACTCACGTCCATCGAGTCCGTGATGCCATCCAGCCATCCCATCCTCTGTCGTCCCCTTCTCCTCCTGCCCCTAGTCCCTCCCAGCATCAGAGTCTTTTCCAATGAGTCAACTCTTCACATGAGGTGGCCAAAGTACTGGAGCTTCAGCTTTAGTATCATTCCTTCCAAAGAAATCCCAGGGCTGATCTCCTTCAGAATGGACTGGTTGGATCTCCTTGCAGTCCAAGGGACTCTCAAGAGTCTTCTCCAACACCACAGTTCAAACGCATCAATTCTTCAGTGCTCAGCCTTCTTCACAGTCCGACTCTCACATCCATACATGACCACAGGAAAAAGCATAGCCTTGACTAGATGGACCTTAGTCGGCAAAGTAATGTCTCTGCTTTTGAATATGCTATCTAGGTTGGTCATAACTTTTCTTCCAAGGAGTAAGCGTCTTTTAATTTCATGGTTGCAATCACCATCTGCAGTGATTTTGGAGCCCCCCAAAATAAAGTCTGACACTGTTTCCACTGTTTCCCCATTTATTTCCAATGAAGTGATGGGACCAGATGCCATGATCATCGTTTTCTGCATGTTGAGCTTTAAGCCAACTTTTTCACTCTCCACTTTCACTTTCATCAAGAGGCTTTTTAGCTCCTCTTCACTTTCTGCCATAAGGGTGGTGTCATCTGCATATCTGAGGTTATTGATATTTCTCCCGGCAGTCTTGATTCCAGCTTGCGTTTCTTCCAGTCCAGTGTTTCTCATGATGCACGTATTTATACAACAAAATTATTAAGTTATACATAGAAATGGTGAGTTCCAAATTTGGTATATTAATATTATAGTTAGCCTATAGGGAAAAGGAGAATTGGGATTAGAGAAGTATACCAGGGGATTTAAATAATATCAGTTATGCTTTGTTTTTTATGCTAGATGGTGGTACATGAGTAATAACATACAAGTTTTATACCTTTAGGTATGAAATGTTTTATAGTACGAATCACAATTATATTGATGATAATAATAATAATGATATCAAGAACAGCTTACATAGCACTTACTATGCTTAGGATTTAGTATGAATTAACTTGTTTCTTCCTCATAAAAGCCCTACCACACAGGCACTGTCATTAACATAAGTTAACAGATAAGCAAACCAAAGCACTAGATGTGATCTAGTAAGTAAGGAGCAGAGCTGAGATTTGTGGCCAGGCAATAGCCTACAATATACTGTTCTCTATATGTGATAAACATTGTCTTGTGAGGTAATGGCTTCTTTTAAAATAATGTAATGAGTTACCTGATGAAGTAAATATTAATAAATAGATGACCAAGATCAAGATTTCTGTGGGTGGCATTCCGTTGTGGTTTATGGGAGGTTGGACTATATAAATTGCATTTTCCTTCCAATCCCAAACCTAAATTTTTAAAAATTAATTTATTTTAATTGGAGGCTAACTGCTTTACAATATTGTAGTGGTTTTTGCCATACATTGATGTGAATTAGCCATGGGTGCACATGTGTCCCCCATCCTGAACCCCTCTTCCACATCCCTCCCCATCCCATCCCTCAGGGTCATCCCAGTGCACTGGGCCTGAGCGCCCAGTCTCAAGCATCGAACCTGGACCGGCGATCTATTTCACATATGGTAATATACATCCAAATCTAAATTTTTCATGTCAAGAAGAGTTTGCCTGGGGCAAAAACAAGGAGCATTCTACTTTAGGCATGCAGAGTTTGAGATAAAAATGTGGCTAGTAAAGAGTTAGAGATGACAGAATTTTGTGTGTGTTGCAGCCAGTAATTTGTAAACAGAATAGTTCAAATATGGAAATGGATGTGATTACTCAAGAAATATGGAGAAGGGAAAAAATGAAAGGCCCACACCTGCTGGGAGAAGGAACCAGAAACTCTTTCTGTCTGTTTCTCACTCTACATAGATGAGCACATGCACACACGCATACCAAATGCACACACTCACACACACACATGAATTTTGTTCCTTAGAGTAATATAAACATTTCTCTTTCTCCTTTTCGTGTGTGTGGAAGCAATTCCCAAGTGTGTGTTGGGAGATTTTGAGACAGGTGCTACATAGCACCTTATATCCAGTCCAATATGCCTATCTTCCCCTTTCATTTCATCTGCATTAAAATCTGAGGACTTAACACACAAATAGAGGTCTATCACATTTTCTTATAATTCTATCTGTGCTTATAAAGAACTAACTTTCACAAGGCTAAATACTCTCAATTTCAGCCTCTATATTTGTCAATTAAGAGAAAGCTTACTCAACCCCATAATAATTTTTAGAATTAATTTTTCATTTTAGAGTTAAAAATCCCTTGAACAGTTTATAAACCTGTGCCACTTGTATTAAACTTTAAATTCATTTCATGTTGTAAAGCTAATCTAATGAAAATAGAGAAAAATGTCTTTCAAAATGCTCACTATTGTAAATTCACAGAACAGCATACTAAATGCAGAGAGGAATTATTTTTCTGAACTTAGCTGATCTGATCAGTTCATGAGTATTTTTCAACAAATGGGTTGTTCAGTTCAGTTCAAATCAGTTGCTCAGTCGTGTCTGACTCTCTGCAACACCATGAATTGCAGCACACCAGGCCTCCCTGTCCATCACCAACTCCCGGAGTTCACTCAGACTCACGTCCATTGAGTCAGTGATGCCATCGAGCCATCTTATCCTCTGTCGTCCCCTTTTCCTCCTGCCCCCAATCCCTCCCAGCATCACAGTCTTTTCCAATGAGTCAACACTTTGGATGAGGTGGCCAAAGTACTGGAGTTTCAGTTTTAGCATCAGTCCTTCCAAAGAACTCCCAGGGCTGATCTCCTAGGATGGACAGGCTGATCTCCTTGCAGTCCAAGGGACTCTCAAGAGTCTTCTCCAACACCACAGTTCAAAGGCATCAATTCTTTGGCACTCAGCTTTCTTCACAGTCCAACACTCAACTTTCTTCACCAACTCTCACATCCATACATGACTACTGGAGAAACCATAGCCTTGACTAGACGGACCTCTGTTGGCAAAGGAATGTCTCTGCTTTTGAATATGTTATCTAGGTTGGTCATAACTTTCCTTCCAAGGAGTAAGCGTCTTTTACGTTCATGGCTGCAATCACCATCTGCAGTGATTTTGGAGCCCAAAAAAATAAAGTCTGACACTGTTTCCACTGTTTCACCATCTATTTCCCATGAAGTGATGGGACCAGATGCCATGATCTTAGTTTTCTGCATGGTGAGCTTTAAGCCAACTTTTCCACTCTCTTCTTTCACTTTCATTTAGAGGCTTTTTAGTTCCTCTTCACTTTCTGCCCTAAGGGTGGTGTCATCTGCATATCTGAGGTTATTGATATTTCTCCCGGCAATCTTGATCCCAGCTTGTGCTTCTTCCAGCCCAGCGTTTCTCATGATGTACTCTGCATATAAGTTAAATAAGCAAGGTGACAATATACAGCCTTGACATACTCCTTTTCCTATTTGGAACCAGTCTGTTGTTCCATGTCCACTTCTAACTATTGTTTCCTGACCTGCATACAAATTTCTCAAGAGGCCAGTCAGGTGGTCTGGTATTCCCATCTCTCTCAGAATTTTCCACAGTTTATTGTGATCCACACAGTCAAAGGCTTTGGCATAGTCCATAAAGCAGAAATAGATGTTTTTTCAGAACTCTCTTGCTTTTTTGGTAATCCAGCAGATGTTGGCAATTTGATCTCTGGTTCCTCTGCCTTTTCTAAAACCAACTTGAACACCTGGAAGTTCACGGTTCACATACTGCTGAAACCTGGCTTGGAGAATTTTCAGCATTACTTTACTAGCATGTGCTTCTGCTGCTGCTGCTAAGTCGCTTCAGTCGTGTCCGACTCTGTGCGACCCCATAGACGGCAGCCCACCAGGCTCCCCCGTCCCTGGGATTCTCCAGGCAAGAACACTGGAGTGGGTTGCCAGTTCCTTCTCCAATGCATGAAAGTGAAAAGTGAAAGTGAAGTCACTTGGTCGTGTCCGACTCTTCGCAATCCCATGGACTTCACCCTACCAGGCTCCTCTGCCCATGGGATTTTCCAGGCAAGAGTACTGGAGTGTGTTGCCATGTGAGATAACTGCAATTGTGCGGGAGTTTGAGCATTCTTGGAGAAGGAAATGGCAACCCACTCCAGTACCCTTGCCTGGAGAATCCCATGCAGGGAGAAGCCTGGTAGGCTACAGTCCATGGGGTTGCAAAGAGTTGGGCACGACTGAAAGACTTCACTTCACTTGAGCATTCTTTGGCATTGCCTTTCTTTGGGATTGAGATGAAAACTGACCTTTTCCAGTCCTGTGGCCACTGCTGAGTTTTCCAAATTTGCTGGCCTATTGAGTGCAGCACTTTCACAGCATCATCTTTCAGGATTTGAAATAGGTCAACTGCAATTCCATCACCTCCACTAGCTTTGTTTGTAGTGATGCTTTATGAATGTTACCATATATGAGTAGAAGTGTTACGTTGATCAGATCTTAGTGCCATTTCCTTTTAGTTTGTATTTAGTAAGAAAGTAGCTGTTCCGTCTTCTCTTAGGTATTGCAAAATTGAGGTGATTCAGAAGGGGAGCAAATAGAGAAAGAAAGTGAGAGAGAAGGAAAGTTAACATTAATGGACTTTACCACTATTTTGCACTTATATCTGCCTATACATATTTAATACTCTAGGCAATTTTCCTGTTAGTTATTATTATCCCATTTTTCAGATTGTGTAACTGAGTTCTAGAGACATTAAGTAAATGTAATCCATCATACAGGATAAACTCAAGTTTGTGTTGACTCCAAAACCCACAGTCTTTCATTTACATCATTGTGTACAAGTAAAAAAAATATGGCAGTATGTTAATCCAGAAGAAGATTCATCGATTCCTCCATCTCTTATTTAACACCTTCAATTATATCTTCAATCAAATTGAAACTCCTCTCTAGGTGTCAGTAGATTTGTTAAAACTTTGTTTATATCTGATAGGAGATTAGACAGTTTGGGTTACAAGTCCTACCATTACTCTTTTCATATGTTTCCTTTACTTACCGCTTAACATAATACTTGGAACTGTCATACTGCATTTTTCTAAAATGTAAATTTATTTTATTATTTAGTAAATACAGTTATAATTTGATTTTCCACTAGTCATTATTATTTGACAAATATAATTTCCTAGTATTATACTTTTAACTGATTACTGGTTTGTAATAATCTTATGAAAAGCTATATTTTTAGTAATGGTCTTTATATTTTTTGAAGTGTAGTTGATTTAAAATATTGTGTTAGTTTCAGGTATACAACATAGCAAGGTAGTATTTTTATACATTATATTCCATTAGAGGTTATTATGATATCAGTTCAGTTCAGTTGCTCAGTCGTGTCCGACTCTTTGCGACCCCATGAATCGCAGCAAACCAGGCCTCCCTGTCCATCACCAACTCCCGGAGTTCACTCAGACTCATGTCCATCGAGTCTGTGATGCCATCCAGCCATCTCATTCTCAGTTGTTCCCTTCTCCTCCTGCCCCCAATCCCTCCCAGCATCAGAGTTTTTCCCAATGAGTCAACTCTTCCCATGAGGTGGCCAAAGTACTGGAGCTTCAGCTTCAGCATCATTCCTTCCAAAGAAATCCCAGGGCTGATCTCCTTCAGAATGGACTGGTTGGATCTCCTTGCAGTCCAAGGGACCCTCAAGAGTCTTCTCCAACACCACAGTTCAAAAGCATCAATTCTTCGGGGCTCAGCCTTCTTCACAGTCCAACTCTCACATCCATACATGACCACAGGAAAAACCATAGCCTTGACTAGATGGACCTTAGTTGGCATGGGTGTAATACCTCATGCTATACAGTATATCCTTGTTATCTATTTTACATATAGTAGTTTGTTAATCCTATACCCCTAATTTTGCCCCTTCCCCTTTCCTTCTTTGGTAACCACAGGTTTGTTTTCTATATCTGTGCAACCATTTGTTTTATATATACATTCATTAGTATTATTTTTTAATAGTGTATATCCACATATAAGTGATATCATACACTATTTATCTCTCTGACTTACTTCACTAAGCATAATATTCTCTAGTACATCCACATTGCTGCAAATGGCAGTATTTCATTTTTTTAGTGTCTGATATTCCATTGTGTATGTATACTACATCTTCTTAATCCAGTCATCCAGTGACGGGTAATTGTGTTGCTTTTACGTCTTGGCTATTGTAAATAGTGCTGCTATGAATATTGGAGTACATATATCTTTTAGGATTAGTGCTTTCTTTTTTTCTGGATATATGCCCAGGAGTGGAATTGCTCAATCATATAGTAGTTCTATTTTTAGTTTTTAAAGGATATTCCATCATGTTTTCCATAATAGCTTCACCAATTTACATTCCCAGAAACACTGTACTGGGATTCCCTTTTCTCCATATCCTCCTCTTCATGTGTTATTTTTAGGCTTTTTGAATGTTCGATTTTTCTCCTTTTAAACTGAGAGCTCTGAAGATCAATTAGGAAATAGTTCTTATTTCCTGCTATTACCTCTGCATCTCTGACCTAACACAAGGTAGGTAATCAATAAATCATCACTCTTACTATCCCTCAGGGTACTCCTCTTACTCTGCTTGCAACCACATGAAATAAAATGAGTTTGGTATCACACAAAATATCTGATTTATTTTGTTAGCAAGTATCAGTGTCTGAGCCTTCAGTGTGTATTATTACATTGAATTTTCACATTTCCAAGAGGTTGGTACTATTATTATGATCATTTATTATTATTTGTCATTCAGCAAAACCAAAGCTTAAGAAGGTTAGCAAGAGTTTTTTATTTGAACTCTGACCTAGGCTTCTGAGACTCATGTACCCTTGCTCATACCCACCACAATAAACTGTGTTCTTTCAGAGAAGTAGGAAGCTGGCTACTTGATGAAGCCACCAGGGCTGAGCGGAACAATTGAATAACAAATTAAGTAAGAAAACAAAAGTAAGGCAAACAAAAAATTTCCTACAGAAAAATCCTCATAAGAATAAATAATGGAACCCTAGTGCTCCTTAGTGTCTTCTCTTTCTTGGCATCTAATTTGGTGCAAGGATGAGAAGGGCAGCAGAGAAGATTGTGATGCGGCTGGAAGGAACTCACACTCTTGTCACTGCATCCATGAACCTGGTTAACAGCCAGTCTCTCCTTATTAATATAATAGTTCTGTTACTTCACTATCACTTAGCAACACTTCCTCACTACATTTGGTGCCTCAAATGACGTCTTTTGTCCCAAGCAGTAATGATACCTTCTGCCATATTGTTGCTAGTATTACTGCCAGCTTTTGCCTGGTCCTTTAACTTCTCTGTCACTAACTTGACATTCATTCAATAATTATAATCAGTTTTAGGCATTCTTCCATTAGAACCATCTCTAGTTATAGTGCCTGATAAAGGTATATACTTCCTTCACTAAAGGACAAAAGTACTTTACACAAAAATTATGGATTCCTGCTCTGGGTTGGAAATTTTTTCAGTACTGTGTGCCAGGTTGAACTGAGGAAGATTCGCCATTTCTGTTTTTTTTTTCTCAGGGTAAAGGGAATCTGCTTCCCCAGGGTGCAGGAATTATATTTTCTTCCCATGTGTGAGCTTTAAGGATGATTTCCATTTCAGTGCTGGGTTTCTTCTAGAATGATCATATTCAGTCGGGGACTTGTCATCCTTTTTTTAAAAAACCCTAACTTTACCTGTTAACTGGATCTATTCAAGCTGAGCCAAGAACAATGGTAGGCAAAAGGGGGAAGATGTTCATTTCCTCTCTCTTCCTCACTCTGTCTCCAGCCCACTTCTTCAGAGCTAGCTCTGGTCCAGACATGAACTGACACTGGAGCAAAGGACAGGGTAAGTAGGAATAACAGGAGGCAGCCACAGAGTTGGCAGAAGTGAGTGCAAAAGAATCAGCAAACAATGACAAAAGGGAGATCAACCAGAGAGGAAAGACCTGCCACTAGCGGTATGACTCTATATTTACACATGGTTTTTGCATTCGGTGTCCAGTCACACATTCTCCACCAAGACTTTGGTTGAAATAGTTCTATTGCTGCTTCAACTTTCTTATCCCTTGTGTGGCTCACCAGCCACCCTGTGTAACCCAATGACTAATTTCCAGCAAAGCCTCCTTTACTGCTGCTGCTGCTGCTAGGTCACTTCAGTCGTGTCCGACTCTGTGCGACTCCGTAGACGGCAGCCCACCAGGCTCCCCGTCCCTGGGGTTCTCCAGGCAAGAACACTGGAGTGGGTTGCCATTTCCTTCTCCAGTGCATGAAAGTGAAAAGTGAAAGTGAAGTCGCTCAGTCATGTCCGACTCTTCGCGGCCCCACGGACTGCTGCCTACCAGGCTCCTCCATCCGTGGGATTTTCCAGGCAAGAGTACTGGAGTGGGGTGCCATTGCCTTCTCAAAGCCTCCTTAGTGTCCCTAAAAGAAAAATCAAATGTTAAAGGTCCTTCTGAATGCCCTGGTTCTCAGTACTATCATTCTTTATTGAATTTATTTCTTATTAAAATACACAGTTTTAAAGACATTTTTTTTTTCTGATAATATTATGGAATCCTTTTAGCATGGGTAGATGGGAGTGTCACCTGTATGCTACCATAGAGCTGATATGTGTTTTTATCTATTCTTTATTATCTCAGTGCTTTCATACTGTATATGTACCATAACCAACCTATTGACTATAAGAAAAATGTAAGATAATGTATTTACAGCCATTGTTGATAGTATTTTTAGTAAGTTAAGTATTTTAGTAAGTTTTAGTATTTATAGTAAGTTTATAATGTATTTTTATATATTATTTTATATGTATGTTATATACTATTCAAAAAGAATTTTTTTCTTGACTGAGAAAAAGATACAAAATGCAAAATCCAAAATTTTGATAACTGATAGCAATTTTGATAGCGATTTGCCAATTGCTTTCACTTTTAGGTTTTAGTTGGGATTTATATAACTTGCATTTTAATTCTTTGGTTCTTTGCTGTTTCTATTAACTCATAGTATTATTTTAATAAATGTTATAATACCAACCAAAAAAAAGTCAGGGGTCCTTAAGAATTTAAAGTTAAGGAGATTGCTCTTATCCATCTATGGTATAAATATCATGTATAAATTAATATTGGAGAAGGCAATGGCACCCCACTCCAGTACTCTTGCCTGGAAAATCCCATGGATGGGGGAGCCTGGTAGGCTGCAGTCCATGGGGTCATGAACAGTCAGACACGACTGAGTGACTTCACTTTCACTTTTCACTTTCATGCATTGGAGAAGGAAATGGCAACCCACTCCAGTGTTCTTGCCTGGAGAATCCCAGGGACGGGGGAGCCTGGTGGGCTGCCGTCTATGGGGTCACACAGAGTCGGACACAACTGAAGTGACTTAGCAGCAGAAGCAGCAGCATAAATTAATATTACTATTGCATTACAAACATTAATATTACTTAAGAAAAATAAAATTTAAAGCAAAATTGGAAGTCAAATACCTAGTTACACACTGCATTCACTCAAGATAAATGAAACATTTCTCTTTATTCTTGCTTAGTTTACAAGGCAAGGTGGTTTTATTTCCCAGACCTAAATAGAACCCAACATGACTGCTTTCCTAGCATCAAAAATTGTCTGATGTGTTCACATTGGCAGTACTTCAAGCCTGAGGACAGCAGAGCCATTTCAGTCTGTTCTCTGTACTTAGGTGCCAAGAAGCCTTTAATTAGCTACTTATTCTAATTACTCTAAATAGAAACTTATCTGTTCATGTGTCCTTCTAGAGCAAAGGACTTGGAGTCCTTGTATCACCACCCTGAGAGAAACCCTCTCTAAGACTCAGTGTTACTTCTGTGGCCATAACAGAAAAATAAGGAAAATACCAAAAGCCACAAGTCTGGCTCATGCATAATCCCATCATCAGTACTCCATTTATACTAAAATGATTTGCTCAACAATCTAAACCAGATTCTGCTCTTTACAATTTGAATTAGGTCATTTTTTTAAGGGGACAAAAACTCTTTTAAAATCAATTTGAACGGGGCAGAGTAGTTTTTAAAACAGCTGCCCAGTGACTTCTTCAGATACACAAGACATGTAAGAAAATGAGAAAAAACTTCAAAGAATTCCTTGGAGGAAGTGGGGAGGAATATGGTGAAAAATAAACCAATAAACAAAACAGCACAACGGTCAGCTGCCGAGGGCAGATCTACAGCCTCTTCCTCCTGGTTGTTGATCTGTATGCCAAGTACAACAGAGGAATGCCACACCCTACAGGACAAACTGGTAGGAAAATAGTATGGTCCTTTATTCAGAACATTAAAAAGATCTGAAATTATATATACTTTGTGGGATTTGGAGAATGACTTAAACCCTTAAGCATCAAGAAGTCTAAAACATGAATAAGATTAACTCTGAAAGAAATGTAAAATTTACGGCCCCTCATAAAGTACACTATTCATATGTTACTTGTAAACTGAACTGATGAGCAAAAGCAGTAATAGGTCAGCAAAAGTACATTTCCAAAATTATTGGTTCAGGCTAGGCTTATGAAATGAAAATGTGGATGATAGAACTTATATCATCAGGTTATTTTAAAATTTTGTACATTTTGAACAATATCCAAAAATACTAATCCATTGCTGAAATTCATGAGAAGGAGTGAGAAGAGAAATATTCTACCTATTGCAATCTTCTAAGTGAAAGCGTTCACATCCTGCTGTAAACGTATCAGAATTATATCACATTCTTTGGTGAATACACCCCCTCTTTTGTTTGGGTTTTGCTTTTAAATCCTTTTACAGAAGTTTAATGTTTGGCAAGAGCATGTTTCCAGGTTTTTTCTGCTTTACCCCCTGACTTTACATGAACAATACGAAAGATTTTAAAAGGAATGGAAAAACTCAGGCATATATTCCATTTGCTACAACAAAGTTTGGCTTTTTAAAAAATGTTCTTTTATGTGTTTGGTGTTAAGTTGATAAGTTACAGAAAGAATTTTTGCCTGTTGAGAGACAGGGAAATAGATTAAAGTTAATTATTTGTGCATTTGTTTTCATTATATTGTGTGCAGACTTTTAAAAAACTGAACAGTGGTACACAGTATTTTATATGTGGAAGTGTGCCAGTGTGTTCTAGTTCTTATATTTTAATTTCATATAACCCTCACCTCACTCTTATAATTTGTATGGAAGATATTTTTATTAAACTATCTTTTGGATGTAATGGAGTTTCTTTCCTAACAGCTAAAAAATCTCTAAGCTACCACATTCTTCTGTAAAGCAATCAGAAACGGAAGCATGAGTCCTCCCACAGGACAAAATGACTAAACATTTCTTCCATGAGGGTCTGCCCATGGCTTCCACCTAGGTGGGACTCATTCCTGCCTCCTGCTGGTTGGCAGAGAAGATCAACTCCTATCAATCATTCAGGTTTTCTCCAGATTGCAACTACTATTCACATTAACACAGAATTAGTCCACACTTATGATAGCATTCCATATTTTATTTTTACTCCTTTGACCATACTCTTTGAAAATGCATGCCTTAATTTCCGACAACAGATCCTTTTAATTTTATTGAGGCTGCATTTGTTAAAACGTTTCATCTGTCTCTCTTCACTGAAGTCAATTTCTCAGATCTAAAGATGCCAAAACTACATTATGCCTACAGTGCTTTGTTTTATGTAAATAGCTCTTTCTTTTTCTGTTTAAATTAATAGTAGATTATGTTATTGTAGATGGTCTCCTCCAAAGAACATCACAAAAACTGAAATATACTGGCTATGGCATTCATTGAATTTTAAAATAGGTAACATGAGTTTGAGCTAACTCCGGGAGACAGTGAAGGAGAGGCCTGGTGTGCTGCTGCCGCTGGGGTTGCAAAGAGTTGAACACAACTGAATGACTGAACGACAACAAAAAAGCTGTAATTGCATGAGAAAAACAAGCAGGGTTGTAGGAGTGGAAAAGCCTATTGTATAAGTAAATAGGAAATCTGCTAACGATGTGAGAGAATACAAACAGGATGTGTAAATTGCAAAGCCAACACCACAGCTTTGTGCTAGCCAAGATACATAGAAAATTAATCTTTTTACCTGATAAGATTCCAAAAGAAAATAAATAATGATATTGAGAATTACTTCTTTAACGAAAGAGGTAGCTAAAATTGAAATCAAAAGATTACACAACTCTTTAAGAGCTAAACATAAGCAGCTGTCTTAGGAGAGCTTGTACAGAAATATAGACGATTTTTATACAAGTTTTGAGAGTATGAGCTGAAATTCTCTTGAACGTATCTTAAGTATGTTCCTTCATTTTCCTATAACTTTTAATAAAATATGTGTATATTGTAAAGCAGGATAAGAGAATATAGTAGGTAAAAAATAACAGGCTATATATATTTATTTATTATTAGCAAAATGTGGCTCAGACAGTAAAGCGTCTGCTGCAATGCAGGAGACCTGGATTCGATCCCTGGGTCAGGAAGATCCCTGAAGAAGGAAATGGCAAGCCTCTCCAGTATTCTTGCCTGGAGAATCCCACGGACAGAAGAGCCTGGTGGGCTACAGTCCACGGGGTCACAAAGAGTCGGACACGACTGAGCGACTTCAATTTCACTTTCACTTTCATACATATTTAAACATCACATATCCTACTTATTCTTTTAGCTTCTATATATTTTCTTTCTTTCTTTTTTTTCTTTTATTTTTTACTTTATTTTGCTTTAAATACTGTATTGGTTTTGCCATACATTGACATGAATCAGCCACAGGTATACATGAGTTCCCAATCCTGAACCCCCCTCCCACCTCCCACCCCATATCATCTCTCTGGATCATCCCTGTGCACCAGCCCCAAGCATCCTGTATCCTGCATCAGACATAGGCTGGCGATTTGTTTCTTACCTGATATTATACATGTTTCAATGCCATTCTCCCAAATCATCCCACCTCTCCCTCTCCCACAGAGTCTAAAATTCCGTTCTGTACATTTGTGTCTCTTTTGCTGTCTTGCATAGAGGGTTATCATTACCATCTTTCTGAATTCCATATATATGTGTTAGTATACTGTATTGGTGTTTTTCTTTCTGGCTTACTTCACTCTGTATAATGGGCTCCAGTTTCATCCACCTCATTAGAACTGATTCAAATGCATTCTTTTTAATGGCTGAGTAATACTCCATTGTGTATATGTACCACAGCTTTCTTATCCATTCATCTGCTGATGGACATCTAGGTTGTTTCCATGTCCTGGCTATTATAAACAGTGCTGCGATGAACATCGGGGTACCCGTGTCTCTTTCAATTCTGGTTTCCTCGGTGTGTATGCCCAGCAGTGGGATTGCTGGGTCATAAGGCAGTTCTATTTGCAATTTTTTAAGGAATCTTCACACTGTTCTCCATAGTGGCTGTTCTAGTTTGCATTCCCACCAACAGTATAAGAGGGTTCCCTTTTCTCCACACCCTCTCCAGCATTTATTGCTTGCAGACTTTCGGATCACTGCCATTCTGATTGGCGTGAAATGGTACCTCACTGTGGTTTTGATTTGCATTTCTCTGATAATGAGTGATGTTGAGCATCTTTTCATGTGTTTGTTAGCCATCTGTATGTCTTCTTTGGAGAAATGTCTATTTAGTTCTTTGGCCCATTTTTTGATTGGGTCGTTTATTTTTCTGGAATTGAGCTGCAGGAGTTGCTTGTATATTTTTGAGATTAGTTGTTTGTCAGTTGCTTCATTTGCTATTATTTTCTCCCATTCAGAAGATTGTCTTTTCACCTTGCTTATAGTTTCCTTTGTTGTGCAGAAGCTTTTAATTTTAATTAGATCCCATTTGTTTATTTTTGCTTTTATTTCCAGAATTCTGGGGGGTGGATCATAGAGGATCCTGCTGTGATTTATGTTGGAAAGTGTTTTGCCTGTGTTCTCCTCTAGAAGTTTTATAGTTTCTGGTCTTACATTTAGATCTTTAATCCATTTTGAGTTTATTTTTGTGTGTGGTGTTAGAAAGTGATCTAGTTTCATTCTTTTACAAGTGGTTGACCAGTTTTCCCAGCACCACTTGTTAAAGGGATTGTCTTTAATCCATCGTATATTCTTGCCTCCTTTGTCAAAGACAAGGTGTCCATAGGTGTGTGGATTTATCTCTGGGCTTTCTATTTTGTTCCATTGATCTATATTTCTGTCTTTGTGCCAGTACCATACTGTCTTGATGACTGTGGCTTTGTAGTAGAGCCTGAAGTCAGGCAGGTTGATTCCTCCAGTTCCATTCTTCTTTATCAAGATTGCTTTGGCTATTTGAGGTTTTTTATATTTCCATACGAATTGTGAAATTATTTGTTCTAGCTCTGTGAAAAATACCGCTGGTAGCTTGATAGAGATTGCATTGAATCTATAGATTGCTTTGGGTAGTATACTCATTTTCACTATATTGATTCTTCCAATCCATGAACATGGTATATTTCTCCATCTATTAGTGTCCTCTTTGATTTCTTTCATTAGTGTTTTGTAATTTTCTATATATAGTTCTTTAGTTTCTTTAGGTAAGTATATTCCTAAGCATTTTATTCTTTTTGTTGCAATGGTGAAAGGAATTGTTTCTTTAATTTCTTTTTCTACTATCTCATTATTAGTGTATAGGAATGCAAGGGTTTTTTGTGTGCTGATTTTATATCCTGCAACTTTACTATATTCATTGATTAGTAATTTTCTTGTGGAGTCTTTAGGGTTTTCTATGTAGAGGATCAGGTCATCTGCAAACGGTGAGAGTTTTACTTCTTCTTTTCCAATTTGGATTCCTTTTATTTCTTTTTCTGCTCTGATTGCTGTGGCCAAAACTTCCAGAACTAGTTGAATAGTAGTGGTGAAAGTGGGCACCCTTGTCTTGTTCCTGACTTTAGGGGAAATGCTTTCAATTTTTCACCATTGAGGATAATGTTTGCTCTGGGTTTGTCATATATAGCTTTTATTATGTTGAGGTATATTCCTTCTATTCCTGCTTTCTGGAGGGTTTTTATCATAAATGGATGTTGAATTTTGTCAAAGTCCTTCTCTGCATCTATTGAGATAATCATATGGCTTTTATTTTTCAATTTGTTAATGTGGTGAATTACATTGATTGATTTGTGGATATTGAAGAATCCTTGCATCCCTGGGATAAAGCCCACTTGGTCATGAGGTATGATCTTTTTAATGCATTGTTGGATTCTGATTGCTAGAATTATGTTAAGGATTTTTGCATCTATGTTCATCAGTGATATTCACCTGTAGTTTTCTTTTTTTGTGGCATCTTTGTCAGGTTTTGGTATTAGGGTGATGGTGGCTTCATAGAATGAGTTTGGAAGTTTCCCTTCCTCTGCAATTTTCTGGAAGTGTTTGAGTAGGATAGGTGTTAGCTTTTCTCTAAATTTTTGGTAGAATTCAGCTGTGAAGCCATCTGGACCTGGGCTTTTGTTGCTGGAAGATTTCTGATTACAGTTCCAATTTCCGTGCTTGTGATGGGTCTGTTAAGATTTTCTATTTCTTCCTGGTTCAGTTTTGGAAAGTTGTACTTTTCTAAGAATTTGTCTGTTTCTTCCACGTTGTCCATTTTATTGGCATATAATTGCTGATAGTAGTCTCTTATGATCCTTTGTATTTCTGTTTTGTCTGTTGTGATCTCTCCATTTTCATTTCTAATTTTATTGATTTGATTTTTCTCCCCTGGCTAATGGTTTGTCAATTTTATTTATCCTTTCAAAGAACCAGCTTTTGGCTTTGTTGATTTTTGCTATGGTCTCTTTTGTTTCTTTTGCATTTATTTCTGCCCTAATTTTTTAGATTTCTTTCCTTCTACTAACTCTGGGGTTCTCCATTTCTTCCTTTTCTAGTTGCTTTAGGTGTAGAGTTAGGTTATTTATTTGACTTTTTTCTTGTTTCTTGAGGTATGCCTGTATTGCTATGAACTTTCCTCTTAGCACTGCTTTTATAGTGTCCCGCAGGTTTGGGGTTGTTGTTTCCATTTTCATTCATTTCTATGCATATTGTGATTTCCTCTGTGATTTGTTGGTTATTCAGAATCGTGTTGTTCAGCCTTCATATGCTGGAATTTTTAATAGTTTTTCCCCTGTAATTGAGATCTAATCTTAATGCATTATGGTCAGAAAAGATGCTTGGAGTGATTTCAATTTTTTTAATTTATCAGGGTTAGATTTATGGCCCAGGATGTGATCTATCCTGGAGAAGTTTCCGTGAGCACTTGAGAAAAAGGTGAAATTCATTGTTTTGGGGTGAAATGTCCTATAGATATCAATTAGGTCTAACGAGTCTATTGTGTCATTTAAAGTTTGCATTTCTTTGTTAATTTTCTGTTTAGTTGATCTGTCCATAGATGTGAGTGGGGTATTAAAGTCCCCCACTATTATTGTGTTATTGTTAATTTCCCCTTTCATACTTGTTAGCATTTGTCTTACATATTGCAGTGCTCCTATGTTGGGTGCATATATATTTATAATTGTTATATCTTCTTCTTGGATTGATCCTTTAATCTTTATGTAGTGGCCTTCTTTGTCTCTTTTCACAGCCTTTGTTTTAAAGTCTATTTTATTGGATATGAGTATTGCTACTCCTGCTTTCTTTTGGTCTCTATTTGCGTGTAATAACTTTTTCCAGCCCTTCACTTTAAGTCTGTATGTGTCCCTTGTTTTGAGGTGGGTCTCTTGTAGGCAGCATATATAGGGGTCTTGTTTTTGTATCCATTCATCCAGTCTTTGCCTTTGGGTTGGGGCATTCAACCCATTTACGTTTAAGGTAATTATTGATAAGTATGATCCTATTGCCATTTACTTTATTGTTTTGGGTTCGGTTTATATGCCCTTTTTGTGTTTTCTGTCTAGAGAATATCCTTTAGTATTTGTTGGAGAGCTGGTTTGGTGGTGCTGAATTCTCTCAGCTTTTGCTTGTCTGTTAAGCTTTTGATTTCCCCTTCATATTTGAATGAGATCCTTGCTGGGTACAGTAATCTGTGCTGTAGGTTATTTTCTTTCATCACTTTAAATATGTCTTGCCATTCCCTCCTGGGCTGAAGTATTTCTATTGAAAGATCTGCAGTTATCCTTATGGGAATCCCCTTGTGTGTTATTTGTTGTTTTTCCCTTGCTGCTTTCAATATTTGTTCTTTGTGTTTGATCTTTGTTAATTTGATTAATATGTGTCTTGGGGTGTTTCGCCTTGGGTTTATCCTGTTTGGAACTCTCTGGGTTTCTTGGACTTGGGTGATTATTTCCTTCCCCATTTTAGGGAAGTTTTCAACTATTATCTCCTCAAGTATTTTCTCATGGTCTTTCTTTTTGTCTTCTTCTTCTGGGACTCCTATAATTTGAATGTTGGAGCATTTCATATTGTCCTGGAGGTCTCTGAGATTGTCCTCATTTCTTTTAATTTGTTTTTCTTTTTTCCTCTCTGATTCATTTATTTCTACCATTCTATCTTCTATTTCACTAATCCTACCTTCTGCCTCTGATATTCTACTATTTGTTGCCTCCAGAGTGTTTCTAATCTCATTTATTGCATTATTCATTATATATTGACTCTTTTTTATTTCTTCTAGGTCCTTGTTAAACCTTTCTTGCATCTTCTCAATCTTTGTCTCCAGGCTATTTATCTGTGGTTCCATTTTGATTTCAAGATTTTGGATCATTTTCACTATCATTATTCAGAATTCTTTCTCAGGTAGATTCCCTATCTCTTCCTCCTTTTTTTTTGGTTTGGTGGGCTTTTCTCCTGTTCCTTTACCTGCTGGGTATTCCTCTGTCTCTTCATTTTGGTTATATTGCTGCATTTGGGGTAGCCTTTCTGTATTCTGGGAATTTGTGGAGTTCTCTTTATTATGGAGTTTCCTCACTGTGGGTGGAGTTGTATTAGTGGCTTGTCAAGGTTTCTTGGTTAGGGAAGCTTGTGTCGGAGTTCTGGTGGGTAGAGCTGGATTTCTTCTCTCTGGAGTGCAATGAAGTGTCCAGTAATGAGTTATGAGACGTCTATGGTTTTGGAGTAACTTGAGCTGCCTGCATATTGAAGCTCAGGGGTGTGTTCCTGTGTTGCTGGAGAATTTGCATGGTATGTCTTGCTCTGGAACTTGTTGGCCCTTGGGTAGTGCTTGGTTTCAGTGTAGGTATGGAGGCATTTGATGAGCTCCTAACGATTAATATTCCCTGCATTCAGGAGTTCTCTGATGTTCTCAGGATTTGGACTTAAGCTTCCTGCTTCTGGTTTTCAGTTTTATTTTTATAGTAGCCTCAAAACTTCTCCATCTATACAGCACTGATGATAAAACATCTAGGTTAAAGATGAAAAGTTTCTCCACATTGAGGGACACCCAGAGATGTTCACTGAGTTACATGGAGAAGAGAAGAGGGAGGGGGTAGTTAGAGGTGACTGGAATGAGATGAGGTGGGATCAAAAGAGGAGAGAGCAAGCTAGCCAGTAATCACTTCCTTATGTGTGCTCCTCAGTCTGGACCACTCAGAGATGTTCACAGAGTTATACAGGGAAGAGGAGAGAGAGGAAGTAGACAGACGTGGCCAGGAGGATAACAGAGGGAAATGAAAAGGAGAGAGACAGATCCAGCCAGTAACCAGTTCCCTAAGTGTTCTCCATCATCTGGAACACACAGAGATTCACAGAGTTTGGCAGAGAAGAGAAGGGGGAGGGAGGAGACAGAGACAAACTGGTGGAGAAAAAGGAGAGTCCAAATGAGGAGAGAGTGGTCAAGCCAGTAATCTCACTCTCAGGTAAACTTGGGTACTAAAGATTGGGTTTTTAAATGTACAAAATTGACAACAAATACCAAAAAGCAAAGATTAAAATTCTAGAGTAGAAGTTGGATTTTCAAAAATACAATATTAAAGAAAAGAAGAACAAGAAGAAGAAGAAAAAAAAAAAACAAAGTCACAAGAATTATTAAAAAAAAACAACAACTACCACAAAAATATATATATACGGCATTTGCTTTAAAAATAGTCTTTTTTTTTTGAAAAGTGATAGTTGGTTATAAAAATTAAAATTAAAGGAGAAATAGAGGACTTAAAAATTTTTTAAGTTAAAAAAAGAGAAGAAAAAGAAAAGAAGAAAAAACAATCAGCATCAACAAAAAAAAAGAGAAAGAGAATGGTCGTAAATATAGTAAAGCTATTTCTAGGACTTTCTCTGGTGTTGTGGGCAGTGTGGGGTCACTTTCAAGGCAGTTCCGTCTGTTTAGCTTCTTCTGTTTGTTGGTATCTTCAGTGTCTGATTTCCGCCCTGACACAAGGGGGGGTGATAGTGGACACTTTTTTTTAGGCTCACTTGTTCAGTCGTGCTGCGGGGAGGGAGGGATGCTGCAAACAAATAACACTGGCATGTGCTTGCAGTGTCTCAGCCACGCTGGGCATGCCCCGGCACATGGCGCACACTGCTCAGGCTCTACGTTGCTCCACCAGGAACCGTCTGAGGCCGGCCCTAGGCTGCATTCACCTCCCAAGTCTAAGCCGCTCAGGCTTGGCTCTCAGGCAGCCCTCAGAGGTGCAGATTCGGTTGGGCCTGCGTTTTGTGCCCTTCCCAGGACCGAGTAGCTCAGGTGTTTGGAGAGCGTGATCACTGTGATTTAACGCCTTTCCCTGCTGCTCAGTTTTCTGGGTGCACCGCTGGCGCCCCTTGTCAGGCAGTTGATGACTGTCCAGAACCCCAAGAAGTCTTAGTTAGCAAAGAAGCCTGCTTGCAGTTTGGTAGGTAAAGTCTCTCCGGGGCTGCGATTGCCCACTTCCAGCCCTTCCGGCTCTGGCTGCCTGTCACCGGAGTGGGATGGTCTGCAGCTGGCTATTTCTGTTCCGTCCTTTGTTCTGTGTGCAGTCCTGGCAGTGTCTTATGTTAGAGCTTTTCGCGCGGTAGCTATCCCACAGTCTGGTATGTTAGCCCAAGTTAGTTCGCTATGGTTACACTCAGGGCATTCCGGCCGGATTCTTAAAAAGCACTGCAGCCCGCACCTCCCTGCCCAGCCCCCACTTGCTAGTGGTAGATGCAGGCGTCTGTGCTGCTTCTCCACTGGGGGAGTTACCGTTGGGCTCATAATCTGTTGGTTTTAATTATTTATTTATTTTTCTTCCCTGTTATGTTGCCCTCTGTGCTTCCAAGGCTCGCCAGACTCGGCAGGGAGAGTGTTTCCTGGTGTTTGGAAACTTCTCTCTTTTTAAGACTCCCTTCCTGGAACGGAGCTCCCTCCCTACATCCTTTGCCTCTTTTTTTGTCTTTTTTATTTTTCCTACCTGTTTTTGAAGACAATGATCTGCTTTTCTGGGTGCCTGATGTCCTCTGCCAGCATTCAGAAGTTGTTTTGTAGAATTTACTCAGTGTTGAAATGTTTTTTGATGAATTTGTGGGGGAGAAAGGGGTCTCCCCATCCTATTCCTCCACCATCTTCTGAATTCCCCCTATATTTTCTATACTATCAATGTCCTGGTTATTTTCATTGTCTGAATTCCACATCCATCCTTTAAAATTTTAAGTCATTTAATTCCACATATGTCAGGAAGTAGAAATATTATTTAATAGATAAACTTGGAAATATATTCAAGTGAAGTGCCTGTCTGAATGCCCTGGGTCCCTGTTTTCTCATCTATAAAAGGTGAAGTAAAGGAATATAACCTAAGGGGTTTTTTTAGGTGAGAAATTCTATAATGCCTTCTTTGCGTGATTACATTCAGTAATAGAGAAAAGGGAGGGGGTTACAGTAACCAGTTACTACTTTCAGAAATGACTTTAACCCAGGTAGTTGAGTAGAAACAATGACCAAAACTTAAAGTCCTTTGCCAAAATCTGGAGACTAGGTGAGAACTTAATGAAAACAGTAAGCTCATCCCACCAAGCAATAATATTGGCAATATGAAAGAGCAAGGAGCTGAACCAGATTTCTGTGAACCAGACTGAGTATCATACTCTGGGTGTATAAAGATGGACCACATAGTCAGGTAGGTCATAGCCCAGAGAAGGAAATAAAGGAATAAACATAAATCTCAGTGCAATTGTGATAAATATTGCACTAAAGATTAGGGCACAATGCAGTGGAATTACATGGGAAGAAATGTGCTCCAGGCTGGGAAGTATTCACAGGATAGAAGACATTTCAACAGAATCTTAAGTAGGTGACACTAGGTAAGGGACAATTCACACTAAACAGTTAACTCATTGGAGAAAATTTCCCCCTCAGCCTTCTTCCAAGTTGTCCTGGGTCTTTCTGGTTCTTTAGTTTTTTGTATGAGTTTTAACATCAACATCAATTTTATATGAAATTGCTATCAAAATAAAAAAATGAATTTACCTTTAACGTGTATATTTTTCTATTCATGAAAACAGTGTATCTATTTATAGTAGTCTTATTTTGGATCCTCCCACAAAATTTAAAATTTTCCACTCAGAAGGACTCATAAATGTTTTATCATATTTGTTGCTCTTTCGAATGGAATACTTAATTAACTACATTTGAAAAGGTTTACTTTAAATTATTAATTGTGTGTTTAACATTGTTTCTTATATTGATTTTACATATAGTAACTGTGCAGAATTTTCTTATTAAGTATAATATAGAATATAAGTAGTTATGATAGTCATAACTGTATGATTTACTTTAAAGAGAATACTGAACATTTTCTACATTAAGGATAATATCTGCAGGAGAATTTTTTTTTTTTTTTTTTTGCTGTATCAAGACTGAATGTCAAATTGTAGTCATACTCTTTTTCTTTTTAATTTTCTTATAATAAAGTAAACAGATATACAGAAATATATAATTTTTAAAGAATAGTAGCAAAGTAAACATCTATGTAAACATTGTCCAGGTTAAAGAATAGTGCAATAGCCACATCTTTAAAACCCCGAATCCTCTTCTCTAATTACATTATCTGTACAACCCATTAAGTACAATACAATACAATAAGTACTGTACAACAACAATCATAAGATTCATGATAATCATTGACTTAATTTCCTTTAAGTATGTATCATACATTTATATCCTAAAATATATATTGCTCACTGTGGGGAATATAGTCAGTAATTATGTACTATCTTTGTATGGTGACAGATGGTAACTAGACTTAACCATGGTGATCACTTTGAAATCTATATGAATACCAAATCAGTATGTTGGGGCTTGCATTTTGTTTTCCTATATTGTCATTTGGTGAACAGTTCTCAATATTGCTGACATCAAAATTATCCATCCTTTTCTTTGGTTTGTGCATTCTTCAGACTTGCTTAAGAAATATTTTCCTGCCCCAAGTTTGTAAAGATACTTTATATAAACACAGACTTATTATTTGTGTTTATATTAAAATTTTTACCTGCCAATTTATTTTTATACATTTTGGAAAGACAGGTCCAAATTTATTCTTCCATATAATATCCGAGTGTCCTAACTTTTTATGAAAAAGTCCATCTTTTTCAACTAACTACCTGTAATACTATCTGTCATATTAAGTGTCTGCTTATGTTTGGGTCTCTTTCTGGTGATTTTTTTCTGCTCTGTTTCATTGGTCTCTTTGTCTTTCCCTAAGTGAATGATATAAGGTATTAAATACTGTAGTTTTGTAACAATTTTGATAAATTAAAGAGTAAGTCCCTAATATTTCTATTTCCTCAGCTGTCTAGACTATTCCTGCACTTATAATTTCATATAGAAATTTCAGAAGCAATTTAAATGCTTCAGAAAATAAAAGAGGAATAAAAGTAAACTATTATTGTTACTTTAATATCTATAAAACCAATGTGCAAAAAGTGACAAATTTTGCAGTATAAATTCGTTCAATTCATAAATCAGTTATAGGTCTTCCTTTATTTTATATTATTATCTAATGTCACTCTAAATGATTTAAGCCTTCAGTTCAGTCGCTCATTCGTGTCCAACTCTTTGCGACCCCATGAATCGAGCACGCCAGGCCTCCCTGTCCATCACCAACTCCCAGAGTTCTCTCAGACTCACGTCCATCAAGTCAGTGATGCCATCCAGCCATCTCATCCTCTGTTGTCCTCTTCTCCTCCTGCCCCCTATCTCTTCCAGCATCAGAGTCTTTTCCAAGAGGCAATCCTTCACATGAGGTGGCCAAAGTACTGCAGTTTCAGCTTTAGCATCATTCCTTCCAAAGAAATCCCAGGGCTGATCTCTTTCAGAATGGACTGGTTGGATCTCCTTGCAGTCCAAGGGACTCTCAAGAGTCTTCTCCAACACCACAGTTCAAAAGCATCAATTCTTCGGTGCTCTGCCTTCTTCACAGTCCAACTCTCACATCCATACATGACCACAGGAAAAAGCATAGCCTTGACTAGACGGACCTTAGTCGGCAAAGTAATGTCTCTGCTTTTGAATATGCTATCTAGGTTGGTCATAACTTTTCTTCCAAGGAGTAAGCGTCTTTTAATTTCATGGCTGCAGTCAGCATCTGCAGTGATTTTGGAGCCCCCCAAAATAAAGTCTGACACTATTTCCACTGTTTCCCCATCTATTTCCCATGAAGTGATGGGACCGGATACCATGATCTTCGTTTTCTGCATGTCGAGCTTTAAGCCAACTTTTCCACTCTCCACATTCACTTTCATCAAGAGTCTTTTTAGTTCCTCTTCACTTTCTGCCATAAGGGTGGTGTCATCTGCATATCTGAGGTTATTGATATTTCTCCCGGCAATCTTGATTCCAGCTTGTGCTTCTTCCAGCCCAGCGTTTCTCATGATGTACACTGAATATAAGCTAAATGAGCAGGGTGACAATATACAGCCGTGACATACTCCTTTTCCTATTTGGAACCAGTCTGTTGTTCCATGTCCAGTTCTAACTGCTGCTTCTTGACCTGCATACAGATTTCTCAAGAGGCTGGTCAGGTGGTCTGGTATTCCCATCTCTTTAAGAATTTTCCACAGTTTATTGTGATCCACACAGTCAAAGGCTTTCGAATAGTGAATAAAGCAGAAATAGATGTTTTTCTGGATCTCTCTTGCTTTTTCCATGATCCAGTGGATGTTGGCAATTTGATCTCTGGTTCCTCTGCCTTTTCTAAAACCAGCTTGACCATCAGGAAGTTCACGGTTCACGTATTGCTGAAGCCTGGCTTGGAGAATTTTGAGCATTACTTTACTAGCATGTGAGATGAGTACAATCGTGCGGTAGTTTGAGCATTCTTTTGCATTGCCTTTCTTTGGAATTGGAACGAAAACTGACCTTTTCCAGTCCTGTGGCCACTGCTGAGTTTTCCAAATTTGCTGGCATATTGAGTGCAGCACTTTCACAGCATCATCTTTCAGGATTTGAAACAGCTCAACTGGAATGCTATCACCTCCACTAGCTTTGTGCGTAGCAATTCTTTCCAAGGCCCACTTGACTTCACATTCTAGGATGTCTGGCTCTAGATGAGTGATCACATCATCATGATTATCTGGGTCATGAAGATCTTTTTTGTACAGTTCTCCCGTGTACTCTGGCCACCTCTTCTTAATATCTTCTGATTCTGTTAGGTCCATACCATTTCTGTCCTTTATCGAGCCCATCATTGCATGAAATGTTCCCTTCGTATCTCTAATTTTCTTAAAGAGATCTCTAGTCTTTCCCATTCTGTTGTTCTCCTCTATTTCTTTGCATTGATCGCTGAAGAAGATTTTCTTAACTCTTCTTGCTATTCTCTGGAACTCTGCATTCAGATGCTTGTATCTTTCCTTTTCTCCTTTGCTTTTCACCTCCCTTCTTTCACAGCTATTTGTAAGGCCTCCCCAGACAGCATTTTTGCTTTTTTGCATTTCTTTTCCATGGGGATGGTCTTGATCCCTGTCTCCTGTACAATGTCATGAACCTCATTCCATAGTTCATCAGGCACTCTATCTATCAGATCTAGGCCCTTAAATCTATTTCTCACTTCCACTGTATAATCATAAGGGATTTGATTTAGGTCATACCTGAATGGTCTAGCGGTTTTCCCTATTTTCTTCAATTTGAGTCTGAATTTGGTAATGAGGAGTTCATGACCTGAGCCACAGTCAGCTCCTGGTCTTGTTTTTGTTGACTGTATAGAGCTTCTCCATCTTTGGCTGCAAAGAATATAATCAATCTGATTTTGGTGTTGACCATCTGGTGATGTCCATGTGTAGAATCTTCTCTTGCATTGTTGGAAGAGGGTGTTTGCTATGACCAGTGCATTTTCTTGGCAAAATTCTATTAGTCTTTACCCTGCTTCATTCTGCATTCCAAGGCCAAATTTGACTGTTACTCCAGGTGTTTCTTGACTTCCTATTTTTGCATTCCAGTCCCCTATAATGAAAAGGACATCTTTTGGGGGTGTCAGTTCTCACAGGTCTTATAGGTCTTCATAGAACCGTTCAACTTCAGCTTTTCAGCATTACTGGTTGGGGCATAGACTTGGATAACTGTGATATTGAATGGTTTGCCTTGGAGACAAACAGAGATCATTCTGTCGTTTTTGAGATTGCATCCAAGTACTGTATTTCGGACTCTTTTGTTGACCATGATGGCTATTCCATTTTTTCTGAGGGATTCCTGCCCTCAGTAGTAGATATAATGGTCATCTGAGTTAAATTCACCCATTCCAGTCATTTTAGTTCGCTGATTCCTAGAATGTCAACATTCACTCTTGCCATCTCTTGTTTGACCACTTCCAATTTGCCTTGATTCATGGACCTGACATTCCAGGTTCCTATACAATATTGCTCTTTACAGCATCAGACCTTGTTTCTATCACATCTGTCACATCCACAACTGGGTATTGTTTTTGCTTTGGCTCCGTCCCTTCATTCTTTCTGGAGTTATTTCTCCACTGATCTCCAGTAGCATATTGGGCACCTAATGACCTGGGGATTTCCTCTTTCAGTATCCTATCATTTTGCCTTTTCATACTGTTCATGGGGTTCTCAAGGCAAGAATCCTGAAGTGGTTTACCATTCCCTTCTCTAGTGGACCACATTCTGTCAGAATGATTTTAAGGCTTACTATGAAATTAAAAAAATCAAGACAATATGTTGTATTAAAGACTATCTAGTTATCAAGATGTAGAGATCAATGGAGTCCAGAAATAAACCCACAAAGATATAAATAAGTGATATTCACCAAATGGGCAAATATAACTCAATAGAGAATGAATAGCATTTTCCAAAAAAGAAAGTTGCTAAAACAATTACATATTCATATGCCATACACACACACACACCCCCTTCAGTCTACACCTCACAGCAATACAAAAATTAACAAAAATAAATAAATAATCAGTGTCCTTTTCATTATAGGGGACTGGAATGCAAAAGTAGGAAGTCAAGAAACACCTGGAGTAACAGTCAAATTTGGCCTTGGAATGCGGAATGAAGCAGGGTAAAGACTAATAGAATTTTGCCAAGAAAATGCACTGGTCATAGCAAACACCCTCTTCCAACAATGCAAGAGAAGATTCTACACATGGACATCACCAGATGGTCAACACCAAAATCAGATTGATTATATTCTTTGCAGCCAAAGATGGAGAAGCTCTATACAGTCAACAAAAACAAGACCAGGAGCTGACTGTGGCTCAGGTCATGAACTCCTCATTACCAAATTCAGACTCAAATTGAAGAAAATAGGGAAAACCGCTAGACCATTCAGGTATGACCTAAATCAAATCCCTTATGATTATACAGTGGAAGTGAGAAATAGATTTAAGGGCCTAGATCTGATAGATAGAGTGCCTGATGAACTATGGAATGAGGTTCATGACATTGTACAGGAGACAGGGATCAAGACCATCCCCATGGAAAAGAAATGCAAAAAAGCAAAAATGCTGTCTGGGGAGGCCTTACAAATAGCTGTGAAAGAAGGGAGGTGAAAAGCAAAGGAGAAAAGGAAAGATACAAGCATCTGAATGCAGAGTTCCAGAGAATAGCAAGAAGAGTTAAGAAAATCTTCTTCAGCGATCAATGCAAAGAAATAGAGGAGAACAACAGAATGGGAAAGACTAGAGATCTCTTTAAGAAAATTAGAGATACGAAGGGAACATTTCATGCAATGATGGGCTCGATAAAGGACAGAAATGGTATGGACCTAACAGAATCAGAAGATATTAAGAAGAGGTGGCCAGAGTACACGGGAGAACTGTACAAAAAAGATCTTCATGACCCAGATAATCATGATGATGTGATCACTCATCTAGAGCCAGACATCCTAGAATGTGAAGTCAAGTGGGCCTTGGAAAGAATTGCTACGCACAAAGCTAGTGGAGGTGATAGCATTCCAGTTGAGCTGTTTCAAATCCTGAAAGATGATGCTGTGAAAGTGCTGCACTCAATATGCCAGCAAATTTGGAAAACTCAGCAGTGGCCACAGGACTGGAAAAGGTCAGTTTTCGTTCCAATTCCAAAGAAAGGCAATGCAAAAGAATGCTCAAACTACCGCACGATTGTACTCATCTCACATGCTAGTAAAGTAATGCTCAAAATTCTCCAAGCCAGGCTTCAGCAATACGTGAACCGTGAACTTCCTGATGGTCAAGCTGGTTTTAGAAAAGGCAGAGGAACCAGAGATCAAATTGCCAACATCCACTGGATCATGGAAAAAGCAAGAGAGATCCAGAAAAACATCTATTTCTGCTTTATTCACTATTCGAAAGCCTTTGACTGTGTGGATCACAATAAACTGTGGAAAATTCTTAAAGAGATGGGAATACCAGACCACCTGACCAGCCTCTTGAGAAATCTGTATGCAGGTCAAGAAGCAGCAGTTAGAACTGGACATGGAACAACAGACTGGTTCCAAATAGGAAAAGGAGTATGTCACGGCTGTATATTGTCACCCTGCTCATTTAGCTTATATTCAGTGTACATCATGAGAAACGCTGGGCTGGAAGAAGCACAAGCTGGAATCAAGATTGCCGGGAGAAATATCAATAACCTCAGATATGCAGATAACACCACCCTTATGGCAGAAAGTGAAGAGGAACTAAAAAGACTCTTGATGAAAGTGAATGTGGAGAGTGGAAAAGTTGGCTTAAAGCTCGACATGCAGAAAATGAAGATTATGGCATCCGGTCCCATCACTTCATGGGAAATAGATGGGGAAACAGTGGAAACAGTGTCAGACTTTATTTTGGGGGGCTCCAAAATCACTGCAGATGCTGACTGCAGCCATGAAATTAAAAGACGCTTACTCCTTGGAAGAAAAGTTATGACCAACCTAGATAGCATATTCAAAAGCAGAGACATTACTTTGCCGACTAAGGTCCGTCTAGTCAAGGCTATGCTTTTTCCTGTGGTCATGTATGGATGTGAGAGTTGGACTGTGAAGAAGGCTGAGCGCTGAAGAATTGATGCTTTTGAACTGTGGTGTTGGAGAAGACTCTTGAGAGTCCCTTGGACTGCAAGGAGATCCAACCAGTCCATTCTGAAAGAGATCAGCCCTGGGATTTCTTTGGAAGGAATGATGCTAAAGCTGAAACTCCAGTACTTTGGCCACCTCATGCAAAAAGTTGACTCACTGGAAAAGACTTTGATTCTGGGAGGGATTGGGAGCAGGAGAAGAAGGGGACGACAGAGGATGAGATGGCTGGACGGCATCACGGATTAGATGGACATGAGTCTGGGTGAACTCCAGGAGATGGTGATGGACAGGGAGGCCTGGCATGCTGCAATTCATGGGGTCGCAAAGATTCAGACACGACTGAGCGACTGAACTGAACTGAACTGTGTAATATCTGAAACTACAAAATGTTACACACATTATTTGTCAGGAGAATGAAAATTATAGCTATGATGAGATACCACCACACACCTATTTGACTGGATAAAGTGTTTAAAAGTACTTATCATAACAATGGCTGACGTGGATGTTGAGCAACTAGACCTTTCATATGTTGTTAGTGGGAATGCAACATGGTCCAGACACTTTAGAAAACAACTTGGCAGTTTCTTATAAAGTTAAAAATATGCTTATCATATAACCCTGAAATCCCACTGTTAGCTATTTACTCAAGTGAAATGAAACCTTATGTTCACACAAAAACTTATATGTGAATGTTTTTAGTGGCTTTGTTTGTAATTGTACAAAACTGGAAACAATCCAAATGTTTGAACTAGGAACCAGTTAAACAAACTGGTACATCTATATAACAGAATACTACCCGAATAAAAAGAAATGAAGAAGTTATACAACAGTGTGGATGGATCTTAAATGCTTTATGGTAACTGAAAGTAGTCAGACTCAAAGTCTACATTCTGTATTATTCCATTTATATTACATAATGGAAAAGGCAAAGCTATATGGACATAAAATCACCCAGATCAGTGACTTCCATGGGCTACTAGAAAAGAGTTGACCACAAAGTAGTTGGCCAGTGGCTTATTTGGGAAGGGAGGAGGGTGATAGGACACTTAATTATCTTGATTGTGCTGGTGGTTAGAGACCTGTAAGTATCTGTCAAAACCCACAAACCAGTACAGTAAAAAAAAAAAAAAAAAGTGAATTTTATTATGTGTTTTACAGCTTAATAAAAGAATGAAAGGGAGTCCATCTGATTTTAATAAAGTCACATCAACTTTACTTAGGTTAGTGTTGGTATGAAGTATCTTTTTTCTGTTTCTCTTTCTGTGACCTTATATTTAAAAGATCTTTTTGAAAAGACCCTGATGCTGGGAAAGACCGAAGGCAGGAGGAGAAGGGGACAACAGAAAATGAGATGGTTGGATGGCATCACTGACTCAATGGACATGAGTTTGAGTAAGCTCCAGGAATTGCTGATGGACAGGGAAGCCTGTGTGCTGCAGTCCATGGGGTCACATAGAGTTGGACATGACTGAGTGATGACTGAACTGAACCGAAATTTCTGTGACTTTGTATTTAAAATATTACTTATCTTAAAACTATTTTTTCCTTTTTAATACAGTTTACAATCTTTATCTTTTAATTGGTCTGTTTAACTCCTTTATACTTAATGGAATTGCTGATCTAGTTTGGTTTAAATTTACCTTCTTGTTATTTGTTTTCCATTTGGCCCATGTTTTTATTTTTATTTCTTATTTATTATATTCCTTTAGATAAACCAAATACATTTACTTAATTTTTCTCAAATTTTTCTATTTCCCTTTTTTAATTCTACCTTTCTTCTTTGCTTCATCAGATTTCCATCTCCAACTCCTTTGTGGATAATTATCCCTCATGATCTAATTGTTGGGGCTCACCCATGTCCCCTATCCCCTTCAGCTACCAAGGCTTCAGGGAGTTTGCAATTCTGTCTTCCAATTCTTCTCTTGTTTTGGGATCTGGAATTTTGTCTTGACTTTTAAAACCCAGATGCTTACTTTCATTTAGTTCCATCTTATACAGCATTTCTATGTGTTTGCAGTGAGAGGGGCTCTTGTTTCTTCATTCTCCGATATGAAAAATTCAGAAGTGAAAATGGCTTTAAAGCTGATTTGTACATTTGGGGAATTTAGAATAATGTTCTGGACCAGAACATACAGTTCATGTTCAAGGGAGTATGGTGGTAAATAACAATGTGGGGATAAAGAATCAGATCATGAAGAGCTTTGTATATCGTTCTCAGGATTAAGGATATTCTTGCAAAAACAATAAAATATACCACACACACAAAAAAGAGTTTAAACAGAGGAATGATATGATCAGACTTGTATTTTAGATAGGTTATTTTGGCTGATCTGAGGGATCAAGATTAACAGCCACTGATGTTTATGGAACCCAAGACCTTTGCTACTTCTCTTTAAGCAATTCTGTTTCATAGGGAAACTTTCCAAAGACCTTTATACATGTTCCTCAAACTTTCTCTATGGTTTGATTTAATTATCATGAATTTGTGCTACTTTTATCATCAGGGGAAAAAAGGTGTTTGCAATTTGAGGGAAAAAAGGATATTCAAGATCTCTGACTCCTAACTGAAGATGTATTTATATATTCAATAGGATAAAACAAAAACAAAACTAAGGAACCAAGTGTGAAACTATATAACTGAAGCAGATGAATAGTGAGTAAACAAAGGAATGCCTTTGCAGTGATAGTGTTCAGAAAAGCAAGGTAATCCATGCTTTGCGGCCCTCTGCCAAGGGAACACAGAGGCCCCTCATGGAGCTCACATCAGCCTTTCCCTATGGTGTGTGCCTCCTTTCAGATTTGAGTGGAAACTAATTCCCAGCACCTGATATTTCATTTGAGAAAAGGTGCCTGGCAACAATGAGCTATGAGAGTGGACAGAGGGGCTGATTCCATCAGGCCCCATCAGAGTTACAGAACTATAACTCAGGGCTGCACCTTCTAAGTAAAACCCTCCCTTTTGACTCCCACCCACACTGGTCTGCCCTTTTTCTGAACTCATATTATACCATGTAGCTTGGCATTTGTTTTCTAATTATTAAAACATCATTTTCTAATGAATACAGTTTATTAGGTTTTTACTAGACTCCAGGGATACATTATATTCTATGTACATAAGCACATTAATAGTGTAGTTTCATTTATTTTTAACATAAAACTCTATGGAAGTTAAGCACTATTTCCCCCAATTTACAAAAGAAACCACAGAAGTTCTTGAATAACTTGCCTCAGATAACCCAGTTTATTCATTCACTAGCAAATATTTGTCTAGCATCCATATTTCAGGCTCTAAATTTAAGTGCTTGGTATGTATGTTTTATTTAATCCTCACATCTCTGGAAACAGGTATCATGATCATTGTTATGAAGCTGTGGAACCTGAGGTACTGCGTAGCTTGCCCACCATCACATATCTAGTAAGCATGAGCTTATAATCCATTACTGAAATTCTTCAAAGCCCACGTGCTAAACCATTCCTTCATAATGGAATCTACTCCCGAATTATCCTGTACTATGACTTACATGGCAGGTCCCCTGATACATTACTGAATTGCCTGACACATTACTGATACATTGCCTGATACATTACTGAATATAAAGAGAAAATGTATTGATATAAGAGAAGTGCCAAAATATCTCTATTTAATCATAGCAAGAAAAATCCAGGGAGACATAATATATAGATACCTCATTATCTGACATCATTTAGGCTTAGAAGTTTGATATGAGGTCATCTTTCCAGACATCTCAAACAAAATTATTTACATGTCAGCCATTTTTAACAGAGACACTTCTAGCAAAAACTGGAGCCTACCTTCTTACACCAGGTGTGATCAATATAATTTACCCCTAAGTAGGATCATTGTCAGAAAACATTTTTAATTTGCTATAATATAATGATACTAATAAAATAATTTTATAATAACTTATCTCTGAATGAAAGTCTTTAACTCTTAACAGCTTTAGCTTATTCATTCTCATGATAAATATGTCCTTCCATGGTAACATTTTAAAATTTGCTGCTTCTCTTTTCTTTGTTTTGGGAAAAACACATTGGGGCCCAAAATAATTACGTGTAAAGTAAATAGACTCTGAGTAAGAGTCTGAGGTTACCAAACAGGTCTAAAGGATAAATATAATAACTCTTTTCAGCATTCAAGGGCCTTTTAAATTTCCTTTCAAGTTTTTTGTTTGTTTGTTTGCAGAGGGGAAGGAGGACCAGATTAGAATTCCCAGAAATCTGATTCTTGGTCAGTGGAGTTTTTTTTTTTTTTTTAATCTCATTTTAATTTATCATCCTACTTATAACCATATACACCTTGTACTGATTTTCACCTTATGTGGCTCAAACGGTAAAGAACCTACCTGCAATGCGGGACACCCTGGTTCGAGCCCTGGGTTGGGAAGAGCCCCTGGAAAAGGCAATGGCAACCCATTCCAGTATTCTTGCCTGGAGAATTCAATGGACAGAGGAGCCTGAAGGGCTACAATTCATTGGGTCACAAAGGGTCATTCACAACTGAGCGACTAACACTAACTAATGCTTATAATGATGATAGCAGCAAACATCACCTATCAGACATTATTCTCCTTCTCTGTTCATTTCTTCACCTTTTTTTCTAATTCACTAAACTTGAACTCTGAATAGAATGGGGGGTGGTACTGGGATGGAGAGGGCCAAATGGAGTTGGTGCTAAAATATTAGATGCCAAAGTTAAATGTCATTAGTTATCATTTATATATAATTTCATATTTCAATTGAAGGCACTGGAACTCTGAGATCAAGAGATAGTACTAGTTTGCATGCTAATTGGAGGTGGGACACAGAACAAGAACTCCAAAAATCCATTCCCATTTTCCTTCAATGTTACTATCATTTGCATATTGGAATCATTGCAGATTTCATTTCCTTTTGGAATGGCAGTGTAATAATGCTCTATAATTTATTCTCATTATTTTTCATCTTTAGATCAGTCTAATTTTTAGCTGTCAACAGGATTTGTCAAAAATAAAAGATAAATATAGTTCATATAAACTAGTCAGTTATAAAATATTTTCTACTCACCTTTTCATATGAGGGAAAAAAAAGGTCCATGAACTGTAAAACACAGCATTAAACTTTATATCAAAATTTTTAATGAAAGATTCCCTTACTAAGATATAGTTCTTGAGCCCTGCCGTGGTCTCTAGTGCTCTTCTAGGGACTTGGAATACCTCAATAAGTAAAATCTACAAAAATTCCATTCTGATGTAGTTTACATTCTCACAGGGAAAGCAATAATAGACAAAAATGTAATATGTAAGTAATTTTTATTGGATATCAGAAATGTTGTAGAAAAAAAAATAAAGACTGAGTAAAGTGAATGGGAAAGAAAAAGAGAGAGAGAGGCAGGTGGAGGTGCTGTGGAGGTTGTGGTTCCCAAAGCTAATCTGCTTATTTCACTATTGAATTGTTTCTAACTTTTCCATGGATATAAATATTGTCTTCTTAGCTATTATATTAAACTCCTATGTCTTAGCCTTTTTATTACAGTCTCCATAGGGCCATACCTTGTGATAGGAGTTCAATAAATAGTTGATGATTTAGTACATGGTTATTTATTTAATGGATAGTCTTCTCTTAAAACTATGTTCTGATTAAAATTGGCCTTTGGAAGTGACACATTAAGTGGACGTTAAATGTTCATTTAAAAGTTTAGCTTTTTTCTTAATTAGCTAAAGCATTTGGGGAGTAAGATTTAGCTCTTTTTAGAGCACGAAAAATTTTAAAGTTCAGATGTTTCCATTACGCCACAGTCACCCATTAGTTAGGGTTCCTAGCCCTTTACTTTGATATCAGCTTAAGTGCCAAAAATTCTTCATAACTAGAAGCAGGGCATTAGGCAGAAGTCAGAGGCAATGATGGAGATGATGGAGCCCAAAGAATGATGACAGACTCTATTTTTTGGAAGCTATGTCACCTGTCCATGAAAGAGATCCTGGAGGTTCAAGTCAACTACAAAGAGTACAGCACACTCGTCTGCACTGTGGGATTGTTAGGCTTCGGTAAATACTTCTTGTTTACATGGCTATTTAGAGACAGGACTAAAAACTGAGTCGCTAGAAATTTATTTAAATATTCCTTCAACATTACTGTTATTTGCATAACAGTCACTGCGGATTTAATTTTCTTTGGCATTGAGCAAAACCTACAAGTGATTTTAGGCTGAAATCAGACTTCTGTCTGGCAGTGAGCAAGATAAAGTCTATGGCATCACTGCTCCTTTGAAACAATAAACACAATCTGATAATATAAGTTAAGATGGAAATCAGAAAAAGTCAAAAGCACAGTACATTTTTTTAACTTTTTCGTTTTATAATAGTGACAGTGATGAAACTGACTGACATTTGAATATTTACTATATATCAGGCTCTCTGCATGTTTTACCTGCATTAATTCAATAAATCCCCCAAACATTCCCACAAGGCAAATTTTTATTATTTCCAATTTACAAAGGAAGACATCTGAGACAAAGATAGGGAGCTAGTTCAGTGATTACACAGAAAGAGAGAGCCATGGTATCAGTACATTCTGGAATCTTCAGTTCAGTTCCATTCAGTCACTCAGTAGTGTCTGACTCTTTACGAACCTATGAGCTGCAGGCCAGGCCTCCCTGTCCAACACCAGCTCCTGGAGCCTACCCAAATTCATGTCCATTGAGTTGGTGATGCCATCCGACCATCTCATCCTCTGTTGCCCCCTATCCTTCTGCCCTCAATCTTTCCCAGCATCAAGGTTTTTTCAAATCAGTCAGCTCTTCACATCAGGTGGCCAAAGTATTGGAGTTTCAGCTTCAGCATCAGTCCTTCCAATGACCAGGACTGATCTCCTTTAGAATGGGCTGGTTGGATCTCCTTATAGTCCAAAGGACTCTCAAGAGTCTTCTGCAATACCACGGTTCAAAAGCATCAATTCTTCTGTGCTCAGCTTTCTTTATAGTCCAACTCTCACATCCATACATGACTACTGGAAAAACTATAACCTTGACTAGATGGAACTTTGTTGGCAAAGTAATGTCTCTGCTTCTTAATATACTGTTTAGATTGGTCATAACTTTCCTTCCAAGGAGTAAGCATCTTTTAATATCATGGCTGTAGTCACCATCTGCACTAATTTTGGAGCCCCCCCCCCAAAATAAAGTCAGCCACTGTTTCCACTGTTTCCCCATCTATTTGCCATGAAGTGATGGGACCGGATGCCTTGATCTTAGTTTTCTGAATGTTCAGCTTTAAGCCAACTTTTTCGCTCTCCTCTTTCACTTTCATCAAGAGGCTCTTTGGTTCCTCCTCACTTTCTGCCACAAGAGTGGTGTCATCTGCATATCTGAGGTTATTGATATTGATATTTCTCCTGGCAATCTTGATTCCAGCTTGTGCTTCATCCAGCCCAGCATTTCTCATAAAATGTTATACTTGGCCTGCAGCACTGGCTTCTCCTGGGAGTTTGTCAGACATAGAAAACTCAAGTCTCACCCAGATCTCTTGAATTAGAATCTGAAACTTAACATGATCCTTACATCATCCTTATGATGGTTAATATGAGAAGCACTATTCTACAACATCCCAGATAATTGTTTTTCTAACACAGGGAACTCATTAATCCACTGTCATCCTATTCTTCTGTAGGATGACTTTCACTGAATTTCCTTTAACTTTTTTTTCTTTTAAAATTTTTCTCCACATTTTAGTTTCCTATGACTTCTACCTTTTGGTCTTCAGGTTTTATTTTCAAAGACTTTTAAGGTTAACCCATCTTCTTATGATATTCCTTTAATGTTTGAGTACAGCTATCAGTTTATATATGAAAGCACTGTTCTCATCTTCTGACTATGTCCTCAACACTGAGCTACATTCAGGTCAAAACTCATCATTTTCAAAAAACATCCAATTTCTTTTAATTTTTAATAAGCCCAGCTTTCTGTCCTGGATACATTACAGTATATAAATTTCTTCTAGATATGAACTGCATTCCAGAGGTGGTCAGTTAACTTCCTCATTCTGGGAATCTTTCTTCCATCCCAGATATTCTTACTGGGTCCCTTGTGTTTGCTTTTTATATTTGAGAAGTGGTGGTATGATATCATTCTTTTCCTGCTGCTGCTAAGTTGCTTCAGTCGTGCCCAACTCTGTGCGACCCCATGGACTGCAGCCTACCAGGCTCCTCCATCCATGGGATTTTCCAGGCAAGAGTACTGGAGTAGGGTGCTGTTGCCTTCTCCATGATATCATTCTATATTTCATTTAATTCTAACAATTCTCTAGCTATACCTTTCACACATTTTCCTGCTGCTCATGGTAAAGGAAAAAGTTTTGTTCTACACTATGGTCTTTTTCTTCCTGACCTTTCCATTAGTAAATTGACTCAAAACTTCTTTGTTTACTAAGCACCAAGCTTACTGCCTTAAAAAATTGGTAGAACAAAAATCAGAGATTTTCTTCAAAAGCCAGATATTCCCCATTGGGAATATTTCAGTTTTCTGCTGTATTTTTAAAACTTTTATAGGCATAGCTTAAGACTTCTCAGATACTAAAATATTACTGTTACCATGTGAAAACAAATTCAGAATCTAGTATTGAAAATCATATTCTCTGTAGATCTTCTTTCTAGTAGTCTAAAGGAAAATGAACATCTAGGTAATCAGAAGTCTTTTTAAGAATCCAAGATTTAATAGTTGTCAAGCTTTATAGTATAGGAGTATCACCAAAGAAGTAGTTAAAATGTAAATTTCCAGAACCTTAGACTCTTAGTCACAGGGCCTTAGGAATGGGCTAGGAATTTTTATTTTTAGTAGGAATCCCAAAAGACAAGTAGTTCACAGACTACAATTTGAAGATCTACATCTTTCACAGAATTTTTCAGTTTCTTCACCCAGTTGGTCGGTATCTACATCATGCATATTTCATTTTATATGGCAAAAAGTTATCGTCATTAACGGATAGTCACTAGATACCTTCTCTACAATAGTCCTCACAACAGATACCTAATAAAAATCATGTTAAATCTTTCCAAATGAGCAGATTCACATTTACTGTCATTGGCATTCAGCTTTACCAAGAAAAAGCTGCTAGAAAAATGACATCAGCAGTAGGGGCAGGCCACAGAGTTCTCAGTGTTCCAAGAATTTCTGAGGATATATGTCTCCTTGACACATTATACACATGTACAGTGTCATTGTCAGTAGCTGTGTCTTTTAATACAAATAAGGAGATATAAATGTAAAATAGGAGGCTGAAATCTCATGTCCTATCTCCATGCCCATAATTTTCCATTTCCTTTCTAAGACATTTCCCCTGATAAGAAGCTTTATGAAAGAGCTTTACTGTATATATGAATAGTCCAAGTGTATAAACCAGACTCAAATTTATTACATATATTTCCAGATTTAAATGGGTTGAGAAATGGGTCAAACAGTCATAAATACCATTATGTAATTTACTATTACCTGTTTTTAGAGATTGTACTTAAGTAACTCTTGCTTTACCTCGATTCAGCAGAAACTCTTGATGAAACAAAAATGAAAAACCTCTTACTGGTAAATTAGTCCCAAGTATTGGAGTATTCTGGGACTTTGAATTTATTCAGGTGTTATCCATTTATTTAATATTGGGTGAGCACAACAAAGTGCACATGTGAAAGTTACGGTTTAATTGAAAAGCATATAGCATAACTGAACTAGATCCTGCTGTATCAGGCTAAAAGTAGCAGCATGTGGGGCTAAGCTTTTTAAAAATCTAATTATAAAAAGACCTATGGTAAAGTTGAGCCAATGCCTTCAAGCCAATATTTAGTCTTTTCAATAGGTAATGACTATACATTGGATAATTTACAAAACCTGGCACTGTATAGCATTGATACAGACAAGTTAAATACAATACACACACACACACACACACACACACACACACACGAGACTCTCCTTACAAATCACCAGTCACTTGATTTATAAATTCCTCTGAGTACATATAATCTAGTTCATGTGTCTTTTGGCTCTCCTTCAGGATTTTTTACCCTTAACTTAGGATAGATAAATAAGATTTTCACCTGGTAGAAATCACCCTCTTATTCATCATTGGAAGTTCAGGTCAAAATATAAACTCTCTGTTATGGCAGGATGGCCTTAGTGTTACAAAGCTGATAGACATAATGAGTAAGAAACTTTCATCCAAATAACCTAAAATAATATATATTGGTGGATTTCCATGATCAAATGGATGCTTTATTCTGCCTGTTTCCTGTAGATCTGTAAAGGAGTGGTAACTTGGCTAAATGTGACAGTTAGAAGAAGGAGCCAGCTTTCATTAGCTTTCCCAGATGACAATTTTTTTTTTTTTTCCATAATCTACAAAAGACAGTGGATTGGGCTGGCTTGTTAGAACTCAAAACTGGGAAGTTGTACCCTGATCTTGCTTTCTGGCAGATTTAATTATCTTGATTTTTGTTCAGAAATGAGCTTCAAGAGATTTGAAGCAAATCAATTCTTAAAAGGCAGTGTTAGTTGCTCAGTCATGTCAGGCTCTTTGCTACCCCATGGACTGTAGCCCACCAGGGTCCTCTGTCCAGGAGATTTTCCAGGCAAGAATACTGGAGTGGGTTGCCATTTCCTTCTCCATGGGATCTTCCTAACCCAGGGATCAAATCTGGGTCAAGGGCTCTTCAAACCAGAGCATGAGACTTTGTGGGCCCTGGGGGCTGAGAGGACACTTTAGTTTAAATCAAGTGACTACTGACTTGCAAGGAGGTTGTCTTGAGATGTTTGTGTGTATGCTGCTGATAAGTCACTTCAGTTGTGTCCAACTCTGTGCGACCCCATAGACGGAAGCCCACCAGGCTCCCTAGTCCCTGGGATTCTCCAGGTAAGAACACTGGAGTGGGTTGCCATGTCCTTCTCCAATGCATGAAAGTGAAAAGTGAAAGTGAAGTATATGTGTGATTTATTTTTAATTTGTCTGTATCAGTGCTATACAGTGTCCTGTTTAACTTTGGTAGTCTTTGAGCATTTCCTTGATTATTCATGTATATGCCTTTCATTCTGTAATGAACTTCCTCATCTTTCACATATGTTAAAGGTTTGTGTCTAACATTTGTGAGTTTTGATCATGGAAATCGCATCTTGCAACTGCTAATTCCAGCCTTGGTTTTTCAAAAGTATTGATTAACATTTCTCAAATGAAGAATCTCTAAACTTAACAACGGTTAGCTGTTGTTTGTTCCACTTAGTTGTAAAATATTTTTTGCTTCATATTGGGACCAAATTTAGCCCTGAGTTGGCCACTTAGACAAATATATAAATATAAATATCCTCATTTATTACATCAGGAAATCTTGCTACCATAGTTAAAGAACATTCTTACACCCAATGTATATATTCAAATATAAGAATTGAACTTAATTACTGTAGCTTTGTAGTATAGTCTGAAGTCATGGAGCCTGATTCTTTCAGCTCCATTATTCTTTCTCAAAATGGCTTTGGTTATTTGGAGTCTTTTGTGTTTCAATACAAATTGTAAAATATTTTGTTCTAGTTCTGTGAAAAATGCCATCGGTAATTTGATAGGTTACGTTGAATCTGTAGATTGCTTTGGGTAGTATAGTCATTTTCTCAATATTGACTTTCCCAATCCAAGTCCATGATATATCTCTCCATTTTTTTGCATCATCTTTGATTTCCTTTATCAGTATCTCATATAAAAGTTTTCTGGGTACAGGTCTTTTGCCTTCTCAGGTAGGTTTATTCCTAGTTATTTTATTCTTTTTGTTGTGATGATAAATGGGATTGTTTCCTTAATTTCTCTTTTTGATCTTTAATTGTTAGTGTAAAGGAATGCAGGAGATTTCTGTGTATTATATTTTGTATCCTAAAACTTTACTGAATTCATTGATGAGTTCTAATAGTTTTCAGGTGGCATCTTTAGGATTTTCTATGCATAATATCATGTCATCTGCAAACAGTGACAGTTTGACTTCTTCCTTTCCAGTCTGGATTCCTTTATTTCTTTCTCTTCTCTAATTGTTATGGCTAGGACTCCCAAAACTATGCTGAGTAATAGTGGTATGAGTGGACATCCTTGTCTTGTTCCTGATCTTAAAGGAAGCTCTTTCAGTTTTTCACCATCGAGAATGATGTTTGCTGTGGGTTTGTCTTATATGGCAAACTTCTTATTATGTTGAGGTAAGTTCTCTCTATGCCCACTTTCTGGAGAGTTTTTAATCATAATTAGGTGTTGAATTTGGTCAAAACCTTTTTCTGCACTGTTAATATTAAAATGATCTTTTTTTTCCTTTATCTACAAAACAGATATGGAGTTACAGATATAAAAAGCAAACTTGTGGTTACTAGGTGGTAAAGCAGTGGGGAGGGATAAATTGGAAGATTGGGATTGACATATACATATTGCACATGCATGCGTGCTCAGCCACAACATACACACTACCATACATAAAATGGATAACAAATAAGGACCTATTGTATAGCACAGGAAACTTAACTCTAAAAAAGAGTGAATATATGTATGCTACTGCTTCTGCTTAGTCGCTTCAGTCATGTCCAACTCTGTGCAACCCCATAGATGGCAGCCCACCAGGCTCCTCTGCCCCTGATATTCTCCAGGCAAGAATACTAGAGTGGGTTGCCATTTCCTTCTCCGGATATATGTATATGTATAACTAATTCACTTTGCTGTACACCTGAAACTAACACAACATTGTGAATCAGCTATACTCCAATCAATTCAGTTCAGTCTAGTTGCTCAACTGTGTTCGACTCTTTGCAACCCTATGGAATTGTTAGGCTTCCCTATCCATCACCAACTCCCAGAACTTGCTCAAACTTATGTCCATCGAGTCAGTTATGCCATCCAACCATCTCATCCTCTGTCACCCCCTTCTTCTCCTGCCTTCAATCTTTCCTCGCATCAGGGTCTTTTCCAGTTGAGTCAGTTCTCTGCACCAGGTGGCCCAAGCATTGGAGTTTCAGCTTCAGCATCAGTCCTTCCAATGAATATCCAGGACTGATTTCCTTTAGGATTGATGGGTAGGATCTCCTGCAGTCCAAGAGACTCTCAAGATTCTTATCCAACATCACACTTCAAAAGAATCAATTCTTTGGCACTCAGCCTTCTTTATGGCTCAACTCTCATATCCATACATGACTCCTGGAAAAACCATAGCTTTGACTAGACAAACCTTTGTTGGCAAAGTAATGTCTCTGCTTTTTAATATGCTGTCTAGGTTGGTCATAGATTTTCTTCCAAAGAGCAAGCATCTTTTAATTTCATGACTGCAGTCACCATCCACAGTGATTTTGAAGCCCAAGAAAATAAAATCTGTCACTGTTTCCATTGTTTCTCATCTATTTGCCATGAAGTGATGGGACCAGATGCCATGATCTTAGCTTTTTAAATGCTGAGTTTTAATCCAGCTTTTTCACTCTCCTCTTTCACTTTCATAAAAAAGCTCTTCAGTCACTTCACTTTCTGCCATAAGCGTGTTGTCATCTGCATATCTGAGGTTATTGATATTTCTCCCAGCAATCTTGATTCCAGCTTGTGCTTCATCCATTCCAGCATTTCACGTGATGTACACTGCTTATAAGTTAAACAAACAGGGTGACAATATACAGCTTTGATGTACTCCTTTCCCAATTTGGAACCAGTCTGTTGTTCCATGTCCAGGTCTAGCTGTTGCTTCTTGACCTGCACACAGATTTCTCAAGAGGCAGGTAAGGTGGTCTGGTATCCCCATCTCTTTTAGAATTTTCCACAGCTTGTTGTGATCCACACAGTCAAAGGCTTTGGTGTAGTCAATAAAGCAGAAGTAGATGTTTTTCTGGAATTCTTTTGCTTTTTAGATATTCCAGTGGATGTCGGCAATTGAACTCTGGTTCCTCTGCAATTTCTAAATCCAACTTCAACATCTGGAAGTTTTTGGTTCATGTACTGTTGAAGCCTCGGTTGGAGAATTTTGAGCATTACTTTGCTAGTGTGTGAGATGAGTGCAATTGTACAATAGTTTGCTCATTCTTTGGCATTGCCTTTTTTTGGGAATGGAATGAAAACTGACCTTTTCCAGTCCTGTGGCCACTGCTGAGTTTTCCAAATTTGCTGGCATATTGAGTACAGCACTTTAACAGCACCATCTTTTAAAGTGCTGTACTCAATATACTCCAATAAAAATTATTTTTAAAATAACATTAAAAAGAAAACGAAATTACTAGCACACTTTATTATACAACCACTACCCATCTACTCTTCTAGAAAATAAAATAAATGTTGTATAGTGAAAAAAAATAAAAGAATTTAACTTAAGCATAGTAGGTTTGGAGTTGGTATGTAAATCATATATTTTGCTCCAACCATTTCCAATAAACCCACGTTGGAGAAAAGAGGAATTAACCAAGTAACTGTTAAATTAGTCTCTATTTTGTCTGTGTCTGTTCCTTAACATACTTTAGAAGAATTACGCCCCTTTGTAAGCTGCTCCTCAAGTATAGCTCCAGACTAATATACTGAATGTTGTTTCAATGACAGGCAAAATCATTTTTCATTCTTTAAAAATACTGCATCACAAACTAGTACAGCCACTATGGAGAACAGTGTGGAGATTCCTTAAAAAACTGCAAATACACCTGCCTTATGACCCAGCAATCCCACTGCTGGGCATACACACCGAGGAAACCAGAATTGAAAGAGACACGTGTATCCCGATGTTCATCGCAGCACTGTTTATAATAGCCAGGACATGGAAACAACCTAGATGTCCATCAGCAGATGAATGGATAAGAAAGCTGTGGTAACATATACACAATGGAGTATTACTCAGCCATTAAAAAGAATACATTTGAATCAGTTCTAATGAGGTGGATGAAACTGGAGCCCATTATACAGAGTGAAGTAAGCCAGAAAGAAAAACACCAATACAGTATACTAACATATATATATGGAATTTAGAAAGATGGTAATGATAACCCTCTATGCAAGACAGCAAAAGAGACACAGATGTTTAGAATGGACTTTTAGACTCTGTGGGAGAGGGAGAGGTGGGATGATTTGCGAGAATGGCTTTGAAACATGTATACTATCATGTAAGAAACGAATCACGAGTGTATGTTCGATACAGGATACAGGATGCTTGGGGCTGGTGCACGGGGATGATCCAGAGAGATGATATGGGGTGGGAGGTGGGAGGGGGGGTTCAGGATTGGGAACTCATGTACACCCGTGGCTGATTCATGTCAATGTATGGCAAAACCAATACAGTATTGTAAAGCAAAATAAAGTAAAAATAAAAATTTAAAAAAATAAAAATACTGCATCAAAAAAAGTCTCTAACTTACAAGTCATATTGAGGGCTTCCTTGGTGACTCAGTGGCAAAGAATCTGGATGCCAATAGAGGGGATACAAGTTTGATCTCTAGGTCAGAAAGAAATGGGACCACACTCCAGTATTCTTTCTTGGGAAGTCCCATGCACAGAGGAGCCTGGTGAACTACAGCCCATGTGTGCTTAGTTACTCAGTAGTGTCCGACTCTTTGTGACTCTTTGTGACCGTTAACGATTTACCTTTTTGAAAAAAAGTTTTTAAAAAGCTAGCAAACCTCAAAAAGAGAAGAACAATAAGGGCAGACTAGACCCATTAATTTTAAAGCATAGAGTCTTAGTAATTAAAACACGGGGCATATACAAAGACAGACCAAGGCAACAAAATAGAAAGTTAAAAAATATTGAGGGAATTTCATATGTGAAGAAGATGTACCAGGAGGCTTGCAGGATCTCAGTTCCCTGATTAGGGATTGAACCTGGGCCACAGCAGTGAAAGTCCAGAATCCTATCCACTAGTCCACCAGGGAGTTCCCAAGATGACATTGCTAATCAATAGCCAAATGTCAATTTATTCAATAGTCTTGAGGCAGCTGGATAATCATTATTTCTCATAATCTGTCCCATAATAAATCACAAATGAATCAAATGTTTAATTATAAAAATTATATATGTGATAAAATGAAAACGTTAAAGGCTTTTATATGAATGACTCAAAATTCAAAATAAATGTTAATAAAAGAAAGCAAGGCACAGTGGGCCATATGAATATCAAAAGCTTTTCATGGCACCAGAAGCCATAAATAGAGATTCTAAAGAAAAGAATGCAGTTAAAGTTTGTCTTTAACTCCATCTTCCACTCACTCAGTTACCACTTACATGCCTCTCCTAACATTCAGGAAACCATTCATTATGTTGTTATTTATCCCACCAGAGTTTTCTCTTATCAAAATGCAAGAAAATAGGGATAGATTTTTGTATATATTCTATTTTATACGAATAATATTCTATATGTACTATTCTGCAGCTTGCAATTTTCATTCCATTATATACCTCGGAAATCTTTCTGAATTAGTTCATAGAGAATTATCTCATTTTGGGGGGTAAATATCTGATACTCTATTGTATGCATATATTATTATTAATTTAAAAAGTACCCCATTGATGGGCTTCCCTGGTTGCACTAGTGGCAAAGAACCCACCTTCCAATGCAGGCGAAGCTGGAGACAAAAGTTCAATCCCTGGGTCGGGAAGATCCCCTAGAGGAGTGCATGGCAACCTATTCCAGTATTCTTGCTTGAAAAATCCCATAGGCAAAGGAGCCTGCAGGGCTACAGTTCATGGGGTCTCAAAGAGTCAGACACAACTAAAGCAGTTTAGCAGGCACATACCTCCTTGATGGTATTTTAGGGGATTTTTTAAAAAATATTTTTTCTTACAAAAAATGTTAGAAATGCAGCTATTGAAAACAGTGTCTCAACATAGCTCTTAGAAAGATAACATTCTCATTTAGAACAAGCTTTACCAGAGGTGTTACAAATATCTTGAAGACATATCCTAATTAAGCTACTAAAGAAATTGTTGATAAGATATAATAGGTTCCCCCCCAAAGAATCTTACAAGCAAATTTACTATGATATGACAGGCAGTGTTAAGAGAATATCTCATATAAAGTGAATATGAAATTATAATCATTATAATGATCAAATTACAGTAATTAGTACATAGAGCAGAGAATTTATCTGTGCCAATTCCACATACTAAAATAGTTTAGGCAATAGTTATCTTATCAGTCACAATCCTTCCCAGAAAAGAAATAATGACAACTCTATAACATTCTATTTTCAACTTTGTGGCACAGAACTTGTTAAATGTTATTTTTATTTTAAAATGATGGTAGCAAAGATAGGATTGTGACATAATGTATTATAATGGATTCATTTACTCATTGTGACACATCCACCTATTAATTATCTCAATCCATTCTACCAGTAGGCTTAACCTGATTACTCACCACAGATAAGCATCAGTATTTCATGTGTATATTTCCCAAATTTTTCTCCAAAGATGATTCTTTAAGATGTAAATTGTATGCTATATACATATATATGTATATAGCATATAATGTCTTAAGATACATAAAATTGAAGATATATAAAATTTGGGTCATCTCTGGCTTAGCAATTCAGCAGTCACAAGAAATCATATCCTTCGAGAGGGACTCTTGGTGATAAAGACTGTGGTGTTTGTTCTGTCTCTGACATTTGGTGTTATGGCTCTTGTGGCTCTAGCTAAACTTTCCTGAAAGGCATCTGAGAAACAGGAGATCTGTCTGATTGATGACTTGCCATAACTTTTCACAGCTATCAGGAAAGCCATTGTCCTGTATTTTCATATGGCATCTCAAAGAGGCATATACTGTTTTCAACAGTAATTGCTTATTCTTTGGAAATTTAATACTCTATCCTTATGTTTGCTGTAGCTACTTCTCAACTTCCAGAGCATGAGACAGACTAGCCTATTTCATATTTTCAGTTTCATGCCAAGTTATCTCAGTTGTGTCCAACTCTTTGCAACCTTATGGACTGTAGCTCGCCAGGCTCCTCTGTCCATGGAGTTCTTCAGGCAAGAATGCTGGATTCGGTTGCCATGCCCTCCTCCAGGAAATATTTTCAGTTGGTTCAACATTAATTCTACCTTCAGAATTCAACAAATCCTTGATGATATTGAAATTTTAATTTATGAGTGACTCTAATATCTAAGGAATGTGTTTCCAAATATTAGAGTTGAACAATGGCTTACAGTACATTTATGGCAGTTAGAACTGGACATGGAACAACAGAGTGGTTCCAAATAGGAAAAGGAGTACGTCAAGGCTGTATATTGTCACCCTGCTTATTTAACTTATATGCAGAGTACATCATGAGAAATGCTGGACTGGAAGAAACACAAGCTGGAATCAAGATTGCCGGGAGAAATATCAATAACCTCAGATATGCAGATGACACCACCCTTCTGGCAGAAAGTGAAGAGGAACTAAGAAGCCTCTTGATGAAAGTGAAAGAGGAGAATGAAAAAGTTGGCTTAAAGCTCAATATTCAGAAAATGAAGATCATGGCATCTGTTCCCATCATTTCAGGGGAAATAGATGGGGAAACAGTGGAAACAGTGTCAGACTTTATTTTTTGGGGCTCCAAAATCACTGCAGATGGTGACTGCAGCCATGAAAGTAAAAGATGCTTACTCCTTGGAAGAAAAGTTATGACCAACCTAGATAGTATATTCAAAAGCAGAGACATTACTTTGCTGACTAAGGTCCGTCTAGTCAAGGCTATGGTTTTTCCTGTGGTCATGTATGGATGTGAGAGTTGGACTGTGAAGAAAGCTGAGTGCTGAAGAATTGATGCTTTTGAGCTGTGGTGTTGGAGAAGACTCTTGAGAGTCCCTTGGACTGCAAGGAGATCCTACCAGTCCATTCTGAAGGAGATCAGCCCTGGGATTTCTTTGGAAGGAATGATGCTAAAGCTGAAACTGCAGTACTTTGGCCACCTCATGCAAAGAGTTGACTCATTGGAAAAGAGTCTGATGCTGGAAGGGATTGGGGGCAGGAGGAGAAGGAAACGACTGAGGATGAGATGGCTGGATGGCATCACGGACTCGATGGACGTGAGTCTGAGTGAACTCCGGGAGATGGTGATGGACAGGGAGGCCTGGCATGCTGCGATTCATGGGGTCGCAAATTGTCAGACATGACTGAGCAACTGAACTGAACTGAACATTTATGGCCAAGGAGAATGGTTCATTGGCTTTTCAGAGAAAGTGTTTAAGTAAGTATGTTTTGGGCTTTCACATTCACAGGAGAGTGGAACAGAACTATTCAGATGGTCTGAACTAAGTAGGAAGAAACTGAACTATAATGCCATAGTCAAAATGAAAAAGAACATTCTTTATTTTGAATAATTTGTGTACATCCAGAATGGCAATGCCATGTTGAAACTGGTACATTGTTCAATATTCAATGCTAACGTGATTTCAGATTGGAAACTACCATATTACAGCAAATTGTGCAGGTAATGGTAATCAAATCCTGTGTAATTTCTTTAGAACAAGAAGGAATGAACTGAATGATTAAATATAAAACTAATCACAAGAAATCAAAGTAGAAAGAACAGAATCTCTGAAGTGAGTCTGAGCTCAGCTAAAATTCTTAGCTGTGCCATTTGCTAGCTAAGTGATTTTGGACCAATTACTTTATGTCTCCCAATGTACTTCCTCATCGTAAAGTAAGAACCATGGAAATTCCCTTAGAGGGGTTTGGGTAAGAAATTTTTTATAAACTTTTTTTTTTTAGTTTTCATTGAAATACGGTCGACTTACGAGTTGTGCTAGTTTCAGGTGTACAGCAAAACGACATATGCATAGATACATATATATGTGTACTGATATATACACTTTTTAGATTCTTCCCCATTAAAGTTATTGAAATATATTGAGTATAGTTCCCAGTAGGTTGTTGGTTATCAATTTCATATATAGTAGTATATATATTTTAATCCCAAAGTCCTAACTTATCCCTCCTCTCATTTCTCTTTGATAACCATAAGTGTGTTTTCTTTGTCTGTGAGTCTGTTTCTGTTTTGAATATGAGTTCATTTGTATCATTTCACATTCCACATGTAAGCATTATTGTATGACATTTGTCTTTCTCTAACTTACTTCACTTAGTATGGTAATCTCTAGGTCTATCCATGTTGCTGAAAATGACATTATTTTATCTTTTTTTATGCCTTAGTAATGTTCCATTGTGTTGCCAAGCACAAGACTGTCATATAAAAGGTACTTACAATTTTTGTTTCATCTTTTTCTTTTACTTTCTCATTACTAATTTTCCATGGAAACAGAAAACCATCATCAACATGCACTTGTTTCTGGCATTTTTTGCTTATATTTATATACATTGGTGATTTAATTAAATTTCTCCCTCTAGCCTTTTCAGAACCAAATCATCTCTAACAATTTTATGTGTGACTGTGTGCTAAGTTGCTTCATTCAGTCCAACTCCTTGAGACCCTATGGACTATAGCTCACCAGGCTCTTCCATCCATGGGATTTTCCAGGCAAGAATACTGGGGTAGGTTGCCATTCACTCCTCCAAGGGATCTTCCTGACGCTGGATCAAACCCACCTGTCTTATACTTTCTGCACAGTTTTATATGTAACTTTAATTATCACAACACAAAGGATGTCTTGGAAAGCAACTTCCATAATTATCACCTGAACACAGGATTTTACTACCTTAATGTCACTAATACTTCCAATAATATAAGACAGAAGTTATTTTGCTTCATTTAATCATATTTTTCTCCTCTTCTCTTTGATAGAGGTGTTGGTCCATAGATCCTCAAACTATATAGTCTTTATCTTTTTTTTTTTCCTGCATCAACTTTCAAATGAGAACAATAGAAGACACCTCATTTATTCATATAGAGATCATCAGAGTATTTGTGGAAATTTCAGCTATTTAGGAATATGTGGACTCAAAATTCAACATTGTTTCAATAAGGAATTAAAATGAAATTTTAGCTATAAAAATAGTAGTTGTAGCATTTTCATGAATACAGATATGTAAGACTACCCTTAATTATACGAAAGGTTTTAGCTACTATAGAAAAGCAATGGAAACAGACAAAAGAAAATCAGCTTGCTTCAAAACTACAAATGTACACTGGCTTAAGGAGCTAATGAGTGCTCCTGAGTTGGGGAAATTGGAATGTGGAAATTGTAGTTTGATCCAAAAGTGGATATATCTTAAAAGGACAAAATTCTAATATTATTGGGTTGGCCAAAAGTTTGTCTGTATCATCTGGAAAAACCCAAATGAACTTTTTGGCCAGTTCAATATATGTGATGAAAAGAAATGTGGTAAGGCGCCATTTCTTCAGGTTCTTTCCCTTACAATTTTGCCTCTTCTCTCTCTTACCTCTTCTCCTCCTTTCCCTCCCCTCACCTCTTCTCTTTTGCATAAGATTGTTTATTTGAAATGTCTTCTGAATTACTATGGCAGAGAACTTGAAAACTCTTGGAGACATTAAATGCTGTTGGTTGATGGGTACCTCTGGTTGGTCTGATTTCAAATCCACCAACTTTAGCAGCAGACACACTACAGCCTTAATTGCGGATATCTAACCTTTATGTGGGCACTGCAATGCAGATAATACCTGATGTCTGAGAGGGGAAAATAAACAGGGTGTAAATAATCAAGCTCATTTTGGCAGGATGTGCAAAAGCACTGACTAAACGCCCAGCCAGTCTGAGAGGGTTAGAAGTCCTACAAATGTATACAGAGACCCAAAGAAAATAGGAACCTGACAAAGAGGAAGCAACAGAGGAAAGAAAAATGGGCAAAGAGGCAGCAAAACACGTATACTCAGGCGTGCAGAAAAACATTGGTTCATGTGGACTTGTAGAGCCTTGGTTTGAATTAGCCACGGACCAAAATGCTCTAGTCAAAAAGCTGAATCTTCGACATCATGACTTGGTTGCAGTTCTGTCCTACTAAAATAAGCCACAAACTGCTCACTGGGTTTGTAGGCAAAGCTTCTTTTTTCAATGATGACTGTATTCAAAGACAACATGAGCATCACACTCAGGAAGGAAATCTACATCAATCAGCTCAATTCATTTATTTTGCAGATGAGAAAATCCAAGTTCAGAGAAGATCAATGCTTTTCCCACCACCACTTTCCTAGCAGGCGCAGAACAAGGTATAGAACCCCGAAGTCCTGGTTCTCACTTTAGGGAGATTCCCTTCGCATGTCTTCCACTCTGTGTCACGTGATGTCTCCTCCCTCCCCTCCCCATCCCCTTAACCCCCTCTCCTCCTCTTCTCTCTCCCTTTACTGAAATGAAAATATGAGAGGATTGACCAAGAACCTCCACTCATTAATTATGATAAATTGCTCACTCTATCAAACCCAACTAGTGAAACCCAATTCAAGAGGAATATATACAAATTACAGTGATTTGTCTCTTGGAACAATCCACCATCTTGTATTTCGCACCCTTTTGTTAGGAAGTTACCCTAGAGTGGCATGCATGGTTACTTCATGCTTTCGCATACGCGTGTGCTATTCTGGTTTCCCACTTGACCTACAGATGAACAATAATACCTGACACTAATAACAGTGTCATAATAACAGCAACAAATAATATTCTTATGACTCATCCTCAACTCACAATTTCAGAAATTTCAGCCCTTTTTAAAATACCTCCCCCTCTCCCAGGTATTTTTGGAACTCTCTAATGAGTACTTGTATGCTGATATATGGAATTCATACTATCCACTCTCCTTCGCTGATTTTAACCTGGGAGAAGTTGTCATGTAGCCACTCTGACTGGCTCCAAACTCCAACTTCTATAGCTGATCTGTACTGAAACTTCTTGAGTTGATGAACCAAACTCGCCAAGGTCACCCCAATGCTAAAGCTACCACACACTCCCCTCTGTCCTCTAGCTCTGTACTATGTTCTAATACGGAGCCCCAGAAGGGTTTCCTTGTTTTCTCAATGTCCTCCCAACTGAAATTTTTTTCTTGGAACAATTCTTTCAGTAGCAAACAGTCTAGGGACAGATGTCACGCTACCTTTGGAATATACCAGACTGGTCTACTAGGATGTGCGGCTCTTGGATTCAAGTTGTCTGCCTTTAATGTCTATTCCCTTAAGATGATTTATTTACCAGAAGGTTTGTTTGTGATCCCTCTTGCAAACAAGATTCCCAACAGATGTATCCTAGAGTTATATAAGATATGATATTTCATATCCATAAGATATGATGGAATCCAAAGCACACAAAGATGTGTGGGGCAAAGACAAAGGGCCAAAGAGGGCTGAAATGCAGTCCACACTCCACTCACTAAAGTTTGCAATCGTGATTTTGTGTGCCAAAGAATGTATCCTTTTCTAATTTACATATTGGCTACGGCCCTGCTTGAGCTCTTAGACCTAGACTTCAAAAAGGAACTTCTGCTATATGGCGAGCAGGGACCATAACTTGTATTTCTTTTGTATAAACATCATCATATGACTGAACAGTTGACATATAAGCTAGATAAAATCAATGATGGGGCAGATGGTTCTGATCTAGGCAAACTCCCTGGCTTTGGCATCTTAGAAAACAATATAGAGGTAAGAAAAGTAAAGAGTTTCTTAGAATACAAAATAGTGACTTTCTCTCAACTTCTAAAATCAAACTCAGACCCCACAGCATTTATTTCCTATTCCTGTACTGAATCATTGACATAATGCTGTGGTCAGGACCATATTCTAGTACTGTTTCAGCAGGCAACCTTAGTCCTCCAGGCATTAAATGGTCCAGAAACAGTATAATATAATGCCATGTCCCCCCTCCCTCATCATGTAATCATTTCACAAAATAGAAAATGTTTTTCACAATTCAACATAAAATTCTAGTGCTATTATGATTGTTGATAAAATGACAAAAAGATGTGAAGAGTCTGGTGGCTTCCCTGCAGTGAAAGCCAGAATTTCAGAACACAGAGTGGGTCTGGGCCCTATTTCCTTGCTTTCCCCTGGTCTGTGAGGCAGCGCTAGCTAAGTAGTGAGGATTATCAGAATTCCGAATCGCATCTTCAATTGTCGGATGCTAAACAGTATCTTACTGTATGTAGTCAGCAAGCTTTCACTTTTATCTTCTTGTTTTTCACAAATCTATATATACTTTACTCCCCTCAAAGTTTTTCAGTTTACCATGAAAGTTCACCAATTCAGCAACTTGCCCTTCACAAAAGTCTTGGAACCCACATACAAAGATTAAACCCTGCTGCACAAAAAGTCAGACAGTCCAGCCAAGGAGCTGAAGTGGTTCCCACCCTTCACACTCACCACACCCCATTAGCCAACAATAAATCCCCTCCTGACATTAAAGTCCCCTCTCCCCCTCTCACCCAAGAGTAAATCCCCTGTTGGCAGAAAGCCAGACTGAACAGATGTGTCTGCCACCACTTCCTGGGGTAGGGTCAGGCCATACCAGCTTTGATCAACCAAAAGGAAGAATTTCCAGTGTCAAGGGCCGTCTGTAGAGAATGTCCCCGGGCCCACGCCAAGGAGAAATGGGACCCAGGATTAAAAAGCAAGGAGGAACATCCCAACAGAGCAGAGCAGCACAAAGGATTCATGCATCCAGAGAGTTGATGTCTTGGTCATTCTTCTCATTTCTTGGACAGTAGTGCAAGAGCAAATAAATCCACCTCTCATGTCTAGAAGCTCTCTCTGAAGAAAGGAAATGCCTTAGTGATTTTGAGTTTAGTCTTCCCTACTATTTAATCATTCTTTTTAGTTAAAGACACAAAGGAAAGACTATCAACCCTTATGCAACTCAAAGATGTATTGCGAAGGCTTCCCTGATAGCTCAGTTGGTAAAGAATCTGCCTGCAATGCAGGAGACCCCAGTTCAATTCATGGATCGGGAAGATCCTCCAGAGAAGGGATAGGCTACCCACTCCAGTATTCTTGGGCTTCCCTGGTGGCTCAGCTGGTAAAGAATCTGCCTGCAATGTGGGAGACCGAGGTTCAATCCTTGGGTTGGGAAGATCCCCTGGAGAAGGAAAGGCTACCCACTCCAGTATTCTGGCTTGGAGAATTCCATGGAGTGTATAGTCCATGGGGTTGCAAAGTTGGACACAACTGAGCAACTTTCACACAATAAATGTGAAAAAGAAAATACGTGTTACAGTAATATTGTGTCAATATTTGACCAGATCTGAAATATCTCTATGAGTCAGTATGCTGGTTCATGGAAGGGACCATCACTGTTTTCACTTGCCACTTTCCACTAGGGTCATGTTTCACAGTCTCTAGATGAGCCATTCAAGTTGGTCGCCTTAGAGTGCTTCACATGGAACTGAGCACCTTGCCTGGAACTAAAACTCAAGAGCCTTAAAAAGTATTGTAACATTACTCACTAAAACTGTAGGAAACTTTCATGGTAACATGAAATAAAACATCTTGCTCAGTCATCCAAACTTTGCTATCTCCTGCCACTGAGGAAATCTATCCATCAGTGAATATTGTTTTTGATTTATTCCCTAGTAGGAAGCCATACTGCATTCTGTTTTAGAGATTTTGTTAATCAAAGTAGACTGAGGATTATAATAAAAAAATGCCAAATCTCAATCACCAAGATGTGTTGTGTTACCTTGCTGGCCTGTGCAGGTTGAAGGGCGTGAAGGATGAGGGGCTTCACTCCAAGCAGAAACAGATTCTTTCCTCTAGCGGCCCTGGCATCAGGCTTGGAGTCCTCTACTGATGCTGTGCATCTGGCCAGAGTATGAGGGAGGAAGAACTGGAGCATTGCACCAATGCTTTTATGGGGCGCAGCCTGAAGAGGATCAGTGCGCCTCTGCTTCACTCAAGCTGCTTTGGCCTTTGTAACCGCATGGGAGGCTGTAAATTGTATTAGAATTATGTGCCTAGTGAAAACGAAAAACTACAGGTTAACAGTTTCTACACAAAGCTTACTGTGGGTCAAAATTTAGGGAAAGAATTTGCACAGTGAAAGAGGGGAACGAAATTTTCATTGTCAAGAAAAAGATATGCCTATTCTAGGTTAAATAATGCAACACACAGCCTTTTCTTGACTATATGATTTTTCAGCATTCATTATTTTATTTCAAAATATCATATGGTAGAAGTTGCAGATAGAAGAAAAACTGAGCAAGCATACATACAAACACACACACACACACCCTATGGCTTTGTCTGAAATACAAATGTGAAAGCCTGCATTTACCTTCATATATTTAATTCTCACTGACAGTTCAAGAGTTTTGCAGGCAAGGTCAAGTTTGTCCAGAACTACATTATTTTCTATATATTTTAATTTAAAAAATGAAGTCTTGTTCAGTTGTTTATAGCTACTATGTTTGATTTAAAATGCAGAAGATTTGAGGGATCATGGAGGGTGGAGACAGGTGCATATAGAGATTAAGCTTCACTTTTGAATGTTCAGAAGTTTGCCACGTGTGCGTATGCAAGAAAATTCATATTAATGAGTATGTATTTTGAGTTGAGACATCCCTCCTCTGTGACAGGTACAAAGTGAAAAATGCCATGAGAAAGAGGAATGAGGGGAAAGATATTTGAAGTGTTTGCTTCTTCTCTCTCTGTTTTTCCTTCTCTTTCCTTCTCTTCTCTGAGGCACAGGCCAGTAAGCCAATCAAGGAAACAGACTATGACAGGGAGGAGCAGAGATGGTTAAGGAAATGGCCATTGTGATTGGGGGACTGATTACATTGAGTAAGTAAGCAAAATTGAACAAATAATTCAATATATTGAAGACTGTGGTATACACATAGATGTGTGTCTGTGACACATACATGCATAAACATAGAAATAAAGATGAATGAGGAGAAGTATTTACATAATATGTATGCATATATATGTACATTTCTTAATGCTGTCCACTGAGAGGGCATAGAAATAGTGGCATCCCCACATAAAATACAATGAGTACCTGAAGTACATAAAGCTTAACTTCTATATATCTACCTCCACTAAGAAGGACTAGGGCTCCTTTCAGAATTTTTTTTCCAGGACTGGGATAAGAAAAGCATAAAATAAGCCTGGAGCATGTGGTTTTTCCAGAAAATCAGGAATGTTTGATAAATGATGGGAACATACCAAAAGAACATAAAAGTCCAAATAAGGATCTAAAAGGTATAAATATATAAATCAATATGGGCAGGGGTGAGAAAGAGAAAGCTCTTCCTTAGCATGAATGCCAATGAATAAATGTAAAAGGAATGACGTAATTATAGAATCACCGCTTGGCAAATATCACAGTCCAGGTTGATTCAGATAGGAGTCTTTAGAGTATGCTAAAACTAATGGGTGGAGGTTTGATGAGGCAGAGAATGTTGGCATAATCTCATGATACTTCCCTATAATATATTAAAAGTTGATTTGTAAGAGCAAAGTTAAGAATTTAATTTGGAGAAGGTTGATAAGAACGGATGTACTAATGAGGTGACCAGAGTTAAGATCCCTGGAGATGGATCTGACAGTTATGCCTCCTGTTTTTGATGCACTAGGAAAAGAACAGCATCACTTCCATGATTTCCTGTCAAGAAAGAATGATCTGAGTCTGGTCATGAGAAATAGCATGACCAGAGAATGAAGATACAAAATCAAAAATCTACACTCTTTAAAAGTATCAAGGACAGGGAAAGACAGAAAGGGATGCAAACTGAAGTATCTAAAGACACATGGTAACTAAATGCACAAGTATTTCTGGAGAGGATCTTGGAACAGAAGAAAATACGTTATTATTGAGGCAGTTGATGAAATGTGAATGTCCCCATGGAAGAATGGTAGTATAGTATCAGGAGTGTAGATTTTCTGGTTTGGAGTATTGTATGCTAGTTATTTTGGGCTTCACCAATGGCTCAGTAGATAAAGAATCCAGCTGCAATGTAGGAGCTGTGGAGATGCGAGTTCGATCCCTGGGATAGGAAAACCCCATGGAGAAGGAAGTTGGCAACCCACTCCAGTATTCTTTTTTGAAAAATTCCATGGACAGAGGAGCCTGGCAAGCTACTGTCCATGGGGTCGCAAAAGGTCAGACATAACTGAGCACATCCCTCTGTCATGCTAGTTATTTCCTTGTTTGGGAAACACAAGTTAAAAAAAAAAAACATTATAATGGGCTTATAAGTGAGTGATTATGGAAATGCAATAGCATGTTAACATTTAGGAAATCTGGGTGAAGAAGTTATAGAAGTTTTTTGTACTATTCCAGCAAATTTTGTAAGTCTGACATTTTTTTTCAAAAGAACTAACCAAAAATAAAAAGGAATTTTCCCCATTTAAAGTAAAGTGTCTCTGAATCTCAAATTGGATACACTTTGATATTTTTTAGTAACTCCAATTAAAATGTAAATTGCTTCTAATTATTTTTGTGGCTAGACCATGTTTTACATATGCAATTCCATTTTAAGATTGGACTCATAGAATTCAAGCTTTCATTCAGGTTATAATATCTAGCTTAAAGTGAAAACTAAGCTTTTATTAGTGATAATATCTAACATTTAATGAACATAAAAATGCTTTATCCATATTATTTCCTTATATCCTTACAATAACCCTATGGTTTAGCTATAGATTTTGTCCCTGTTTCCTAGATAAATAAGTTGCAATATATTAGTTAGGATTGGCTTCCCAGGTGGTGCAGTGGTAAAGAACCTGCCTGACAATGAAGGAGACGTGAATTCAGTCCCTGGATCGGGGAGGTCCCCTGGAGTAGGAAATGGCAACCCACCCCAGTATTCTTGCCTGGGAAATCCCATGGACAGAGGAGCCTAGTGGGCTGCAGTCCAAGGGGTCGCAAAAAGTCAGACACAACTGAGCACAACACACACAGTTAGGATTAGCTTGGCTGTATATTACAGGTAAGATCAAAATGACAACAATTTACATACATTTGAAGTTTATTTTCCTCCCATAAAAAGATGCCTGAAAATATGCTGTTCAGAGCACATCATGGGACTCCCGTGCTTTTTTCCTTTCTGTTCTGCTTCCTTAATTAACTACTTTCCATTCCTAAAATCCGTGAAATTAAAAGATGCTTGCTCCTTGGAAGAAAAGCTATGACCAACCAAGACAACATATTAAAAAGCAGAGACATTACTTTGCCAAAAAGTCCATCTAGTCAAAGCTATTGCCTTTCCAGTGTCATGTATGGATGTGAGAGTTGGTCTATAAAGAAAGCTGAGTGTCAATGAATTGATGCTTTTTGAACTGTGGTGTTGGAGAAGACTCTTGAGAGTCCCTTGGACAATGAGAGAGTCAATTTCTAGGCAGGTTGATAAGAAGTCCGGGGGTCCCCAAGGAAAGAGGGGTCTGGAGTTCTCAAGGAGGAGGAAAGGACAAACTTTTTTTTCCCTCTTCATTCCTGAGGATTATATAACAATAATGTATCCTGCTTGAGGACAGTTTCTGGAAAAAAACCTTCTGGCCTATCCTATTATCTTAAAAATGTAAATTATGACAGTGGGTCTAGTAAAGTCTTTACAACCTCCAGACATTCTTTTGATTCATTGTAATAACAAGTTAGAAATATATAACTCCATTGCTGACACAAGTGAGGGGGCACTCCTTCTGCCCCCTCCTGATGTCTATGTCAGAAGCTTTCTCTATCTCTTTTATACTTTAATAAAAATCTATTACACAAGAGCTCTGAGCAGTCAAGCCTTGTCTCTGGACCCAGATTGAATTCTTCTCCTCCGGAGGCCAAGAATCCCAGCGTCTTCTGTGGTTCAGCAACAACATTTCAACAACAAGGAGATCCAACCAGTCCAACCTAAAGGAAATCAGTCCTGAATATTCACTGGGAGGACTGATGCTGAAGCTGAAGCTCCAATACTTTGGCCACCTGATGTGAAGAGCTGACTCTTTGGAAAAGATCCCAATGCTGGCAAAGATTGAAGGCAGGAAGAGAAGGGGATGATAGAGGATGAGATGGCTTAATGTCATCACTGACTCGACAGACATGAATTTGAGCAAGCTCTAGGAGCTGGTGATGGACAGGGAAGCCTGGCCTGCTGCAGCCCATGGGGTCACAAAGAGTCAGACACAACTGAGTGACTGAACTGAACTGAATTTCTAAAATCAGCTCATGACCCAAGCTGGCTGCTGGAGTTTCAGTGTCACGCTTACATTTCCAGGCAAGAGTAAGGGAATGAAGTAGAAATTAAGGACATTCCTCCCTTTCCCTCTAGTTAACATTGCCCCAAAGTCTCAAAGTTAATTTTTGTTGTGGCCCAAATTGCCACACGGTCACACTCTGCTGCCCAGGAGTTTGATGAATGTCAAGTTTTTGCTGGGCACATTGCTCTGAATTCAGTGAAGAATTCTATTGATAGTGGGAGATAGTATTTATCTCCAAAGAGTGTATTTATCTCAGGTCTCACAACTAGTAAACTGGGGAGCCTTGGTTGTCTAAATCCAAAGCCTGAGCATTTTACAAGATGATAAACTGCTCAGGCCTGCAGGAGCTGGCATCTTCCCTGTGGCCAGCAACAGTCTCTACATGGTCATCATGATTGCTGAACTGACATTAATACTCAGTATGGCTTCAAGATCATCAAAGGCCTTAGTCCAACATTGCCCAGGGGCCAGAATTAGAAAAGAAAGAAAACAACAACAACAACAACAAAAACCACGAGAACCATGCAGGAAGTGAGAGGACTCTATAACTGACTGTACATAAAATGTTCTCAGTAATAATTAGTCAGGAGATCCCACAACAGGGAGTCAGGGTCAGAGTTGTGAGTCTGTCATGGTCTCTTATTCCCCTGTGTCCTGTGATACACAGGAAAACTAGATGTAGTGGGAACCTCCAGGATATTTTCTCAGAGTCTGGGTAGGTTGAAGGGAGATATAGAGATGGGTGGAAATTATTTAGACTTCCTTTTCCTTCTTACACTTTTCCCTGCACATATGAAAAATTCTTCCCATAGTTACACTGTATCACTTTACTTGCAATAAATAACAGACATCTATACCAACTCATGGCATTCTCTAGAAAGTGGAGTAAAGTTTTTTACCTCTTTTCAAAAATCCCTTAGAATTCTCTGTGAGAGGCTACCAGATGCTAGTTGCCTAAAACTAGACACCAAGTCTGTTCCTTTCAAATTATCTGGAAGACAGTGAAGATTCTGTTTGAAGCTCCACTCTGCAGGCCACTGTGCCCCCAAGGAAACAGGAGAGAACTGACTAGTTGCCAGAAATGGCAATATATGATTATTTTTTACCACTCGAGCTTAGGGAGGGGTAAAAAAAGTTTTGACACTTTCTTTATTCACTGTCTGTATAATTTCACTTTCATAATGAAATCCTTTTAAGCTAGAAGAGGAAAAATAAATTCTCCCCAAATAGTCCAAAGTAAGATTGCTTTTGGCTATTTCCAAACCTAAAAGAATCAGCCAAAACAATTTATAGTAAATCTTTTTAAAAACACAACAACAACAACAACAGATTTCCCCTGAGTGTGAGGTTGTGAAGGTCAAGGTCTAACCTGATGTAAACAAAAATGTCTCAGTAGAGCAGAGGTAGAGGTTAAGTAAATGTTTCTAACAACTGGGATTTCAAGCAGGACCATTAAAAGTAGATTCCACAGCCTGCATAAAAAGAGTAGAAAGTAATGACTGCCTTTAATCTTTTCTCTGAGTTCTGAATGAGAAATAAAGATTTAGGAACTCACTCTGGAGACAAAAGAATAGATTTATGACTAGAAATGTGAAGGAAAATGTCTATACAGCAAGCAAGGAAGATACTCCATTTAAAGTACATCAGTCCTAGTCATTTTAATAGAGAATAAAATCTTTAAATTTGTTTAAACATATTTATCTTTTTCCAAATCACTTATGCCCACTAATGAAATCAGTATAACCAGAAAAATTAAAATCACTCATAAATCCCAGTACCCACTAAACGTACACTGTTACTTATATTCTGAAGTATCTGCTTCTTTTCTGTGCATAGTCACACAATATTTTTATTTTTTTTCTAATTTATACCATTTTGTAAAAACTACTCTGTAACATCGTTTCTCACTTAGCAAGTCCAAGTCAGCCTTAATCTGCATTACTAAATATTGTTCTTAAGCATACTTTTCAAAATTGCTGCAGATCATTCCTTATTATGTCCACACAGAATTTCTTCTTTTAACACTTCTTTTATTTTCTTCTGAATACACATTATTTTCACATTTGTGTTCTTGTAATCAGATCTGCAATTGACATTTTGCTACATGAATCTTTGTGCACATCCCAATTCTTTCCTTAGGATAGTTTTCTAGAGTGAATTACTAGACCAAGGGCCAAAAACATATTTAGGGATTTGGAAATCTATTTCCAAAATGGCATCCAGAAAAACTGCACTAATATTGTTAGTACAACTCAGCAACAGGGTCTTTGCACACATAGATATACACGTGGACAGATAACTTTATGTATAAAGTGAAGTGAAGTCGCTCAGTCATGTCCAACTCTTTGCAACCCCATGGACTGTATAGCCTATCAGGCGCCTCAGTTCATGGGATTTTCCAGGCAAGAGTACTGGAGTGGGTTGCCATTTTCTTCTTTACCGGATCTTCCCGACCCAGGGATCGAACCCAGGTCTCCCGCCTTGCGGGCAGACACTTTACCATCTGAGCCAACAAGAAAAATGTTTTATTTCCCTAATTTTTAGTAGAGTTAAACATTTTTTATATATTTAGTATCTTAGTTTTCTTTTTCAGTTCACTGCCTCTTCATATTCTTTGACTGTCTTCTCCCAGTTCATTTGTATTACAGAAAGCTTAACTATTTATATAGTCAACTCTATTAATCTTTTCATGAATTTGCTCATAAAAAGCAAACTGGTTAAGTGTTCAGTCTTGTTCAGTTGTGGTTCTTAAATTTAGACTACATTATAGCTGAAAGAATTACAATATAAGACTACCTCAAGTATTCTTATATGATAATACAGTCCACTTATTTCACATGCTAGCAATGTAATGCTCAAAATAATTCAAGCTAGACTTCAGCAGTATGTGAACTGAGAAATTTCACATGTACATGTTGGACTTAGAGAAGCAGAGGAATCAGAGGTTCAATTGCCAACATCCACTGGATCGTTAAGAAAGCAAGAGCGTTCCAGAAAAATCTCTACTTCTGCCTCATTAACTATGCTAAAGCCTTTGACTATGTGGATAACAAAAAATGGTGGAAAATTCTTAACGAGGTGGGAATACCAGAACACCTTACCTGCCTCCTGAGAAGTCTGTATGCAGGTCAAGAAGTGACAGTTAAAACTGGACATGGATCAATGGACCGGTTCAAAATTGGAAGATGAGTAAGTCAAGGCTATATATTGTCATTCTACTTATTTAACTTATATGCAGTGTACATCATGCAAAATGCCAGGCTGGATGACTCACAAACTGGAATCAGGATTGCCAGAAGAAATATCAACAACCTCAGATATGCAGATGATATCTCTCTAATGGCAGGAAGCAAAGAAGAACTAAAGAGCCTCTTGATGAGGGTGAGAGAGGAGAGTGAAAAAGCTGGCTTAAAATCTAACATTCAAAAAACTAAGATCATAGCATCTGGTCCCATCACTTCATGGAAAAATATGGAAGAAGTGGGAACAGTGACAGATTTTATTTTCTTGGTCTCCAAAATCATTGCAGATGGTGACTGCAGCCATGAAAGTAAAAGACACTTGTTCTTGGAAGAAACGCTATGACAAGCCTAGACAGTGTATTAAAAAGCAGAGACATCACTTTGCTAACAAAGATCCGTATAGTCAAATCTATGATTTTTCCAGTCATCATATACAGATGTGAGAGTTGGACCATAAAGAAGGTTGAGCTCCAAGAATTGATACTTTTGAATTGTGGTGCTGCAGAAGACCCTGGAGAGTCCCTTGGACAACAAAGAGATCAAACCAGTCAATCCTAAAGGAAATCAACCCTGAATATTCATTGGAAAGACTGATGTTGAAGTTGAAGTTCCAAAACTTTGGCCACCTGGTACAAAGAGCCGATTCATTGGAAAAGACACTGATGCTGGGAAAGATTGAGGGCAGGAGGGGAAGGGGGCAAGAGATGATGAGAAGGTTGGGTGGCATCACTGACACAATGCACACGATTTTGAGCAAACTCGGGGAGACAATGAAGGACAGGGAAGCCTGGCATGCTGCAGTCCATGGGGTTGCAAAGAGTTGGACAAGACTTGGATAACTGAACAACAACAGTTCAATAAGTGGGGACATAGTCAAGTGAAATAACCAACATGTCCCAGGCTTCTGTAAGCAGAGGGGATTTCTGACCCTGTAACACAGGAAATATAATATAGTAAAAGGCTTATGAACAGTGGGGGAAAATTGTCCCTTTCAGTCCAAAATCAGAGCGGTTTTTTGACTGTTCTCCTGTGCAGCCCCTAAAATCTGAGACAGGAAATTTTCTCATGGAATAAGCCATGTAGGCATGAGCCATGCCTACCCTAGGTGTTAGTAGAAAGTGAATCTTACACATACACCCAAAGGCAACTAGAAACAATTAGAGTTGTGTAAGAAATTGCTGAAGCAACTACATTTTAAGTCTGAACTTTGAGAAATTGCTTTTTAAAAGGCAGAGGAATTATCTCACTTGATATAGATGTCCCGATAGAGAAACATACCTCTTGGATCAGAGTGGAGTCACAGAACAAGAAGGACACAAATACCAGGGGAATTTTTTTTTTTTTATATAAGACCAATGAAGGGACAGATATTTTTCAGTCACATTTGGCTAGCATTTTGACCAACTTCTAATGGGTTATGGCTGTGATGCCATTTCAACCTGTTTGGTTAAAAATTAGCTCAAGCTTAAACTTTAGGTCATAGAATGGGTTCATCCTCAATTAATTTTTTCTGTTGTTTTATACTATCTCTAGATCAAGAATCTCATTCACATGTTGTTAACAGCAGCATTCTTTTTTATTTTATTTATTTTTTTACTTTACAATACTGTATTGGTTTTGCCATATATCAACATGAATCCGCCACGGGTGTACATAAGTTCCCACTCCTGACCCCCCCTTCTGCCTCCCTCCCCATACCATCCCTCTGGGTTATCCCAGTGCACCAGCCCCAAGCATCCTGTATCCTGCATTGAACCTAGACTGGTGATTCGTTTCTTATATGATGTTATACATGTTTCAATCCCATTCTCCCAAATCATCCCGCCCTCTCCCTCTCCCACAGAGTCAAAAAGCCTGTTCTGTACATCTGTGTCTCTTTTGCTGTCTCGCATACAGGGTTATTGTTACCATCTTTCTAAATTCCATATGTATGCGTTAGTATACTGTATTGGTGACAGCAGCATTCTAACCTGCATGGCCCTGTGTGACAAGTGTTGCTAGATTTGGGCACACAGGGGGAAAGCAATAGGCAGAGTTCTTTCAGGTGTTTGCAGAGGCCAAGAGGAATGCCATGTGGGGTGCCAGGCATACCTGACAATAGAATAGTACTCACCTGGGCAGGGTTGTGATCAGGCAAGACCACTGATTTGTGAAGACAATAATTTCAGAGGAAACTATCAAGTTAGCATAAGATGTGTGTGTGGTAGTTACTGAACACTCAAGCATAGGGCTCAGAAATGGCTTCAGATAAAGCCTTCCCACACTCTAGCTGTTAACTCTTGGGCAAGCTATTTAATTTATCTGAGCATCAGATTCCCAATTTGTAAAATGATGTTAATATTCTCAACATCACAGAACTGAAGTTGGGATTCAAGGAGATAATGTATATTAAGCATTTAATCTCCCAGCCACAGAGCCACAGTTATTTATTGGCTCAGTAAATGGGGAATATTCCTGTCATTATAAATAGTAAATGAGGAAAGTTAATCATGTGCTCCTAGAATAGTCTCTACATAAAAATTCAGGTAAAATGATTATAACCTAATACCTGCCTATAAACTATAATTGATTAGTATCCCACCAATTAGTCTCAGTGAAATTCTAAAGGAAAAGTGAATGTAGAAGTAAAAGCTCTAATGCATTACCAAATTACCAAATGCATGGCATTACCAAATTAGGGCGAAAATGAAAACACAGTTAATGTTACAAATCACTAGCAATTTCATTTGAAGTTTGGTTGCTTATAAGATTGATAAGAACCTTCTATCATTATATAGCAAAACCATATATAAATCCACTTATAGAGCCCTTATCATGTACTGGGATTTATGATAACTGCTCTCATCTAAATGATCTCATTTAGCCTTACATTTTATACAAAAGGAAGTTGAACCATAAGGATTTTTTTAAAACTATGTAAAATCAAACAGCAAAGCAAATAGGTAAGCTGGTATTTTCATCAGGCATTCTGAAGGAGATCAACCCTGGGCTTTCTTTGGAAGGAATGATGCTAAAGCTGAAGCTCTAGGACTTTGGCCACCTCATGCGAAGAGTTGACTCATTGGAAAAGACTCTGATGCTGGGAGGGATTGGGGGCAGGAGGAGAAAGGGACGACACAGGATGAGATGGCTGGATGGCATCATGGACTCGATGGATGTGAGTCTGAGTGAACTCCGGGAGTTGGTGATAGACAGGGAGGCCTGGCGTGCTGCGATTCATGGGGTTGCAAAGAGTCGGACATGACTGAGTGACTGAACTGAACTGAAGTTCCTGTTTAAAGCCTGACATTCTACTCATACACAATAAAGCAAATTAATTAATTTGTTGTAGAGCTCAGCTGATAAAGAAACTGTCTGCTGGTGCAGGGGATGCAAGAGACATGGGTTCGATCCCTGGGTCAGGAAGATCCCCTGGAGAAGGAAATGGCAACCCACTCCAGTATTCTTGCCTAGAGAATCCTCATGGACAGAGGAGCCTGGCAGGCTACAGTCCATGGGATTATAAATAGTCCAACATTACTGAGAGACTAACACACAAAACACATACCCACACAATCAGGAACTAGGAAAGTAATTTCAAAACTTTGGCTGTATTCACATAGTCAGAGGAGGAGGCGATCCTTAAGAGGTATTTAGAGTTTATAGGGGTTTTTTTGTCTGTTTGTTTTTGCGTGTGTGTGTGTGTTCATGAAGGACTAGAGGAGTTGGGAAGGGTCAAAAAAAAAGAAAAAGAAATTGGTTATAACAATATGGTAACTTGCAGATAATAAGCCTAGTTTAAAAAAAAAATCTCTTTTAGGACTGATGGAAAAATCTGAGAATTAAGGGAGGAAAGACACAAGAGTTTCTGTTGGATATTTGGAAGAAGAAAAGAAATATGTGAAACTTTAACTGGTGGAGAGATACCCAAGGGGCTTCCAAGGCCACTTTGGACAGTTTTCAAGGAATTTGGAGAGGCAAAAGCCCACTGGGAAATGTGCTATCGGTAAAAAGAGACAGGTGGAGTGCTAGAAAAAGACTGTGCACTGGGGCAGAGGGAGTTTTCCTACGCTAGATAAGGAAGGGCTAGGCCTGAAGGCAGCCCTGCGGGATTTGGATGCACCCAGAAGAGGATGCCAACAGGTTGCAAAGTCTTCAAACCGTCTGAGTTCTGGTTCTTGAACTATGAGGATGATCACGTCACGTGTACTTGTGCATGCTAAGTGGCTTCAGTCGTGTCCGACTCTTTGCAACCCTCTGGACTGTAGCCCGCCGGGCTCCTCTGTCCATGGGATTCTCTAGGCAAGAATACTGGAGTGGGTCGCATGCCCTCCTCTAGGGAATCTTTCCGACTTAGGAAGGGAAGCCGCATCTCTTATGTCTCCTGAACTGGCAGGCAGGTTCTTCACCACTGGTGCATGGTGCGTGTTAAATACCATCACTCATTTATTGTCTACAATAATTTTGTGGAGTGGTGAGGGAGAGCAGGGATGTATGAATATCTGTAGGAATTAGAGACCTACCCCATATTCACACACTTTTTCTGGGTCCTGTATAGCAGTAATCCTCTACAGTGCTACCTGCCACAGTGCTCCTCAGTGGAGACAAGAAGGAGAAAGTCTACCCCTTTTGCAGAAATACGGCAAACTCCAAATATTTTCCCCAAATATTTTTTGAAGGCCAGTCACCCCTTTGAGGAAGGGTAAATTGCAAGTTGATTTATACTTAACAGAAAGCTGATTACTACTGACCACAAATAATTCTGCGTCCCTCTAGATTTGAGAAATGCCACCACCCATTTAGTGCCTGGGTATTTTTACAGCAATTATTGTTAATGGGAAACAAAGTTCATTTTCAAAACTGCAAACCAAAAGGAGGATTTGAAAGTTGGATTCTGGTTTTCCTGAACTACACAGTGTTTTTCTCCCTCATAAAACACAACAGAGTTGACCCTCTGGTCCCAATGAACCTAAAAGGCCATCTCAGGGAAAACAGGACGTGGTTAAGAACAATGACACCTCTGCAAACCACAGGCAGAGCCAGAAGATGAATAGAGGCCTGGTGTTTTTCAGAAAGTCAGAAGAAAAGCATGGGTTCAAAAGGAAAACAATGACTGTGCAAATACTATTGTTATTTTTGCCCATAAACCAAAATTTCCACCTTCCTCCTCATACTGGTCCATTTTCACCTGAATATAATGCTTAGGGATGGTCTTCCCTGCATCCGATGCCCTCTTACCCATGCTCCGAAGCCCATCATGTGGTTCTTATGTCCTTCATCATTATTGTCATCTTTTAAATGACAGGTTTGTTCAAAAATTCTCCGCAAGGAATCCCTAGTCATATGAATTACTATATATATATATATATACACACACACACATATGTATGATATATGTACATATGTTTTCAACCATAAATATTAAAATTCAACAACCTAGGAAGAATAACTGGGGGGAAGGAATTATGACCTACTCCAAAATAATTCATATTTGGTCTAAAACTCTTTATAGCCAGAGTTGAGATTTTTGTTAAAATACAGAAATCTGTGAATAGGAGATACTTGGCAGTTTTCACAACTGCTGTTACAATGAGAGCACCTATGAAAATGAACTAGATTTATTTCAATCAATAAAGCAATAACAATACATTAAGATATTACTCTCCGTAACACTCAGCCCAACCCATTCCTCGTGCTACATTTCCTTTCAATGTCCTTAATCTAGGTACAAGGATTTTTAGAATTTGAAGCAGTTGTAAAGGAAGACATAATCATTTAAGCCTAACTAATAGAGGAACATTAGCTCAAGAGCAAAATATGAACCACAATCTATTAAATTTACTATTTCTGCCATTCATCAATTTCACTGATCGTTACAAATAAGACCAATAAAAAGGCAATAGCCGAGGCACTTAAACTAAATGAAAAAGAAAAGTGAAACAATGTCATTTTTCAAGAGTTGATTTTTAAAAGTTCTTTTTCTTTCTTAAATAAAATGCCTCCCTTTTGTTACACTTATAAAAAATAATTAGAAATGGTACCAGTCAGTATAAAGGCCCAGATATCTACATGTGAATAAGCTATTCATGAAAAAAGTTGGCTTGTTCCTTTTAATGGTGCCCAAGTACTTAACAGATACTCCTGTTAAATTTGTGTGGAAAATGATGAATATTTCTTCTTCGATCACAGGGATGGTTAGGCTGCTGATCTCATAGTTTCCCATTATATAATCTTCATATTCATTTGAATTTTGCATTTTTTAAAGTTGTTTTAATGTTTCTAAACTCAAAAATACTAAGTTATAAGATCCTTGAGGGCAGAACATAGTTTATTCATCTTGTTTTTCCTCCCTAATGATTCACAGAGTGGCCCATATCATTAAAACTGCTTAATAGCTGACAGATGAAAGCATTAACATTTGCCCAAAATAGTAACTTTTTTGTCTAAATTCTTGATTTTGAACTTGGCATGTTTTCCTTTGTATTTCCAACTTAGCTTGCTTCACTTGGGTAGCTAACAAGCAGCTTGCTAAGCCAAAATGGCATCTCCCAATAATGAGTTTGGTTATCCAAGAACACCCCTTATTTTAAATTCTGTTTTTCTCTTTACCTTATTTTATGTTCCGTCTTGGCACTTGAATATCCTGCCTGTATTTTGCTAGAATGATGTTGCTGATGTAGGTAAAAAATACTTGAAATTTATGTGTTCTGCAATTTCTTACATTTTGTTGCTGGAACACTTTGAAATCCTCTGATTTTGTACAGAAACTGTCAACATAAGGGACAAACTGGTGATTTATAGATAGAAATGTGAGTCTAAATTTCTATGTTGCCAAGCTGCTCATTTTGAAAACACAGTGAATTACAGGATAAGTAAATCCACAGAACTGGAATGTTTCCCCTTATTTCTCCAATGAGTGATAAGCAATGTTCCTCTTCAATGAATAATTTTTGTTTATCTCATTGATCATTTGCACTGAAAAAATGTCTCATCCAAGTTTCTAGTCATCTCTTTTTTAAAAAAGAAATAATTACAGTAATCTTTGGGGGATATTGCATATTAAATATCTGATTCTTTCTTTTGCATTTTATGACAGTTTCTAAAATTATATGCCAATTGGTACTGCAGTTCTGGTATGGAGACTAACAGCTCAAAGAAAAATATGAATTTGATCCAAATTGAGATTATTTTAAAAGCTACATTATATAATAATGCTAGGGATATAAATGTTAGCTAAAGAAAGGGAAGTTACGCATACCTTTTTTGGTAAAAAATAAAAAAAATTAACAGGATAATGAACAAAAACATCTAAAGACTATAATGAATATGTAACCTCCAACCTACTCAGCAGTAGACTAAAAGCCAATCTTCCATCAGAAGGTAATAACATTGACCTCCAGAATAGGAACAGAAATTTACTGTCTCTTTCTAATATTTCCCCTCCTTATACTGCCATAATCTCTAACTCTCCTTGTCCTTATTCCAAAATCAACAACCAAATAATAAACCAGAAGTAGCACAAATTTCCGGCTCAGATCCATTCTTTCCTCTTCTATATCTCTCTTGACTTTTGTGGCCCACACTCTAATTTTTTCAACTCTTGTTTCACATTTCAGCTGGAACATGCAACCTAGCACTAGTTGCTGGATTACTTTTTTCCTTTTAACCGAATTGTAAATCGTCTAATATTAACCACTGGCATCAGTGCCTGTGATGTTTAAGTTAGTGTTTTACATGTGTTAACTCCTTTAATCCTCATATAGCTCTATTAGTATCCCCATTTTAGAGATGCAAAATAGACTCAGAGAGGTTAAGTAACTTGTTCAAAGTCACAGTTGGCAAAAAGTAGAGCTAGGTTTTGGGTACACAGTCTACATCCCTAATCAGAATGCTATACTCTCTCAAAAACATTTCTACCTGGAAACAACTTCAACCGTCTCCTTGAAACCTAAGAGAGTACTCCCTGGTAGTGGGGATTCCAGGTATCTAGATTCTGGTAAAGAAGATGGGCTTAATTAGATTTAATCATAGACATTTAATAAATTTGTTCTGTTGACTGAACTTTGAAAGGCAGAATAATGGCTTGGAAGATATGTTGTCATTTTCTGGGATCTTTCAAGATTGTTTTGCCAAATGGCAGTGGAGGATACTGAGCAAGAATGGTAAAGGACCAAGAGGACAGAGATGCCTATAGCTACAGCCCAAGCAAGATGTGCAGCCTGCTGCTATGTCTTTAGGCTGGGCATTCTAATATCTGGGCTTACCTGGTGGTTTAGACAGTAAAGAATCCACCTGCACCTGTAGCTCAAATGTTAAGGAATCTGCCTCCAATTCAGGAGCCCCAGATTCAATCTCTGGGTCAGGAAGATCCTCTGGAGAAGGGAATGGCAATCCACTCCAGTATTCTTGCTTGAGAATCCCATAGACAGACAAGCCAGAACGGCTACAGTTTGTGGGGTTGCAAAGAATTGAACATGACTGAGCGACTAACACATTTATTCTAATATCTGAGTTGGGATATCAGTTCAGATCAGTTCAGTTGCTCAGTTGTGTCTGACTTTTTGTGACACCATGGACTGCAGCATGCCAGGCCTCCCTAGTAAAGTCACTCAGTCATGTCCGACTCTTTGTGACCCCATGGACTGCAGCCCACCAGGCTCCTCGATCCATGGGATGTCTCAGGCAAAAATACTGGAGTGGGTTGCCATTTCCTTCTCCAGGGGATCTTCCCGACCCAGGGATCGAACCCTGGTCTCCCGCATTGGAGGCAGACGCTTTAACCTCTGAGCCAGGCCTCCCTATTCATCACAAACTCCTGGAGTTTACTCATATTCATGACCATTGAGTCAGTGATGCCATCCAACCATCTTGTCCTCTGTCGTCCCCTTATCCTCCTGCCCTCAATCTTTCCCAGCATCAGGATCTATTCAAATGAGTTAGCTCTTTGCATCAGGTAGCAAAAGTATTGGAGTTTCAGCTTCAGCATCAGTCCTTCCAATGAATATTCAGGACAGATTTCCTTTAAGATAGACTGATTGTATCTCCTTGCAATCCAAGGGACTCTCAAGAGTCTTCAACACTACAGTTCAAAAGCATCAATTCTTCAACGCTAGGCTTTCTTTATAGTTCAGTTCTCCCATCCATAAATGACTACTGGAAAAGCCATAGCTTTGACTAGGTGGACCTTTGTCAGCAAAGTAATGTCTGCTTTTTAATATGCTGTCTATGTTGGTCATAACTTTTCTTCCAAGGAGTAAGTGTCTTTTGATATCATGGCTGCAGTCACCATCTACGGTGATTTGGGGCCCAAAAAAATAAGGTCTGTCACTGTTTCCACTGTTTCCCCATCTATTTGCCATGAAGAGATGGGACCAGATGCCATGATCTTAGTTTTCTGAATGTTGCGCTTTAAGCCAAATTTTTCACTCTCCTTTTTCACTTTCATCAAGAGGCTCTTTAGTTCTTCTTCACTTTCTGCCATAAGAGTGGTGTCATCTGCATATCTGAGGTTATTGATATTTCTCCTGGCAATCTTGATTCTAGCCTGTGCTTCAGCCAGGCCAGCATTTCTCATGATGTACTCTGCATATAAGTTAAATAAGCAAGGTGACAGTATACAGCCTTCACGTACTCCTTTCCCGAGTTGGAACCAGTGTGGTACTCCATGTCCAGTTCTAACTGTTGCTTCTTGATCTGCACACAGATTTCTCAGGAGGCAGGTCAGGTGGTCTGATATTTCCATCTCTTTAAGAATTTTCCACAGTTTGTTGTGATCCACACAGTCAAAGGCTTTGGTATAGTCAATAAAGCAGAAATAGATGTTTTTCTGGAACTCTCTTGCTTTTTCAAAGATCCAACAGATGTTGACAATTTGATCTCTGGTTCCTCTACCTTTTCTAAATCCAGCTTGAACATCTGGAAGTTCACAGTTCATGTACTATTGAAGCCTGGCTTGGAGAATTTTGAGCATTACTTTGCTAGCATATGAGATGACCTTTTCCAGCTCCGTGGCCACTGCTGAGTTTTCCAAAGTTGCTGCAATATGGAGTGTAGTGCTTTCACAGCATCATCTTTAGGATTTGAAATAGCTCAACTGGAACTCCATCACCTCCACTAGCTTTATTTATAGTGATGCTTCATAAGTCCCACTTGACTTCACATTCCAGGATGTCTGGCTCTAGGTGAGTGATCACACCATCGTGATTATCTGGGTCATGAAGATCTTTTTTGCACAGTTCTTCTGTGTATTCTTGCCACCTCTTCTTAATATCTTCTGCTTCTGTTAGGTCCATAGAATTTCTGTCTTTTATTGTGCCCATCTTTGCATGAAATGTTCCCTTGGTATCTCTCATTTCCTTGAGGAGATCTCTAGTCTTTCCCATTCTACTGTTTTCCTCTATTTCTTTGCATTGATCACTGAGGAAGGCTTTCTTATCTCTCCTTGCTATTCTTTGGAACTCTGCATTCAAATGAGTCTATCTTTCCTTTATCTTTTGCCTTTCACTTCTCTTCTTAGCTATTTGTAAGGCCTCCTCAGACAACCGTTTTGCCTTTTTGTATTTCTTTTCCTTGTGGATGGTCTTGATCCCTGCCTCCTGTACAATGTCATGAACCTCTGTCTATAGTTCTTCAGGCACTCTGTCCATCAGATTTAATCCCTTGAATCTGTTTGTCACTTCTACTGTAGTCATAAGGGATTTGATTTAGGTCATACCTGAATGGGAATTGGGATATACTTATGACTTAAAATGACTGTGACACTTCTTGTTACTCAGAATGGGCAAACCAGTCATCAGCCTTTCAAAGTGTCAAAGTAGTGAGTCCACTACCAGAAAAGGATTACTCTCACTACGTATAGAGGGTGAGTGAGGAATAAAAATACACTTTTATACTGCTTGTAATAAACACATTTGAACATATTAGTTAATCATATTTAAATATATGTTTATGACTTTATTGTGTGTGTTAGTCATTCAGTTGTGCACAGCTCTATGTGACTCCATGAACTGCAGCCCACCAGGCTCCTCTGTCCATGGGATGTCTCAGGCAAGAATACTGCAGTGGGCAGCCATTCTCTTCTCCAGGGGATCTTCCCGACCCAGGGATCAAACCTGGATCTCCCATATTGCAGGTGGATTCTTTACCTCTGAGGCACCAGGGAATCTCATGATTTTCTTATGTTAACCCTATAAATATGCTCTGGAATTAATGCTATACAGAATGATTTTCAAAAAATGCTGTTAAATTTGTAAATGGGAGAGATGTTAGGAAGATAAAATCAGATGGCATGCCAAGAGGGAAATTCAGATTTTTTGAGGGAGTGTTGTGTAGAGGATGCTCTGGTCAGTGATTCACATTATTTTTTCTGATCTAGTAATCAAAAGAAACCTATGAAATAGACATCATCCCATTTTACAGAGGGCGACATTTTGCACTGAAAGGTTACTATGTAAATGCTACTTTATCTTTTAATTTCCACTTTCTGATGACTGTTAAGCTTTGGTATTATTACCCTTATTTTTTATAGTTGATAAAATGGAGATTTCTTAGAGAGGTCACATATCTTATGCAATGTCCCTTTGACTGAAGAACCAGGGCTCGAATCTAGTCCAAATTCCACCATCTGTATTCTTAACTGAATTATTTCAATCCTTAAAATTAGTTTAACTTCAAGATCATAAATCACTCCATGAATATTTCTAGTCTAGTGAAAAGTGTGTACATGGCCCAGGGGCCACAGAGAAAAGAATGAAAATTAGCTCTGTGCTAACATCCAGTTGCCTAACTGACATCTCTGTTTGTATAAGTAAAGGGTCCAAAGCTGGATTTTTTATGTTTTCTCTTAAAACTGTTCCACCTACAACTTTCCTCACTTAGGCTGATGGAAAATCTATTCTTCTATTTGCCTTAACTAGGAAAAACCTGAAATCACACCAATTATGTTAACAGAGAGAATATAATATAAATAACTGACTACTGGATATACGTGTGTTAGCTGAGTAACCGAACAGGCAAAAAGTGCAAGGGCAGGAAGCAACAACCGTGGCTGAGGAACAGGGGCAAGAGATTGGCAATTCTAATACTTAGTGGCTCAGATCTCTAAGGAAAGAAAGCAGATGGGAGGATCACAGGAAGGCAACAGGGAGGAGTAAGTCCCTTCTTCCCCTTTCTTACTGGCCTTTCGCCTTTCTTACAGCCTGTTGTCCAAGTCTAACAAGGGACAAGTGGCAAAGCTGAAACATGCTTCACAGAGTGCCAAACCCAGCATCACAAAGGCAAATATAAGAAGGACGAGTTTGGAGTTGAGAGTCAATAGCTTATTAACTGGCATACCCATGTAAAAATTGAATCAGATCGTGACTTCCTTTGCTGAAAATCCTGAAAGGACTCACTCACCACTTTCCTAGAGTAAAACCCAAAGTCCTTACAGTGACCCATGGGGCCCTATATAAATTACTCCCCAGATCTCTGTCCTTACCTCCAGCTCCTCCATTCCTCACTCCCTCTGTTCCAGCCTCCTACTCTCGCTCTTTCTGACACACTTAGCACGGCACTGCTACAATGGTCCTTGCTTAGTTCTTCCCTCTGCCATTCTGGAATGTTCCACCCCAGAGATCCAGAGGGCTAACTCCCTCCTTACCTTCTTCAAGCCTTTGATCACATCTTATCTTTTCAAAAAGACTTAGGTTGATGACACTATTTAATACAGTACTTTGCCCACCCACCCCAGCCCTGCATCCCAATTCTGTGACCCTGTTCTCTGTTTTCTATTTTTTAATAGCACTCATCTCCTTCTATCATATTGTATGAGTTACCTATATTCTATGTTTATCATTATAACCTTTTTCTTGACTGCTGTCATGTAAGTCCCATAAGAGCAGGGGTATTTGTTTCTTCACTCACATAGTTCAAGCATCTAAAACTATGCCTAGCACATGGTAGACACACAGTAACTATTGATGGAAGTGAAAATATGTCACTTTAGTCAGCTCTGTAAAGTTATTCATTATTTATGGGAATGAGAAGAATGATTAAATTTTGCTTTGTTTCCTTTTAAGTATAAAAACCTGTATTTTGCCTTCCTTGATAGGCAGGCCCATTTGCTTTTCTTGAGTTAACCTTTGCAGAAGATGGAAAAAGTGCTAAAATATAGCCATTTAATAAGGGGAGGTTGCCTAGAATAAAAAATTCCTCTCAGATAACCATGAGGTGCTTGTTCAACAGGCAAATAATTGAGTCAATCGCTCAACAGAGTATATGAACATAGAATAACAATTGCACCATTGAGATATTAAAAGTCAAATCCATATTTTTATGTATACATTCCTAATTATTCTCCATAAGTCCAAAGGGAGCACATTTTAAAGGATTTTTTTTTTCCCCAGCCTGAAGTAATACTTCAAATAATAAAGTTGTAGGTATGTAACTTTATAATATTTTAGTAACTTGACCCAATATGTTTTCTGTACTTTTTCTCAATGCATATTATATTTCACAATAGAGGAATGAAAACAAATGTTCTAAAAACCATGGACAGCAGGACTTTCATGAATATAGACAGAAAACCAAGAGGTCAACCCCTATACTATCGCGATTCGAGCCAACCTGATAAATGGACTTCACAATCACAAGTCCCCCGGCCCTTCTACCTCTGTGGGTTCTGGTGTGAAGTTTTTCTCGGCCTCAGGGAGGGTGAGCAGGGGATGCTGGGAAGACCCAGGCAGGCAGGCAGGGCTGTGCTGGAAGGGCCAGCAGCAAGGAGACAAAGGCGCTGCAGTTTTCCCTTGCAGACAGGACAGGATCAACTTCCTCTGAGTGATTAGCCTCTGGGGTCCCCAACAATAACAGACTCATGCCTGTTCAAAAACAAAGTAACAGCTTTCACCAAGCCAATGACTTCTGGCCTGCATGAGCCCTAGGAATCTTCTCCCTCACAGAGACCTCCGAAAGCCCGGTTCCTCACACCCTCGTGAAAAGTTTAAAAAACGAAACAAAGCTCTTCCTCAAGGCTTTGGAATAACAACTAGCTAATCCTAGAGAACAGCTGGGATACTCCTGGACAGCCCTGTGTACTTGAAAGTGAGGCCAGAGGAGAAACTGCGGAGACAGAAGAGGCGATAACCTGCTGACCAAGCAGTGACAAAGCATTCACAGGAAGGGCGAGGCCCTGTTCAGCCTGGAGGCAAAACAAACTGACAGCACGGCCAGGAAGGCTAACAGAGAGAGAAGCTAAAACAGGCGTACCCGGAGCTGTCTCAGCAGGCCTGGGCAGAGAAAGATCCAGCCTTGTCACAAATCTGTATGGGAAAAGATCACCCATATCTCCACCAAACAGGAGAAATGAGTGAGAACCATAAAAGTACTGCACATAATTCTATCTGGGTCACACACAGTAGTGTGACATGTACATATCACATGAGGATGTCAATAGTGAAAAACAAAAAAGAAGATTCCTCAGAGCATTCTCTTCCCCTAAAAGGAACTCAGTGGTTTCCTGAACCATCCCACTTTACTGAAATGACTGATTTCCTTTCTACTCCCTAGTAATCAGGAGTCCTGCATGCCTTCTTTCCTTATCCCATATCTAAGATACATTAGGAAGAAGTTACATATTTAGGAAGAGGTTATATGGAATAGCCATTGAGAGTAAAGTGATAAAAAAAAGCTAGTGTTCATCACTGTCCTCTATAGCATCCCTCCTTCCTCCCATCTCTATCTTTCTCTGCTACACACACACACACACACACATCCCTCCTTTGAGGGCTTTATTTGCCTTTCTTGGTTCCCAGCAAAAGTTACTTAGTTACTTCCTTGGAAAAATAAGGACAAAAGTAAAGGCCTGTTTCCAAAAGCACATTCTTTTGAAAATGTTGAATACATGAATCCCCATCTTTTAGAGACAGGTACAAATCTATTCTGGCTTCCCTCATAGCTCACTTGGTAAAGAATCCATCTGCAATGCAGGAGACCCTGGTTCAATTCCTGGGTCGGGAAGATCCGCTGGAGAAGGGATAGGCTACCCACTCCAGTGTTCTTGGGCTTTCCTTGTGGCTCAGCTGGTAAAGAATCCACCTGCAGTGTGGGAGACCTGGGTTCAACCCCTGGGTTGGGAAGATCCCCTGGAGAAGGGAAAGGCCACCCACTCCAGTATTCTGGCCTGGAGAATTCCATGGACTGTATAGTCCATGGGGTTGCAAAGAGTCGGACACAACTGAACGACTTTGACTTTCACAAATCTATTCTCCATTTCAAGCTGGAAAACCACATTTGGAAGAAAATCTGCTGAGAGCATAAGTAGGCCTAGAGCTTCTTCCTTTCTAGCAGGATCCAGCTACTTTTTCCTAATGGTTAAATATATTTTGCAAACTTGGTAACTTTCAGCCAAAAATCCTTTCCCAACAGAAATGTTCATTGGCAGCAAAGAATGTGGTCCTGAGAGCAATTGCATCTGTGATTTTGGTTGCAAAACTGCTTCAAGCCCTTCCTCAAAAGCTAATCAGCCATAAATCTGTTAGCATGGCCATTACCCTCGAAACGTATTGTATGAACTCCATTTTGGATACTTTTGCTTTTGAAATATCTCCTGCACAGAGTGATCTTTTCTCAGTTACTGATTTAATTAAATTAAGCGCCTTCCTTCAAACTTATCTTTTCATGAAACTCAATCACTATAGCTATATAGTTAATATATTTGGGGGAAAAACTAACCACCCACAGTGCTCATCTCTGGGAACTCCAACCTCCATATCCCCCACTGAAAGTCAAGTTTGTTCTACAGGATCCATTTTTTTGTCACAGCAAATAAACTTGATCAGAGTTGAAAAACCTACCCTGGCCAGTTGATTCACTGGCTACCTAGAATGAGTCAGTCAACTGATTCTCTTTCTCTCATGAGTTTGAACCAAAAAAACACGAGAACAGATTTCAATCAAATATGCCTCTAAATTCTAATATTTTTTCTCATTCCCCAAGAAAACTTGATGGTGCTTTAGTTTCCATAATTTGCACGACAAAACTTTGATTAGGTTTTCCAAATATAAATTTCTTATTGAAATATGAAGGATGGATATTTAAATTTCCCATGCCCTTCCTCTCCATCACTAAAGAGTCAGACATACATGTGCCATCTGGAGTAGACATGCTTCCTTAGTTGAAAATCAGGGCTGCAGTCAGCAAATGGAATATCCGATCTGTAAGATCAAATAAACTTGAGGTCACCATGTTGGACCATGTGTAAGCAATGAAAGCCAGTCTAGTGAAAGAGTAGACAGACAGTATCAAGATAACTAGAGCTGAAATAAAGCATGCAGAGCCTGAGAAATGGCGTAAGGACATTATGTGACCCTTGGGAGACCCAGAACTGATTCTGTTTCTTACATCTACCCAGCTACGGTTTACAGAAGAGCCAACTATTTTTGACTCTATGTTTGGAAGCTTGGTTTACCATGGACTCCCCTTTTTCCTTGGTACAGAACTAAAAGGTTTCTGTTCCTTGAAGTCAAACCAGGCTTAATTTAAGGGACCAATAACAGGTGATCTGGTCTTCAAATTGTTACAGCAACAGATATAAAATAACTGTCCTTTGACTATAGTAATTTTGGACTTTTGCTGATTTTAGCTATGTATACATTTTAACTATGTATACATTGTCTGAACATACTATAACCCAAAGTGTTACATTTTAAAGTGATAAATGACATGTTTGATGAAGCATAACTTTGTTGTATGATATTTACTTTTTCTTCTTTTTGATGTCTTAAAATCATTTATTATACATGAGGCAGATAATGTGGTCATAGGTGTTTGTGAACTGAAACTGTGCAGTTCAGTTATGTATGGTTATTGAATAATGTTCCTGGATGAGAGGGAAAAGATTATGACCTGTCTTTGAAACTTTTAATAAGTGAAAGCAAATGATCATTTCACTGATTTTTTAAATTACTTTTTCATTGAAGGATAATTGCTTTACAGAATTTTGTTATTTTCTGTCAAACCTCAACATGAATCAGCCGTGGATATACATATATCCCTTCCCTCTTGAACCTCCCTCCTATTTCCCTCCCCATCCCACCCCTCTAGGTTGATACAGAGTCCCTGTTTGAGTTTCCTGAGCCATACAGTAAATTCCTGTTGGCTATCTATTTTACATACGGTAATGTAAGTTTCCATATTACTCTTTCTCGCCCTCTCCTTCCCTCTCCCTATGTCCATAAGTCTATTCTCTATGTCTGTTTCTCCATTGCTCACTGATTTTGTTTATGTTCACTCTAAAACTATACAACAATAATAAAAGCTAATCATTCATTCTAACTTTTAAAAATACTTTAGAAAGAAAGCTAGAGAAATGTTTGTAGATCTTTCAGAAAATCAAATATCTAATCAGTGGAAAGGCCAATATTTAAACTTAGCTGTCCTTAAGTGGCAAATCTAGCAATGTCTCCAAAAGTTAACAAAGCAATCTTTATTTTGAAATAAGGCAAACTTGGTCCAGAAATATTGTGTTATCTACCTTATAATGTGGTACCTGAGAATATCCACTCACAATTCTCCTAACAGATAGGTGTTCAATATCAAATGCTGAGAGTTCAAGGGCTGATCTGTGGATATCAAAGTGATGTTACTGTAGACATTTTAATGGGCTCCTGGGGAGAAAAGAAGCCACGTCAGTCGTCAAGACGTAGAACAAACAGGGTATAATTCACGCATCCTCTTAACTTTTCCCGTTTTTAGAACTATCTTGCTTTGTGTATGATTCTTGTGAACTAAAAGGAGGCATTTTCTTCCTTAAGTTTTTTTTTTTTTTTTAACGTCTGTCTTGTCTCCATCCTCGATACCTCCCTTCACATTCTTCCTCACCATACACGTACTTCTTTTTGATCCTTCTTTCTCTTCTAAATGTTGCCATATCTGTATCATTTAATAATTATTTCCCTTTATAATCTACTATAACATCACAATTAGCATTTTCTGAATAAAGAGGTATTTACTTTGGGTACACAAAAAGTTTGATAGTACACTCACTGTCTGGAGGCTACTTTATCAGGTTACTTGGGTTAATCCAAATGCAGTATAGTATGTCTACATTCAAATCTTGACTTTCCCATTTATTTGATATGTGATATTGGGCCAGGTATAAACTTTAAGCTTCAGTTTCTGTATCTGTGAAGTGGGGATCACAGCAGTAACAGCCTCCTACAATCATTTTGAGAATTAAATAAATGTATGCCTATGTGGGCTTCCCTGGGGGCTCAGAGGGTAAAGTGTCTACCTGCAATGCAGAAAACCGGGATTCGATCCCTGGATAAGGAAGAGCCCCTGGAGAAGGAAGTGGCAACCCACTCCAGCACTCTTGCCTGGAAAATCCCATGGATGGAGAAGCCTGGTAGGCTTCATGGGGTCGCAAAGATTCGGACATGCCTGAGCAACTTCACTTTCGACTTATAGACAATGTATTTGATAAATAATAGAAATTCATAAAATGTTTAGCTATTATTGTGTTATTTAACTACTAGAGTTTAGTTGAAAGTCATAAAAATTGAGACAAAAAATTAAAAGATATAAATTTAATACTTTGATTTTGGATCCCCTTCCTTTAACTTATCCTGATAATGTTATTTGACTTTTGGATGATCTAAGTAAATAGTTTCCTGCTAATTGAGATGCAAAATGATTAAGATTCTTCCTGATACCAGTAACATGTTTTTGTTACTATGGTCTAACAGTGACCTTACTAAACAAAACAGGTTCTGCTATCTAATTATTAGCAGAAAGAATCATTTAAGTACACTAAAACTGAAATTATCAGCTTCAAATACATTCTCTGGCATTTAACTGGCTTTTATCCAAAAGTCTTATATGAGGTTAAATCATTCAATTACCCAAAGGCATAGTTTTCAATTAGTTAATAATAGAGGCCTCACAAATATCTAAATTGATTAAAATTTGACATATGCCTAAGTATCACTTTTTTTCCCTTCCATTGATGATAGCTGGTAATCATATCCATTTTAATATTTTACATCTAAAATGTTTCATGATAACATAATAGGGCCTATTACTATGGTCTGTATTATCTATTTATAAAAATGTTGGACCTTTCTACAGATATTTCTCTGATGTGGAGTGATCATCCACTCTGTCCTGTTTTGAGGGTAGACCCACTAATTTTCCTTATCCGTGTCCTTTTCAACTGACTATCAGGTTTTACGGTTCTCCTCTCTCAACTGTCACTGTAGAACACTGCCAGAGATTACATCCTTGTATTTACTGCAGGCCCCTTTGAGAGAATTCATATTACTCTGAAAGTTCTTAATGTTATTCTTAGATCAAGCCAGATTATCAGAAGTATGTACCAGAACTGCTTTTTTACTTTAATGCTAACCGACTCTACTAAGAAAGGGAGGTTTTAAATTGCAGCCTTTGGAAACAATAGCATTATTTATGTCTTGGTGAGGATCTTGTCTATTATATCCATAAAAACAACAACAAAAAGTACCTTCTGGTTGTAATGTAATTATGTTTTATCTGTCTGCTATGAGGTCACCCATTCATTGCAGACAAGTTAGTCATTCAGAATCAGTCAAAACTCAGGATTTTTGGCTCCAGGTAAGGGGTCTAAATAAAAATCCTTCCCCATAAGAGCTATTTTTCTTTCTGTCAATTCCAATCTAATTTATCTAAAACATTTCTTAAAACTCAAGTGTCTTATAAGCACTATGTAATGGGTTTCATTGTTTGGTTTCTTTGGCTTATCATAAATACTGATAACTTCTTGTGTACATTAACTAATAGGCCTCTTTCAAAGTATGCTGACATTTAGTTTAGCGTTAAATGGTTTTTAATGAGTTCCACCCCATCCCCCTCCATCCTGAGTTTCTGCATGTGAAGCCCATTTTCTCTATAATACAGAGAGCTAGTGATACTGTGTGTTCCAAAGAATGAACCAAGTCTGGATCCTAACTGGATCACTTCAAACTAAATTGCTATCATGAAGACAAAACATTCTCATGACTGACTATGTTTTTCTTAATTTTTCACTTGATTATTGGCAACCCATAAACATAGGCTCTGTATCAGTGTATTTATTCCAAATGATGTGAAGAGTTTAACAATTATTTGAAAAATTGATCTTTGGGAAATTCAGTCAAATTCTTTCTACTCGAAATGTTGTAAAAATTTTATTAAAGACTTGCGGATAGTGGTAGTGTTTATCAGGCCACACTTTCTCATTAAATGCCTCAGTTTTCCCATTCACATTTTTCCTTCATCATAGGGAAATTTCTCAGGACTCAGCCAAGTGAGGAAAGAGAATAACAATTATTTAGCCAAATTAGAGAGCAAAAAGTCTCTACTCTAGGCAATCAAGCCAGATGAACAACTCATTTTGTGTCTTAAGAGCATGTGTGTGTGTGTGCCTATATGTGTTTGTGTGAATACACACAGATGTGATCCTTCCTTTCTTTGAAATTTGTATGGATGTATATTGACTTTCCATTTTTGTCCTTCACGTTGAATCCAAAGCACCTGATATCTTATTTTCTCTGCCAACACATGTCTACAGCACTTGGGCAGGTGAGAATAAGACCAACAAGAACAAAGACCCCATCTCTTCTTTCTGTTGTAGTGTGTCTTCTTTACTGCCACTGTCCTTGATTTCAAAAATGTCCCAGTTCACTGCGTGCATGGTTCAGGAAGGGGAAAAAAGAATAAAAATCCTATACCATATACAGTATCTTTAGAGAAATTCACATAAATATTTTATAGACTGTACAGTAAATAATGTATATGTTTAGAAAGGCAATGTAAATATTTTATAGACTGCAGAGTAACTGTTAAGATAAAAAATGAAATCACTATGTTTGGAGAAATACAGTATGGTCTAAATGGCACCACACAATTTTACTGTTACTTGGTACAGTACACTTCATAAATCATTGCATTCTCTGCATTACCTGGCAGCTCAAAAATCACAGCTGCTAAGGGGGCTCCTCCCACTTCTCCCTATTGCTCTGAAAGACCCCCATTCCCACCTTAACACTCAAGGCCCTGCTTTGAACTATGGCAGTGATCAATACCTGCTCCTTGAAAAACTGAACCACAGCATGTGCACGAACTCACCCAGATAGCAGCATGTTCATGGAGAGAGTGGTGAGAAAACTGACCAGAAAGAGACAGAGAAAAATACCCAATGAATTCCAGATGTAACCTGAGTTGCTGCTTATTTTTTCAGGTGGCTGAGGACACATCATCTTGGTTTCCTGAAACCTGCTCCTTGTGAGTCTTGATTGGCCAGTCCAGAGTTCAGCTATGCATCAATGCCCTTGTGATGCTTAAATATTATAATATTTACCAGATTGTGTGGGGAAAAGACACAAGTTTGTTCTGAAAAATGGACAATCCACAAAATCTTCAGAGGAAGGGCAGAATCGGATCAGGCAGGCTTTCTTTTTTCCAGCTAACTGAAACAATGGGAATCCGGAATAAGTGGTAGGATGTGAGGGCAATCTGGTTGTGACATCTGTCACCCCATTGATTGCCAGGGTTGATTCAGCTGATCTAGCTGGCTAGGCAGGTGTCCTCTTCCTCCCTCATGGCTCCATGTGGGGCCCCCCCCCACACACACACCCCACCCCCTGCCAAAGCTGCATGCTCAGTCGAAGAGGACAACCATCCCTGATAGAGGAGGACTGCTCTTCAGTCAAGGGTATACGAGTAGCTGTGCTCCCCTGCTAGAACCTTCAAGCAAGCTCTCAAGGAATAAGTGGTAATCTAAGAATCATTAACATATTTCCACAGTTAGTTCCCTGAAGAGCAGAAGAGGAGGTTTGCCCCCTTTATGTGTTTTAAATGGCTGCAGGAATAATATCTTTGAGAGAGATACACTCCAAGCCTTTAATGGAAACAAAAACAAATACCTAGCCAAAAAGGAAACCTATAGGTTTAAGTACTATATGTTGTTGTTCAGTCACTAAGTTGTGTCCAATTTGCAGAGCTCTTTGATTAGTGAGTCAAACAATAAGAATCTAAGGAGAACTAAAGTGAAAGAACACAGAAAAGAACCCAGGAATCAATGGGAAAGAAAAGATACATTGGAAACCACAACAGATTAAGGCTGTTAAACCGTATTAAAAAAGAATCCTACTGAAATGCCATAATTCAGGGGAGAGAGTGGGGAGCTAAGAGGAAAAGACAGTACAATATCCCCAAAGATACTAATCCAAGGAACACAGTCACCTGGGAGCTTGTTTAAATGTAGATTACTAAGCCGTCCTCCTTCCCAGAATTCTAATCAGAAAGTTTATCGTGCCAGCAAATGTGTGTTTTGGTACAAGTAGATTGTGAGACACATTTTGAGAATCCCTTGATTATCACAGCAAAATGTGAGGGCAAAGAGGGTTGGATGGAGGAATAGGGAGGGTGTATGAATCAGAGCAGGACTAACTAAGCATTACACCCAATCCCATACATCAGCTGTAGCAAATACGTGACAACAAATATCACTATCATTGTATATAACGAATACCATGCTCTTTTATTGGGGTATAGTTGCTTTACAATGTTGTTAGTTTCTATTGTACCTGGAAGTGAGTCAGCTATATGTATACATATATCCCCTCCCTCTTGGACCTGCCTCCCATCCCGTCCATCTAGGTCACCGCAGAGCACTGAGCTGAGCTTCCTCTGCTATACAGCAGGTTCCCACTCGCTATCTATTTTACGCATGGGTTAAGAATGTTAAATTTCCTTCAACATTAGCAATAAAAAAAGAGCAAGGAGGAGGCAGTTACGTTCAAAGTGAATGCTCCTCTAAAACAGGGTGCCTTACTATAAATCCTATCTATCATCCTAGAGAAGCATGGGGTTTGTTTTTTGATACTTTATACCTAACCAATAAATGATGGAATAAATAACCAATAATTGATGGATGGTCTCCTTTTCAGTTAAGCTTCTCTTTGACTCTTTGTATATAAGAGGACTTTGAAACAAAGAAAAGACATTTGTTTTCTTTAGTGGTAGGGGAACATTGCAACAAGATAAATTAAAACCGTGAGAAAAGGGAAAACAAAACAGAGAAGAAGCGTGCTTAGGTTATCGGTTTCTGCATACCCATCTACTTCAACCTTAATGACTAAAATCCACAACCACTTTATCATATCCCACAATTGTGTGGGACAGAAATTTGGGTTGGGCTCAGCTGGATCATTCTTTTGTTCCACATGGTATCAGTGGTGGTTACTGGTGGTATTCAGGTGGGGGATGGGCTGGTTTAGTGTGTCCAAAATAGCTTCATTCCATGTCTGTCTTATTGGAGGAAAGGACTAGAAGGCTGGGCTCAGCTAGGACTGGAATACCTCGACATAACCTCTGCTGTATGGCAGGCTCAAGGTATCTAAACAGAAAGAAGAAACCACTTACTTCTCAAGGCCTGAGACTGGAAACTCACACAGTGTCACTTCTGCCCTATTCTGTTAGTCATAGCAGTCACAATGCTCAGATTCAAGTGCAGGGGACAGACCCTACTTCTCAAGGAATGAAGTGTCAAAGAATTTTCACCCAGATAGCTTAAGTCTACCACTGAAAATGGCTGTGGAGATTAATACAATATTTCATTCTTTGATGGCATCTTCAGCCATCAAGGATGGCTGCATTTGTAATTGTTGCTTCCTTCCCCTATCCAACCTCCAAAGTGAAAAAGTTTTCAAAGGATAGTTAAACTTATGAAATCAAGGTTTTCATTAACACGATTCACTCTTTTTTCCTTACTAATACTGTATGAAGTTCAAGCAAACATCCCAAATTTGTTTTCTGTATAATGACCCTCTGGTATATGTTAGCTTGTTTTGAAGTGTATTGCAAATAATATATAGTTGATAGTAACTAAAATAATTGTTCAAATAACTTACTTGTTATTTAAAATAGAGTTGGGTTCAATGTCACTCTTGCACACATGTAGGGTTACATGTAGTAATTTCTTAGAAGTCTCTCCCAGTATAGACTAAGGCTGTGGGAAAGTTCCAAGTAGGTAGGAATCACAAGGCAGTCCTGGTGATGAAGAAAGAAATTCCTTTCAGATGTAATTTCTCAGCTGAAATGCAAAAGATGAGTGGGAGTTAACTGTGCTGAGTTAAGAGTGTTTCAGGCAGAGGTAATATATATAAAGGTCTTGAAACTAAAACAGGTTTGTCTTAAACAAATAGCATGGAAGAAGATCAAGACATTGGACAGCCAAGTTATGCCAGGCAGTGACTTAAAGTCATTGAGAATCACTTGGGCAGGTATGAAATACTCAAAAATAGAATAAAAAAAAAAAGGCCAAGAAATTGACTTTATTCATTAATCACAGCAATATTCTCCAGTTAAATCTTATCAGATTTGCAATTTGTAGAACTGGCTAGGTTTAGTATCATACCTTTTCCTGTCTCCTATGTGCCTTTTAAAAATAAACACGACCATTGAGAAACAGCTAGTAAATGGAGTGAATCAAGGTAACTTGAGATCCTAGTACCATTCATAAAATGATAAGTTGATTTTCAGTTACTTTAAATGTTTCTACAAAATTTCATCATGGAGTTGTAAAAAATTTTTTCCAGAGTGTCTCCTTTGATTAAATTCCTTCTTATTTTATAGCAGATGGAACTGAAAACCACAGAAGTTGAGGGACTGAGTCCCACAGCCAGTTGAAAAAAAGTGGCTGGAGGGCATTCATTATTGCCTGATATTTCCAGACCCTACGACCCACCATATATCACTGGGTGAGCCAATGAGATCCCTGAAATATACCTTTCAGTTTTACATGAAAAAAGAAGTTAATGTCTATTGCAAAGCATCACAGATTGGGTTCTCCACAAGGTGGATTCTGAAACAGAGATGAGCATTTAGTAGAAAGTGCTTTAAGGTTCAACACCTGTGTGGGGAAAGAAACAGAAGCAGGATGAGCAAAGAGAGAAGCTCCCAACGCTGCAGGGAACTCTAAGACTGGAATAAGCCTTCAAAGTTGTGTTGGATCCAGACAGCCAGGTCTGTACACCTATGCATCAACTTATCATTGTGTTTGGGCTGTCCCAGGAAAGGAACGAGTGGCTCTTTCTAGAAGATACCAATCCGAAAGATGATGAACACCTGAGTTCTGACAATCAAAGCTTCCCAGCAGCTGGGATGTAACTGCTTCCCATGATAAGCAGGGAGAGCAGAGCAGCTCAGCACAAGATCCAAGGCAGAAGCACCATCACTTCTCCACAGCCCCACTGCGACCACCTCCATTAAGCCCTCAACAGTCATTCCTGGACTCTTGCAATATCCCCTGGATGGTATTCTGACTTCAAGCTTTGCCCTGCTCCAGTACATTGGCTATATCACAGACACCGTCCACCTCTCAAAACAGGAGATCACATCTTTGGCTTGCTAGAAAACCTCTAGTGAATTTTCAACTTAGACATAGTGAAATCTAGATCCTTTTCCATAACCTGTAAGGCCCTTCTCAATCTGGCCCCTTGTCTTTATTGTTTTCTCTTTTTAAAATACAATATAGATTGTAAGTGTACAGTTCAGTGGATTTTGGCAAATGCACACACCCATGGAACTGCCCCAGTTATGATCCAGGAAACTGCTTCACTGCAGAAAGCTCTCTTGTGTACTTTGGCAGTGATCAGTCCTCGCACCTACACTGTATTCTAATTTTAAAGGTTTTGCAGCAATTTAAGCTAACAATAAGTAGAATTGATGAAGAATATCTAATTTTTCTAGTTACAAACTAGATAATTTACCTGCCTCAGAAGGTAGGCAGAGAGGACAAACCACCAATATTCAGAACCACTTCCTTCCACAAATAACACTTGAAAAGTCTATCACTCTTTAAGCTGGGATTTCACATAAGGTGGTATAATATTCATAATTAGCATTTTGCAATAGATCAAAAGATTCAGGTTTCATTTCCTGGTATGAACATTCATGCTTACATTTGTGCACAAGAAACATCTTCTGGTTTGAGTTTGCTTGCTCAGTTCAGTTCAGTTCAATGCTCAGTTGTGTCTGTCTCTTTGCAGCCCCAAGGACTGCAGCATACCAGGCTTCCCTGTCCATCACCAACTCCCAGAGCTTGCCCAAACTCATGTCCATTGAGTCAGTGATGCCATCCAACCACCTCATCCTCTGTTGTCCCGTTCTCCTCCTGCCTTCAATCTTTCCCAGTATATGGTCTTTACCAATGAGTCAGTTCTTCGCATCACGTGGCCAAAGGATTGGAGTTTCAGCTTTAGTATCAGTCCTTAACAAAGAATACTCAGGACAGATTTCCTTTAGGATGGACTGGTTGGATCTCCTTGCAATCCAAGGGACTCTCAAGAGTCTCCTCCAACACCACAGTTCAAAAGCATCAATTCTTCGGCGCTCAGCTTTCTTTATAGTCCAACTCTCACATCTATACATGACTACTGGAAAAACCATAGCTTTGACTAGATGGACCTTCATCACCAAAGTAATATCTCTGCTTTTTAATACGCTATCTAGCTTTTCTTCCAAGGAGCAAGTGTCTTTTAATTTTATGGCTGCAGTCACCATCTACAGTGATTTGGAGCCCCCCCAAAATAAAGTCTCTCACTTTTTGCACAGTTTCCCAGTCTATTTGCCATGAAGTGATAGGACCAGATGCCATGATCTTAGTTTTCTGAATGTTGCGCTTTAAGCCAACGTTTTCACTCTTCTCTTTCACTTTCATCAAGAGGCTTTTTAGTTCTTCTTCACTTTCCGCCATAAGGGTGGTGTCATCTGCATATCTGAGGTTCTTGATATTTCTCCTGGAAATCTTGATTCCAGCTTGTGCTTTATCCAGTCTGGCATTTCTCATAATGTACTCTGCATATAAGTTAAATAAGCAGGGTGACAATATACAGCCTTGACAAACTCCGTTCCCAATTTGGAACCAGTCTATTGTCCCATGTCCAGTTCTAAATGTTGCTTCTTGACCTGCATACAGATTTCTCAGGAGGCAGGTAAAGTGGTCTGGTATTCTCATCTCTTTAAGAATTTCCCACAGTTTATTGTGATTTTTCAAAGGCTTTGGTATAATCAATAAAGGAGAAGTAGATTTTTTTTTTCTGGTATTCTCTTGCTTTTTCGATTATCCAACAGATTTTGACAATTTGATCTCTGGTTCCTCTGCCTTTTCTAAATCCAGCTTGAACATCTGGAATTTCATGGTTCATGTACTATTGAAGCCTGGCTTGGAGAATTTTGAGCATTACTTTGCTAGTATGTGAGATGAGTGCAGTTATGTGGTAGTTTGAACATTCTTTGGCGTTGCCTTTCTCTGGGATTGGAATGAAAAGCAACCTTTTCCAGTCCTGTGGCCACTGCTGAGTTTTCCAAACTTGCTGGCATATGGAGTACAGCACTTTCACAGCATCATCTTTCAGGATTTGAAATAGCGCAACTGGAATTCCATCACCTCCACTAGCTTTATTCACAGTGATGCTTTGTAAGTCCCACTTGACTTCACATTCCAGGATGTCTGGCTCTAGTGAGTGATCACACCATTGTGGTTATCTGGGTCATGAAAATCTTTTTTTTGTAAAGTTCTTCTGTGTATTCTTGCCACCTCTTCCTAATATCTTGTGCTTCTGTTAGGTCCCTACCATTTCTGTTCTTTATGGTGCCCATCTTTGCATGAAATATTCCCTTCATATCTCTCATTTTCTTGAAGAGATCTTTAGTCTTTCCCATTCTGTTGTTTTCCTCTATTTCTCTGCACTGATTGCTGAAGAAGTCTTTCTTATCTCTTTGCTATTCTTTGGAATTCTCCATTCAAATGGGTATATCTTTCCTTTTCTCCTTTGCCTTTTGCTTCTCTTCTTTTCTCAGCTATTTGTAAGGCTTCCTTAGACTACCATTTTGCCTTTTTGATTTCTTTTCCTTGCAAATGGTCTTGCTCCCTGTCTCCTGTACAGTGTCACAAATTTCCATCCATAGTTCTTCAGGCACTCTATCAGATCTAATCCCTTGAATTTATTTGTCACTTCCACCTTCTAATTGTAAGGGATTTGATTTAGGTCATATCTGAATAATCTAGTGGTTTTCCCTACTTTCTTCAATTTAAGTCTGAGTTTTGCAATAAGGAGTCTGAATTTTGTTTTGCTCGTTGGAATGTAAATGTAAAAGAATTGAACATATTCCTTTAAGGACAATCACACCACTACAAATAAGCAAAATGGATGCCACTGCCTAATTTTTAAGCATTAGGAATATCTGCAGAGAGAATTACATCTGTGCCAATACAAAAATAATGGCTTAAATAGGTGCAAATGTTTAAGGAGTTGTTGTAGTTCTTGTTGGTGATTCTTCAACATGTTATTATTTATCACATTATCAGACACATTATTTCAGAAGACTGATTTTGGCAAAGTTATTTATTCCCTTTAAGCTTTGGAGATTTTTATGAGGTACATTACAACTTAAAACTAGTGAAAGATTTCAATTGTGTCAACTTATCTTTCTGAATATTTTTCCACATAGCAGATTTTTTTAAAAATAACTTTGATTTTTGATAACCAAGGATATGTGTTAGCCAAGTTTTATGGCATTGAGACAAAGATCTCTAAAGTAGCTTGAATAAACTGGAGAGAAGAACCAAGAAGCAGAGGATGAGAGGGTTATTGGTGTTGGTTTTGAATTCTTGTTGTCCCAGCTCCAGGTCTGGTAAGTCACTGAGTTTCCAGTAGGATGAAATAGGGGATGGTTTTGGTCTCCAGAGGACTGTGAATTGGAAGACAGTGTGTGGTTATTCCTGGCAGATAGTACCTGAATTCATTTTTTACAGATCTGTTTCAGATGATGGTTCCATTTTGATGACCCTTTTTATGGGGAACCCTGGGATACTAAATAACATTCTGTTACTTATAGGCAAAGTTGTACCCAATCCATAGAGGAAACAAAGCACATTTACCTGTTTCAAATGCAAATTGATGTGAACGATCGGTTGTGTGTGAATATTCAAACAGCTCCCACCAATATACAGTTCAAACCAGTACTTGATAGACACGTGTTTGCAACTACCACATTTGATAATGAATTCTTTAAACCATACCTCAAGGCATACTGAAACTGCAGGTTTCTCAGTATTGTCCAGATGCGTGATCCTGAAGACAAAAATGCTGATACAAGTTTGAGCGCACAGCCATTAACCTAGTCCCACTGAGGTCTCTTGTCAAAGTTGCATTCACCTAAAGTATGTTCAGATAATTTGTGTGTGCGTGCCAAGAGGACATCACAAAAAACAACCCTTGTAGCTTTAAACTGATTGACCTTTGAATTTTGTCTACTTTAATTTCATAAAGTTCTTAAAACAGTGTTTAAAGTTTCAGTATTAGGATGTTCCAGAATTGCCACAGAAAATATAAAAGGAAAATTGCAGGATATTATTTTATTATGTACTTGAAGCCATACAGAGTGTCATGCACACTCAAAAGCTCACTACTTCAAGAACTCAATGTCTTAGCCATTTTATTAGTTAGCAGTACTGCAGGGTGGGTCTTTTTCTAGTTCAAGCCAGACTTCTCATGACCTCATCTGGGTTCTCTCATGTGACTGACTGCAGTCATTTGGCAGTCCATCTGGGGCTGACTGGTGTCAGATGACTTTGTTCACAGGTCTGGTGGTTATGGTGCAATGTGTCAGCTGGAGCAGTGGGCTGTCTTGGCTTTCTGGCTCTGATCATCCCTTAGGCTAGCCCAGGCCTACTCAAATGGTGGCACTGCAGAGGTTCCAAAACTCAGTGTGAAAAAGGACTTTAAGTCCCATTTTCAAATTGCATTGACCAAAATATTTGTGGTTAGGCCCAAAGCAAGTATGGGTCAGGTCCATGCAAGGTCTTGGATATAACAAGTGAAAATTATTTCATTGATCTCTCATACATATTAATAGCATGTGTAAATTCAATTTTAATAACCTATGGAGAAAACTGGATTAAAATTTGAAGCATCAATTTTTAAGAATTGATGCCTTTAAAAGATATAACTGCCTCTAAGGGAGCAGCTTCTTTGAATGGCATCATTGTTTTTTCTCACATAATCCTATATTGTTAGGAGTTCAGTCATTCCCTAGTCCAATATGCTTATTTCTATGTAGAAAGAATTCCACTAAGTTAACACCCTTGGCCTCTCTACAGACCCTCACTCATTGCTCCTCTCAGGAGGAGGGATGAATTATCTTTGATATGTTCAAGAATATATGGGTAGTTCTTTGGTCTGACCTATGGAGGTGAAGCTAGCTGAAGACAGCAAATGCTCTTTGCATGAGGTAAAAGCAGAGAGCTGCCCGGTATGACTGGTAGGTAAATCTATTTAAGTCTGTAATTCAATATTGCAAAGATCACCTGTCCACAGCTATAAGCCACATGATCCAATACCATCTTTATATGTAATAAAGGTGATATTTTTATTTCCCATTTGCCTTCATCTTTGTCTTCTGTCTCATTTGAATCAGAATTTAGTTCCCTTCAAATCCTAATGTTGGTTGTGGGAATATATGACATTAAACCTGTCCAGCTCAGAGTTGTAAGTAATATATGGAATACAAATTTAAAATGTACTTATTCTATTCGGTTTTCTTAAGTGCAATATCTGCTGTGCCCACCACAATAGACTCATCTGAATCATTTGTTAGTAATTCTTATTTCTGGTCCCCCACCCAGACCTACTAAATTTCTGAGAGTGAGAGTCAAAGGACTGATTATTTTTAATAACTACACAAGATGGTTATGAATTTTAAATTTCTTTTTAATTATATAAGGAAAGAAAGTGTATTATTTTCTTTTTATTTTATTGGAGTGTAGTTGATTGACAATATTATGTTACCTTCAGGTGTACAGCAAAGTGATTCAATGGCACATATTCATTCTTCTTCAGATTCTTTTCTCATATTGGTTATCACAGAATACTGAGTAGAGTTCCCTATGCTATGAACAGCTCCTTATTGATTATCTATCTTATATATAGTAGTGTGTATATAGCAGTATGTGTATGTTAATCCCAAGGTCCTGATATATCCCTCTCCCCCATGTTTTCTCTTTGGTAACCATCAGTTTGGTTGCAATATCTGCAATTCTATTTCTATTTTGTAAATTTCACTTGTTTCATTTTTAAATCCCACATCTCATGTCATATGGTATTTGTCTTTCTCTGTCTGATTTACTTGATTTTGTATGATAATCTCTAGGTCCATACATACTGCTGCAAATGGCATTACTTTATTCTTTTTATGGCCAAGTAATATTCCATTGTATATTTGTTCCATATCTTCATTATGCATTCGTCTGTTGATGGGGAAGTATGTTATTTTCAAAGTACCACTCCTGTCTTCTCTCCAGATATTTCTATATCACATTTTCTACCCCTGTGTGCTAACAAAGTTAATCACCATTTTTTACTTTAATGTGGATCCTTACAGGCTTTTTAATTTTTTAATATATGTGTCTGACCAATATAGTTTGCTAGGTTTTTCTACTGTAAAGTTATGTTATTCCCCCCTTTCCATATTCTACTCTTCTGAAGGAGCTTACTAAGTCCAGCCTACTTTCAAGGGTTGGGAAGGGGTGGTTAAGATCCACCAAATTGGAGAGGAGGAGGTGCTACCTACAAAAAGTGTTTGGAAGGAAGGTTTGTTTCTTCTTATTTGTTCCATCATTTATCTACGTAAGTATGGACTCCTGTAGATTTATCTTATAATTTGGGTTATAATCCAGTGCTATGTTATTTATTTCATTACTCAAACTTTTCCAGTTTTGCCATCAGGAGCTCTTGTAGTTTGTGTTCTCTCTCTCTTTGACATGCCATCACTTGCTTCTTGAGCACATCTTTGAGACATTGCAAGATGCTCCAGACTCAGTTTGTATTTTCCCTCTTTTACTTTTATATTTGATAAATTTCTTTATATATTTTAGATGATTTCTAATTATATATTTTAGATGTGTGCTGTATAAATACTTGCAACTGCTTTTCCCAGTTCCTTGCTTGTCCTATAACTTTTACATAATCATAATTATGCCTATTTTCAGGCTTTTTGTTTGTTTAAGCAGACCTTTTTATCCCTTTGGTCATAAAAACATGTTTATATTTTCTTCTAGTAAATTGACAATCTTGTGCTTACTTTTACATTTTTAATCCATCTGGAATTTATCTCTGCATATGAAATGAAGAAAAGATACAGCTTTTTTTTCCCAGTCAGATAGACAATTACCAAGACACCATTCTTCATTGCTTGGGATGGTCATCTCTATAATTTACCACATTCACTTGCTTTTCTTTTCCAGGATCTATTTTTCTGCTCCTTCATCAATATCACAGTTTCAATTACTATAGCTTTGTAATATGTCTTGATCTCTGTTTGGCAGTAGCCTAGGATTGAGAAAAATACTAATGCAGGGTTTCTCGGCCTCAGCAGTACTGATGTTTGGAGCCAGATAGCTCTTTGTTGCAGATGCTCCCGTATATAGGGCTTCCCAGGTGGTGCTCGTGGTAAAGAATCCACCTGCCAATGCAGGAGACTTAAGAAACACAGGTTTGATCCCTGGGTGGGGAAGATCACCTGGAGGAGACCACTCCAGTCTTCTTGCCTGGAGAATCCCATGGACAGAGGAGCCTGATGGGCTATAGTCATAGGGTTGTTTAAGAGTCAGACATGAATGAAGAAACAGCACACACATCCTGTCTACAAAATGTTCAAAAGCCTCCCTTGCCTTTAACCACTAGATGCCAGTATCACACTCCCCGCAATGTGACAACCAAAACTGCTTCCAGATGTTACCAAATGTTTCTGGGGAGTGGGGTGGGTGGGCAAATTTGCCCCCAGTTGAGAGACACAGTGGCCTAATTAAGAGACGAGTGTGATGAGAAAGACTCAAGAAGCCTACTATTGATTGAGATTTTCCTGGGTATAGTGATTCTGGAAGCACCAGAGAATTAGACTTTCTCATCCCCTGGAAATTAGGCTTGGATATAGAATTTACTCGGCCAGTGAAATAGAAGCAAACATGATATGTGTCCCTATTAAGTAAGAGCAGACAAAAGTCAATATTCACACTTCTGTGTTCTCTGTCTCTTACATGGGGAGGTTGGAAGTGTGTGCTACAGGTCGATGTATCTTCCAGTGACTTAGTTAAGCAGCGTCCCTACTAAGCCAAGTTGACTGGAGTGTAAACTAGAAGTGACCTTAATATTTTAAGCCAGTGAGATATTTGGATTTTTGTTATCAAGCATAATTCAGTTCATCCTGACTGGTATGTTCTGGCATCTAAGCAATAAGAGAAATATTTTGCTGCCTCTGTACCCTGACTTAATTAAACAATTTCTAATTTCTGTGTGTGTCTTCTGTGCCTCAATTCTGAGGGGAATTGTGAGCAAAAAGTTATCTAGGCAAGTAAAGTTGGCAGACACTTTTGTTCATCTGTGTTTGTACTTCTAGGTACCAGTTAAGGAACTGGGAACTAAAAATTCTGGTTATGTGAAGAGAGGGTTCTATGCTAATCTCCATTAGAAGCTGAAGTATAGGTTTTCCTGTATCTATTTCATGATTTTACTTCTGCAAGGGTGCGTCATATAATTGGATCATCTTTAAAACATTTTATCCCTAGGAAACTCTCAGAAACAACAAAGCAAGGTCAAAAGAAAACAAAGGTCTTCAAATTTCAGGGAAAAAAATCATGGAGAACTGCATTTAAACTTGAAATCAGTCTAAACTTGGGCTTGCTCTTACCAGTACTTGCTGTTATCAGTACTTCTAAAAACATTTCATGATGTAGTCATTCGTTGTATCAAATCTGAGACTTTTCTTAAAGGCCATTTGTCTCCAAGTTTAGGAAATAAATCACATTTAACAAAGAAGTACATAGAACTAACTCTTCAGGTTATTTTCTGGTAGAAGTTTACAGTGTTTCACCATGTTCTCTGCTGAGCCCTTCAGACAGTCATCGAAGGCTCAAGAATAGAGTGTCTATATTTAAAAGTTCTGTACTCTCTGCAAATAATTCCCAATGCCAGTGAGACAAAGTCTAAGTAATTACTTTGTGGAGAGTTTGGATTATTCAAAGAGCCTCCAGCACTCCACACACCCATTGGAGCCAATTCCCTGGAATGGAAACTCTCTCTCTAATTTTCTAAATTGGTAGGTATGCACCATTACTCACCAGGCAAATTTATTGCCTAAAAGAGTGGAAACAAATGTCATTGGTTTATGCCAGGTAGAACTACAGCAGGTGTACAGCTTTCCTGTCCAGCTACATCAACCCATTTCCCTTCAGTTCTTTAGCACCCATTTGCCAGAGACTCCTTATTTATGTTTCATCATTTTTAACGCAGTGCCATGGGAACCTGCCAGGCAATGTCATTCTCACTTTAAGTGACTTTGGTCAACAAATGAACTCAGTTCTATGATAGGAGGGTTAATGGTTTTAAAATTCCAGTGGCTTGAATGTCAGTACTCTTGGTCACTAATACTGAATAGGTGCTTCATAGGTTAAAACATGGGAAGCATTTATACCCAGGAACAAGGTAACTGCTTTGAAGTTGCTCTGATGAATGTTATTGACAAGAAAAATGATTTTAATAACAGGAAAGGATCAAAAACTTCTCTTTCCAAACTGCCCCAATGCAAGAGTGCTTCACCCGTAGTTGGCCCTCAATAACCTTGAAGTGAAAACACCCAGTGTGCACCGTTGTCTTTAATGGCCAAAACAGAGACTTGGTGGTTTTGCAACAGTATCTTTACTGAGAAATTGAGTAGTCAAAGCTGCAAATTATACTTTCTTGAGTGTTTCAAACCATTATTTAAAATAAGCCTTCTGTTGTTCCTTTAAAGGATAGCATGGAATATCTTCAGTAGGAAGTGTGGAAATGTGACTGGGCATACTTTTATTGCTGTAATTATGATGATAATAGCAAATTTATGGTGTGTTTACTATGTGCCAAGCCCTGTATGCTAAATGTTTTCCTGGATTAACCATGATGGGCTTCATGAAAGCAAGACATAGCACTCTATCCCCAATAGCTGCAGAAACATGATGCTTGGTACTTGGAAGTGTTTTATAAGTACTTTTTAAATAAATAAATGATTACAGAATCCCATCACCTTCTGTGGGATAGGATAGGATAGCCTTATCCTATCACCAATTTACCTATAAAAAATTAGGCTCAAAGGTCACTTCAGCCACTCAGTCATGTCCAGTCGCACCTCTGTAACTGATGTAGGGTATGATTGGAAGACAGGTGGTCCATCCATAAAGCCTATGCTGTTGACCCCTATATGGTGTCCATCTACCCTTTCAATTTTTTCTTACAAAAGAACAGAAATTAAGGGAAAGCAACTTCACAAGGATTCACTGTTTCCTAGCTTTCCTTACCTTATTCCACTAATTATAGAGGGGCCTGTATAAGTCTCATTTCTCTCCATTCAGGAAAGAAACCTAAGTGCATAGTAAATAAAGAATGTCATGTCTGGGAAACTAGGATGTGAGGAATTAGAAAATCATAGACATCTTATGCAACTTTGGGGAGATTTTAATTGTAGTACCACGCCAATTATACATACAGGTCTTTCTATTCACATAAAGCGCTCATGTAATCACTGATTCTTACCACTGACCTCTTCTTGGAAGATGACAAAGAGTTCATTGTGCGGGGCTTTATTAGACAATTAGAACAGGTGAAAACTTCTGCATTCCTTTCTCATTATATCTTTGGCACTTCTGGGAACAGGAAAAGCACTGAGTTGCCTACATACCTGAACAGTGCCATACAATTTTGACCCGGCCAGTGTAGCCGCTCTTGGGCAAAGCAGTAGGGAAGAATGCCTTCGTTGTCAAGTGAGAAGGAAAGGCTGCAGCTGCCTTGCTGAAAGGTAAAGAGGAGGGGAGACTCTAATGCACCCTACATTCCTTGGACCATCACATCAAACCACACGTGGCATGAAAAAGAGCAGATTTCAATTTAGGTAATGTACATGCCGTTGAAGGTTAGCAGAGGACCATGACCAGGCCAATTCATCTTCAGTAGATTAATGTCTGGGTTAGGCAGGTATGTCATAAAACATGGCCAATGCAGGGAGACACACTGGGCTTGCCTCCTCCTCTAATGCACTGCAGTGCTTGCCTGTAAGAGAGCTTTGGTACTTGTAGGGCTCTTGCTTTTAAACCTTGCCTGTGACCCAGATAATGTCAAAATGTCTGAATGCATGTGATCCTCTTGTTCCAAAAGAACATCTCTAATGTAATGCAAATGCACATTGTAGGGGAAATTCCAGCTGAGAAAATGATGCCTTATATTTCTAAAACCATATACATGTCAATAGCCCATTATTCTCCTGTTTTAAATGTAATTGCAGCCCAGCTTTGAATGAATTCCTGAAATAATAAAATACACTGAGTAGCAGTCCCTGACTCTTGCAGTTATTTTATGTATACTCTTCCCCCCACTGATCCTCCCCAGCCTCAAAAAGCAAGTAGAGGTTGTGGAGAAGGAAGGGGAGGAGAAAGAAAAGTAAAAGTCAGATCCCTTGCCTTGAATGTGTTATCAGAACACTATGTGCAAAGAAAATATGCCACATTACAACATTACTGCCTCTAAACCGTTTATATAAATGTATCATGCATGGTTCAATTTTGCATGACAAATCATTTCCAGGCAATTAAGAATACTTATAATTGTTTTCTTTGGTAGGAACTTCCTTCAATTTCCAATTTTCCTTTAGAGCTAATGTTTCCTGTAAAGCCTCAACAGCAATCATTTTGAAAGAACCCTTCAGAATGGCTTTCTTTCTTGGTCTTGGTAGCTGTCTTGCTTCCTCTTGATAAATTTAACTTGTGTGTAGTACAACCTTTATCACTAGAACCAGAAGATTTAAAGGGACCATTATTTGACTGCCCTCTCTCTACCCTTTCCACTGACTTTCCACCCTCTCCTTTTTCTCAAGAATTGTCTGAAAAATACTTTTTGTATGGTTAAAGGTAACAAAAATTAATTTTACAACTGAGAGACTCATAATGATTTTCCTAATGTTTTTTCTCTCTTTACAAGGTAATTGAGGCCAAGTCTCATTTTAATAAGTAAAATTAAGATGTCTTGACTTCCTGCAACACAGGTATGAAACTTACCAGAGAGTTTCCCCAAAACAGCAATTTTGACCATTTTGTTATTCAGTGTATCCTGTATGTTTGCAGGAATTCTGACTTCTCAATTCCTTTTAACTTTCAAAGCAGCAGTGAAATATGATTCTTTAATCTTAAAATGTTCTTCAACTCAGCTATTCCTTTACCTGTGGGTTAATATTTCATAAGGGGAAGATCACTCTGATCCAAATTCTTCCCATGATTTCCTGCAGGAAAACACTTTTGTGTTATCACTCTGGTTCTTTCACCCAAAGTTTTCAAATCTATTTTCTACTATTCTTTGAGTTCCTGAGCTGCCTGACGAAGTGTGTCGCCCTCTGGAAGAGTCTATTAGGTTTATCATTTCCAATGCTTTTTGTTACGGGTAACAAAATGCTCAACCAAAGTTGCTTAAAATAGAAGACATTTATTGTTTCCAGAACAAGAAGCCTGGAGAAGGTGATTCTGGAGTTGTGTTGAGATTTAATGATATCCTTAAGGGTTCTGTTCTTCCCAAGCTTCTGCTCTGCACAGCCTCCATGAGGTGATATCTCCCTTGATGCGCTCGGAATGGTTGTCAACATCCCAATCATCAAAGTTTTTTGGAACTACATTTCAAACAGAAGACGGGAATAAGGAGTGGTGGCTTAAGAAAAAAAACAAACTTTCTTTTTCATATGTCTTATATCATCCCATTAGCCAAAACTGGCTCTTATACCCACCCTCATAGCAATAACTGGCAGAGGGGAAAGAGCTACCTATGTAAGATAGCAGGAGGAGTGTCCTGGAACTAAGCACTTAGCTGTGCAGCAAAACTGTTTTGTTTTTCTCCTTTAATAAGGAAGAAAGGTGGAATAGGGGACAGATGTTTCATAATGTTTGTCCCATTAAGGTACAAAAGGAGTACGAAGACTAGGTCTTCTTCCAATTAACCATTTTGTTTTTTACCATTAAATTCACTGCCCTTTCAGCTAAATACAAAGACTCTTAATCAGATTGAGAAGATCTTGTGAATGTAGTCTGGTTAACAGGCATTTCAATACTCAGTCAGAATCAACTTTCTGCTCCACTGAGGGTGGAGGTGAATCTATAAAATGCTTGCAGTAAGTAAGACACTAGTTTGTTTTCTCTGGACCTATATAAATTGCTTTGAAAAGCTAGTTAAAGTTGGTCATACAGAACTTTGATTATAGGCTTCAAAAGAAATTATCAAATGTTATGATTGGTCTTCCAGCCAACCACCCAAACCCTATACCTCCCAGGAGATCCCTGGAGTATCCTGACTCTACCCCTGAACTTAAATCTTAATTGCTTCCTGAACAATAGTTACAAGCTAAGCAGCTGTAAGTCTTGGGTCACCTGTAAAAAGTGCTTGGAATTTACCCCCAATCTCTGGTGCTGTGCCAAACAATTTGTGTCCTAAAGCAATCAAATCAATCCTCTGGTAAAGTTAAAACATATTTCTTTGATGTTGCAGTGAGCTCATCCTTAAGTATTTGAAAGAGATGCAGTGTCCTTCCTGCAATCGTCACTTGGCTCAGCGCCATGTGGATTTGCTGCTTCTGATCGTGTAATCCACATAATCAAAAGTTTTTCCACCTCACGAGTCAGCCCATTCCATTTTGTTATTCCATGTTGATTGCATCAGCCTAGGAACAATGGGTACCAGGCAGCAATGCTTGCTTCAGTAGCACTCTTTTGGTGGCCAAACCCATGAGTTTTATTTGTACCTTTGGGGGTCTTATTTATTTTAAATCATTTTAAAGATAAAGGTTTAGGGTTTTGAATATTTACACATTCCTTGTTATCATGAAAAAAATCTTGATTGCATTATGGAACACTTTAAGAATCTGTCAGAGTGGCTTGGCTACCAGCTAACAGGCATCTGAAAATTAGTGGCCCCAATATCTCAGGGGTTAGTGTCCCCTATCATAAAAAGAAATCTTAGAACTAATATCATGGGCATTCCATGCATGCAAATTTCTTCTCTTCCCTGTTTCTGCTTCAGTATCATCAGTTCTGTGCTCTAGTTCACAATAGAGAAGTGGGATTTGATGAGAGTGGATGGTGAGGAGTTGCTAAGGAAAAGGAAAGAAGGAGCAGACAAGGGAAATCCTCTCTGGACAGAAGGAAGGATAGGGTGGCATTCCCTGCGAGCTCAGTTCATTCAGTTCAGTTGCTCAGTCGGGTCCGCACCCTGGTAGCTTGAGGTTGTAAAAACATATTGTTAACACGTAGGGGAAGGACTGCCCATCACGGAGTCCTCGCACATTATTTACTGAGGTGTTACCAAGAATCTAGAAGCTTTCATCTTTCTTTAATTTATGTCACAGATTGTATTCATATAAATTCTGTCTCTTATCTGTTTCTCATCAAGCTGCATTTCTCTCAATGTTTCTAACCCTCAGGATAGACAAAGCTCAAATTAGCTCCACTTCAGTCTGATGGGGGGATATTTTTTGCAGAAAAAAACAGTCTCTTTAGGTCTTTAAGTCTATAGTTGTTGATTAGTTCCTGCAATAGGGAAAATTAAATTTTGTGGTTGAGACCCAGCGTACTTGGACAGTTGAATAATACAATGGCCACTGTCCAATGGCTGACAACCAAGAACTAAGGTACGCTCTGTACTCTACTCCCTCGTGGAACACCTGAAAATCCTGGGGCGAATCAAAGAGCAAATTAATGCTCAGACAACCCTCACCTGCAAACCATGCGCCGTATAAGGAACTCATTTTAATGTTTTTTGGCTGAAGTCATAGGGAATAGGAATACAAAAGGATGGCCATGAAAAGTCCTGGGAGGTTCTGAAAGCCCCTTAGTTTGTGGTATGTTTTTCTCCTTTCCAGTTTCTTGTTACTTTAACTGTGCTTAAAAGATAGTGATTTTTTTTTTCCCTCCAAATTCTGGGCTGTACAAAGGCCAAGTTGAACAATGAATAGCAAAAAAAAAAAAAAAAAAAGGTCTTCTGAATAGTTGTATATATGAAAGGACTCTTTGGAAAGCAGCATTTGGAATTTGACTGTGTCTGTGGAGTCCCTTTGGTCCTAGGCTGAGATTCCTTTGCAATGGACAGTTCAGTGATTCATGACTCCATGTATTGTCAAGTTGATGAGAAAAACCAAATAGATGAAAATACAACTTACAAACAGATCTTGGATTTTTTTCCAAGTCGAATCTGGATCTTTTTTACAGATACTAAAATGTTTGGTTTGATGCTACGTGCTTATGTTCCCAAAGAAATCCCGGGAGAAAAGTCTTGGTATTTTAATTTATTTATAATGGGTGTGGGTAGTGGGTTGGGGACAGAGATTGAAAATAACAATCCAAAAACAACAGAGATAGAGGATGTGGATACGTATTCATTTCCTATTGTTGATGTAACAAATTACCACACACTGAGTGGCTTACAATGACACAAAGCTATTAAAATATCTGACAGTTCTGGAGGTCTGAAGCCCTAAAGTGAAGATGTTGGCAGGCAAGTTTACATTCTCTGGAGGCTCTAGGGTGCATCCATAACCTTGCCTTTGCCAGCTTCTAGAGATTGCATTTCTTGACTCATGGTCCCTTCCTTCATCTCTTAAAGCACATCACTTTGTCTGCTCACACATCCCTCCCCTCTGATTTTGACACCCCTCCCTTTTTCTTGTATGGACTCTTGTGATCACATTAGGCCCACCTGAATAACCAAGCACACTCTCCCCATCTCAAAATCCTTAATCATACCAGCAAAATCCACTCCCCTTTTTATTTTCCATATGAGGTAACATATTCACAAGTTCTGGGAATTAGAATGCAGACATCTCTGGGGGCCATTATTCAGCTACCACAGCATGTTTTAAGCTAAACTCTCTAATTAAATTGCTGATTCTGGGATGTGTGATATAAATTCTTTTTCAGCAAGGGACAGGGCATGTGCTGCCTCAATACACTGTGAGAATTCTTTTCTAAAACTCAGCTCTGAAAAGAGATTGGTTTTGCTTCTAGTTCAAAAAACTTTAAGAGTGTCCCATAATGTAAAATAAAATGCAGATATGTGCTTAGCAAGTCATCCATCCGTTTTTCCCATATGGTCCCAACGCCACACTTTTATTTCCATTTAAGCTACTTGTTCACCCTCTGGTGCCTCTGCTTTCCCAGGAATTGTAAGCTACTCCCTCAGCCAGTTCTTCGAATATGTGATCAACATGCAATCCATTCCGTAAGAACTATTCATATCCCACCAACTGCCATATAAGGTTTCCAGATAAAGCTAAATTTGGAATTATCATTATTAAAACAAGAATCCCAAAGGTTGTTACAATGTCAAAGAGATTTCATACACATGATCTTTGTTTCCAAGTCCTCTTCAGATTAATGCACTTTATTTCCAGGTTAAGCAACTTAGTCTCAAGAGTTAGATTGCTTGGTGAAATCTGGGACCCCTGAAGCCTTCCCTTCCCTTAATCTTTTCCCTCAGACTTTGTTTCTTTGTCATGATACATGCTACAGACTGTTTGGTCTCACAGATGTTTGTCCTTATCTGCTCATCCCTGCCGTTCTGGAAGCTCTGAGAACAAGAGCCATGTTTTTCTGTTTTGCATTCCACTTAGACCTCAAGAAAAAGAACTAGCACTTATTGAGTGTTTATTGTATACCAAGCACTTTTCACTTTTTATATTATTTGCATTTCACAATTATTTTGTGAAAGCAGTGTTATTATTTTCATTTAATAAATGAAGGCATTGGAATTTAGAAAACTTTGTCACAAATGTACAGCAGCTTGGCATGATTTTCATGCCCACATTCCTTCCATGTGCCCTACTGCATACACACGCAACACATTTTTGTTGAAGGAAAACAAATATCACTATAGTGTAGCTATTGTGAAATATCTTTCCCTCAGAAAAATAGTAAGGTAAGTGTGGAATGTGCCTTAAGGTGAGGTTCCAGGAATGCTTTCTGAATGCCAAAAACCATGAGAAGAGGGAGAAGGGAGAGAGAACTTTAGAAGTCCACCTTATATTTTGAGGCCATCAAAATAGCCTCTCCTATCAGAAAACTAACATTTAAAGCCAAAACTTGCTTAAGAGGCATGATTTTTACCCTTTAGTACCTAAAAAGTACCTTACACTCAGTTAGCCAGGAGAAATGATTTCAGTTTTATTTCTGGATAATTGAGCAACACTTTGGTATGTGATTCACTGCCAAGTGGACGCCGTTAGTCTCACACAGCTGGAGTTGGGGATGGCGAGAGTTATTTACTGGGAAAATGATAATGCAAGTGGATGTTGTACCGAACCCAAGGGCGAGATAATTTCCGTTGTGCTGCTTCACAGGACTGCAGTTAGAGCGTTCGGTCAACCCGTTGGTGGAGTCTATGTATTTGATGCTAATTCACAGGATAAAGTTAGAGGAAAGGACCATTTATCTTCATTTTAAATTAAATCAAATGGGGTAAATGTTCAAACCCAGTCAATTTATATTTTTCATATTCACAGTATACTCTTTAAGCGTATAGAATGTATCTTTCCTTTGTACTTATTTAACTGAAATGTTTATGCTTTGACTCAGTAATCTCACTCCTGGGAATGTACACAAAGGAAATGCTTTAACATAAGAAAAAGAAGCAATAGGCCTATTTTTTCAATATTATTTGTAGTCATGAAACACTGGAAAAAACCTAAATGTCCAGCAATCAATGAATGCCTAACAAATTATGGCATATCCTCTTAAGGGAATCATTATGCTGCAATCAAATCATAATTATGAAGGTCATTCAATAAACAAGTTTACAAAACCATGTTGCAAGATGGGAAATATTTATGATACACAAATAAGTGAAAAAGTAGATTGCAAGTTTAGCTAAAGTGTCTTGTTTCGTGGTTTGGGGTCCAATTCATATACCTTTGTTTGGTACCTCTGGCAAGTAGTGTCATAAAGTCCAGTTGTTATTGTTGTTCAGTCACTAAATTATTTCAGACTCCTTGTGATCCCATGGACTGCAACACATCAGGCTTCCCTGTCCTTCACCACCTCCCTGAGTTTGCTGAACCCAAGTGCATTGACTTGGTGATCCCCCAACCATCTCATCCTCTGTTGCCCCCTTCTCCTCCTGCCTTCAATCTTTCCCAGCATCACTGTCTTTTCCAATGAGTCTGCTCTTCATATCAGGGGGCCAAAGTAGTACAGCTTCAGCATCAGTCCTTCGAATGAGTATTCAGGGTTGGTTTCCTTTAGGATTGACTAGAATGCTGACCAAAGGAACTCTCAGATCTTATCCAGCACCACAGTTTGAAAGCATCAATTCTTCGGTGCTCAGCCTTCTTTATGGTCCAACTCTCACACCTATAAATGACTACTGGAAAGACCATAGCTTTGACCAGATGGAACTTTATCAGCAAAGTCATGTCTCTGCTATTTAATACACCGTCTAGGTTTGTCTAGATCAACAGGCTCACCACTAAGTCCTCAGCTCTCTCCTCATAATGTGATCAGAGATTCTCAAATGCATTCCAGTGACTGAGATTTGGAAGAAGTCTGTTCGACTTCAGTAATCTCTCCATGTGCTCCCTGGGCTGAGGGTTGTTAGCTTATGAACAGAATACAGTCTTTTCTGGCCATGTCCAAAGGAAAGTACCTGAGGGAAAGTCTCCTGCTTCAGTAGGTGTCAGGGGGCCAAGATGATGTTCACTCTCCAGTAACACTTGACGGTGGGAACTCTCCACCAAAATAAGCAGAGCCCTTGGTCTGCAGGTGCTGTTTGTTATATCACCCACTTATGCCTACAGGACACAAAGATGCCCCAGAGTTGTAGAGTCAGAAGGTATCTAGTGTCAATTCCCTCCTAAGCCAGTTTTGTTGGAGACAGGGGCTACAGTGCCATCATGGTGCCCTTGGAGAAAACCCTATTTGAAAGCATGTAGCCAAACTGTTTCCAGGAGGAAATGGAGGTCATGGAACCAGTGCTGCTTCTAAAGCAGAGATGATTGGAAATTGCCAAACACTAAGGAAACTCTGAGGAGACCTCAAGGTGGCAGGAAGTTAAATATTGTTCTCAGGATATAGCTGCATTTCTATGTAACTGGTTCTGACCATGAAAGCCCACTGGACCCTCTTCTAATTATAGCAAGTTCTTCTCTGGAAGACTGATCCTTTATTGTTATGCTTACTTAAGAGAATTCATCCATTAGGAATCTGAGCTGCAAGTATACGAGTTCATAGTACATTTAGCTCTTGTTCACATATACATGTAGTCCCTTCCTATGGAACAAGACTGAAAAAGGAGTCATTCCTCCCTGATACAGAATGAATGGACCCCTTCTGCTTGTCATCTTTGCTCAGAGCAGAAAAGTCCTTTTGGTTTCAGTACTCTTATACATTTTAATCTGTCTTTACCCTCATGGAAACAAAATTTAGGAATTTACAGTCTTTAGATCTGGTTGTAGCCAACTTAACCCACCTGATAGAGCTCCTTCCTACAGATATCCAAAAACAGATGTTAATTGACCTGCTCCTGCTATGCCCCCAAACCCCTGACCATCATATGCAAGTTTGTCCTTCCACTCCTTGGAGTTTTCATCCATAGGAAAGGGCAGAATTTGATTAGTTGAAAAGATCCTCCTACTCCTTTTTTTCCAGAAAAAGAGAGACCTGGAATGTTTGCTCCAGGATATCCTCACATGCCTGGTGTGCTGGCTACTGAGTCTTGGGTGAAGGAGGAGGAAGAGCAGGACATGGATGGAAAGGAAGAAGAAGAAAGGAACAAAGATGACAAACAGGGGAGAAGAAGAAGAAATGGGAAAAAAGAAAAAGGAGATGAGATGAAAAAGAAAGAGGAAGAGATCCCTTTTGAAAAAATTGTAACTTAAAAGTACTCTGTGTATGGAAGAATAAAGGGAGAAGACACAGAAAAGGAAGATATTAGATGTGTTAGAATTTCAGAATAGATTTTCTTAATAAAATTTGCTTTGATATTACTTGAATAATGGAGTGGGAAAGCAATTCTTGGTGAGATAAATTTAAATTCACTTGATAGAGAGCTCGAAATGATATACTGGAAAATTTTGACCAAGAGAACAAAGACGTACAGTCCAGCCTAGCTCTGCCATTTAAATCCATGACAGACAAGTCATTTAACCTCTCTATGCTCAAACTCATTTTTAAAAATCTATCTCTAACAGAAACTAATGGAACTTTTTCATCAATGACTGCTCTGGCATTATGTTTATGATTTTAACTGAACAGAATACTAAAGTAACAAACTTGGTTAGGTATTGGATTGGATTCGTTGAAATGGAGACAAAATCAAAAACAAAATTGAGTTATTCTAAGATGCTGAAAGAGTAAAGAGATTGCCAAAAAAGATGCTAAGAAAGGATTTGGTGTATAAAGAGCAAAGAACCAAGAAGATTTAATGGACAGCACAGAATTCAAGTCTAGAATAACCAAGAAATCTCCAATTTCTACACCTCACCCGGTGTTTAAATCCTCCAACTTAATCCAGAAGCCACTTCAAGGGAGCAAAAGGGAAGATGAAGGAGGAGAATAAGAAGGAAACGAAAAGATGGCTCTGCTACACAAATTATGAACTACTCCAAGGTGGGGGGAGTAATTCTCCAACTAGAGCAGCTGCATTGTTGGTCTTGTATATAGGAATTCTTCCTCCTCCACACACACCACCCCTGCCTGCCCCTACCAAAAAAAAGTTTCATTACTTTAAAATAATTTTGAAAACCTCTGGTCTGTATTATACATCTTCATTGCTACTTACATCTATAGTATAGCATCCAAAACAGAACAATACCACAGCATTACCCATTAAAAACAATAGCAGCCCCTTATATAATGCCCTTCAGTACTTAGAGGGAGTCTTTTGTTTTTTCTTCTGGTTTGTTTGGCAATCACAAAAATTGTCTTCCCATCCTTGTATGGAACAGTTATTGAATGAAACTGCCCCCTAGGAAGATGTGTAAATTTGGGTGAGGCAGTTTCTTTTAGCTTAGGGCACGGTTCAGAAGACTTCGGAGTTGTCTCAGTGGTAAAGAACCTGTCTGCCAGTGCCGGAAATGTGGGTTCGATCCCTGGGTCAGGAAGATCCCATGGAGGAGGAAATGGAAACCCACTCCAGTACTCTTGCTGGGAAAATCCCATGGATAGAGGAGCCCAATGGGCTACAGTCCATGAGTGTCTCAAAGAGTCAGACATGACTGAGCAACTGAGCACAAGGCTCAGAAGGGCTTCAGCTGTGAACCTTCAGCAGGAATGCTCACAGTGGTTGCAAAATGGGAGTCATGAGTTTGGGTGGACTCCGGGAGTTGGTGATGGACAGGGAGGCCTGGCGTACTGCAGTTCATGGGGTCACAAAGAGTCAGACACGACTAAGTGACTGAACTGAACTGAACCCTGGAAGGGACTGTGAAGCACACTATGTCCTATAGTTCATACCTTGTAGCTCTAAGATCCCTTTGTTTCATATAATAAATTTATTACACCTGGGAACAGCTCTTCCAGGATTCTAGTTGGTCTTGTGAAACTTACAGAAAAGGGGCAGGGAACTAAATGGGCTTAATCCTCAGCTTTGTCCTCTTGCTCAGAAGATGAAAGCTTCTTTATATGCTATTGAAGTACTCTGATTTTCAATTAGCCTTAAATTGGTGACAAATTACTCATAAGCATTTATCATAAATTTTCCAGTGCACTGATTGTTTCAACCAATAGCTATCTAATTTCTTAGTTGTTATAAGAACTACCTTTCCTATCAACACCTAATTAATGATGACTGCCAATGATGTTGCTCCAGTCAATGCTTTTTCTTCCACAGTATCCTTCCTGTTAAGTACCAGTGAAAGTTTTGAAAATTCTACTGTTATCATGTCCCAGGAGCTGTCAATACTGCTCCTATGGTCTGTGGTCAAGGCCTTATTGCCAGCCAGTCAGACACAGATCCATCTCCAAAATCACATTCAACATCTGCTTCTAAGGACCATTTCTGGCACCAACTCTTAGAGCTTGAGAGTCCTAGGAAATATATCTACCATGGTGATTTGCATGCAAGAAGTTAGTTACCTATGCTTTTGGTAATAACAACTGTCAAGAAGTCATGGAAACGGAACTGGGCACAGGAATAAGATGAACCATATGCACTTCCAACAGGGAATTCTGATGTGAGGGTGGTCCTTTGGAGGGGTCCCAAATTGAGGCAATTATAGGCCCCCCATGAGTAGTCATTGAATGTGGGCCGCCCTGTTGTAGAGGAAGCATAACTTTTAATAGCCCCCATCAGCAGAGAGCAAACTTTAGGGGATTTCTCAGCTCTGAGACATCAGCCATCCCTCCCAGAAGCTAGTGAAATGAGGGGCTTCGTTCTTGTTGGGGGGATTCCAGTGGTATACAACAACTTACACTACAACATTCTTCTTATTCTTGCATTTTTCTTTACGGGTATCATCAGTGACCAAAGTTACTGGTGATCTCCAGTGAAAAGGACAGAGATTGGAAGTTTGGGACTGACGTGTACACACTGCTATATTTAAAATAGATAATGAAAGCAAACCTACTGTAAGAGGAAGGAAGGAAGGAAAGAAAGCAGTTTAGAGAGAAGCACTGAAAACAGCCAAAGAGGCCCATGAAGAAAGTGAGAGAAGCTTCAGAAAACAAGATTCAAAAATCATATTTATGAAGAATGCTTATTCTAGCACTCTTAGAGGGGTTAATGGTTCACCATAGGCTTGAAAGTTTCTACCACTGAAATTAGTAACTAGCGGCTTATCATCACCCTAAGAAAATAGATATTGAAGAATCAGGAATTTCAACCCAAAACATAGAAAAAGTTACAAATAATGAAGATTGGACAGCCTCAGAGTTAACAAACACTAAGGAGATTATGGAATATTTTGTGGGATATTGAAAAATTAAGTCTATTTTTATTTGTGTGTTTGTACTATGACATAATAACTACCATCTACTGAGTGCATACTCAGTGAATTGAATGAGATATTAGCCTAGCCATTTAATTATACCATTTACTTTATACACTCTTCCTGCATTTTGCACGTGTAATTTGTTTAATTCCCACACACTCTAAGATAAGTATTAAAACAATTCCACTGTTGGATATAGAAGCATATTATAGAATTAATTGAAGATAAAAAGCTTTGAATGCACAACAAATTGCTAACCATTTCTATCAGCTCACTGTATCCTGAGTTGATTATAAACTACAAGTACTTATGTGTGCACAGCTTGAGATGGCATGAAAGAGTAATGTTCTCACAACTCTTCTCTAAATGTTTTTCTCAAATCCTGCCAGGTATTCTAGAAGGAAGAGATGCTGCTACATGTCTACCATATGATATAATTGCTACTAGTTGACAGATCTTCATGAGTAGTACACATGATCACGTGTCATTCTTTAACCTGTAATTTTTAGAAAGCAGATATTCATATAAACTTTTAACACATGAAACTCTGATTTCCACCTCCAGTAAACATTTAGTAATTTCACACTCTAGAAAATATCATTTATTTCTATTTTCTGCTGCTACAAATACCCTAATATCTGTATTAATTAAAAATAATTAGAATAATAACGGTAAAATATAAAATACAAGAATTTCTTGTGGTTACCTTTAAACAGAGAAGAAGTTTAAATTTCTTCTCCAATATTTAATAAAACTCATGTATACAAAAATACATACACACATGCAAAGATTTTTCCCCAGTGTCCTTAATGATACATTATAATGATTGAAATAAATCAACTCTCTAGAGTGATCTGGTCATGAGCCAAAATTCTCAGAAAGGAAGCTCAAAATTACAATTTAAACTACTGTCACTGCCTGAAAGATAACTTAGTGATTTTTGTGTAGGAAATAATTGATAGATTGAAAAGTAAAATTCTAAACTCGTCAGGAAACAACCAATAACTTTGAGTACCATTTTTTTCTGAAAATTTGTGTAAACAGATTGCTAAAGACAATAAAGATGCAGTAAGATGCTTGGTGAGAAACTGGTAGTGTATAAGAACTGAAAAACCATGAAGCAGAAGCATGCTGCTGCTGCTAAGTCACTTCAGTCGTGTCCAACTCTGTGCGACCCCATAGACGGCAGCCCACCAGGCTCCCTCGTCCCTGGGATTCTCCAGGCAAGAACACTGGAGTGGGTTGTCATTTCCTTCTCCAATGCATGAAAGTGAGAAGTGAAAGTGAAGTCACTCAGTCATGTCCAACTCTTAGGAGTGGACAAAAATTTTACCTGACTGTTCAATGCACCTCTGTAGGACCACTGTCTTCCTTCTCAGTCATGTAGTTCTGCTGGAGTTGAAGCTCTCCCATGGTTCTAGGAGTGACCACAAGCCCCAGGCCTGGTCAAAAATACTCACTCCTGCTAACCATAGCAACAGGCTCAAGGATGGGCCCTTAACCCTACCCAAAACATTGAGAACTCATTCTGAAACAAATTCCTGACTTTGACAGCTGAATATAGCAGTACCTCCGGTCCCATCACTTCATGGGAAATAGATGGGGAAACAGTGGAAACAGTGTCAGACTTTATTTTGGGGGGCTCCAAGATCACTGCAGATGGTGACTGCAGCCATGAAATTAAAAGACGCTTACTCCTTAGAAGAAAAGTTATGACAAACCTAGATAGCATATTCAAAAGCAGAGACATTACTTTGCCGACTAAGGTCCGTCTAGTCAAGGCTATGGTTTCTCCAGTAGTCATGTATGGATGTGAGAGTTGGACTGTGAAGAAGGCTGAGTGCTGAAGAATTGATGCTTTTGAACTGTGGTGTTGGAGAAGACTCTTGAGAGTCCCTTGGACTGCAAGGGGATCCAACCAGTCCATTCTGAAGGAGATCAGCCCTGGGATTTCTTTGGAAGGAATGATGCTGAAGCTGAAACTCCAGTACTTTGGCTACTTCATGCGAAGAGTTGACTCACTGGAAAAGACTCTGATGCTGGGAGGGATTGGGGGCAGGAGGAGAAGGGGATGACAGAGGATGAGATGGCTGGATGGCATCACTGACTCGATGGACATGAGTCTGAGTGAACTCCAGGAGTTGGTGATGGACAGGGAGGCCTGGCGTGCTGCGATTCATGGGGTCACAATGAGTCAGACACGACTGAGCGACTGAACTGAACTGAACTGAAAATTAGACTAATGATAGTCAAGGAACAAGGGTCTTCTTGACAACTGCACCATGATTGTTTTGTGGACACTCATGCCAAAAATGTTGCCTCTTTGCCTTCTAGTCCTAGAATTAATAAATTACCATTTAGAAGAATAATTTTTATGCTTTCCATTATGCATTTTTTCAAACTCTCATTCACCTCTAGAGGTTCCTTTTACAAAGGTAATTCACATACTAGTTGGAATGACATCTACTACATGATTCCCACTTAAGATGTGCTTGTTCTGGATAAAGAATCTTCTCATCCTTTTAAGAATTTACCGAGCATAATTAGAGACACTCTGATTCATCCAAATGCTATCCAAAGACTAAATATCTGTGTCTTTAATTGAAAAAGCTCATTAACTTTAAATACAGCTAAAGTTATTGAGGGGAAAAATATCTCAGTAGAAATCCTCTATTGGATTGTCTAGTAAACGAAAAGAGAAAGGTTTGTATATTCAAAACCAATTAATCTTGATTCCATTTCCATCGTTTCACTGACTTTGGATCTGAGTCTAAGTACTTTGAGAAGAAAGCATATTCAAGCATGCTGGGTGAATATACTTACTGACTAGATATTCAACAGTCTTTAATATGTTAAACTAAATCATCTCTCTGGATAACCAAACAATAGATGTATGGGGGGTAAATTTCTCTTGAATTTTTCCAGCTAATAAATGAAGAAGGAATGCTGTACCTAGAATATTACCATTTTGTAACCCCTCGTGAATTAGTGCTTGTAGACACTGATTATCAATAGCTCCCTGCATCACTAACAAGTAGAAGGAGGCACTCAACACCACTGTAGTATACTGTCTTGCTGAAAACTGTGAGCCTGAATCTGATTAAGTTACTAGATCAGGGTTTCTCAGCCTCACCACTCACTTTGGGCCATATCATTCTGTGTGTGTGTGTGTGTGTGGCAGGGGGCGGGGGCCAGGAGGGGGAAGGGGGTGTGTGTCCGAACAACATTCTACTGCAATTCTCAGATCTTTAGCAATATCTCTGGCTTCTACTTACCAGATGGTAATAATCCTGTGTCATGAAAACCAAAAATATCTCAAGACATTGCCCAGTGTCTCCTGGAATGGGCTGTGTGGCAGGGCAGGAAAGGGGGGAAATCACCCTCTGTTGAGGGTCACTGCTCTAGATTCGACTACCAATATAAAGAAACATCCAGGATAAGCAGACACTGAGTAATTATCAAGTACAAATAGCTCTACTGGTTGCTTGCAAGGGGAAAAAAAGAAGGCAAGGATCTGCTGTAAAGCACAGGGAACTCTGCTGAATATTATGTGATAACCTAAACGGTAAAAGAATTTGAAAAGTAGATACATATAGTAATGTATGTATCACTGAATCACTTTGCTCTGCACCTAAAACTATCACACTGTTAACCAACTTTACGCCAATACAAAATAAAGTGGTAAAAAGAGAAAGAGAAATCCCTAGATTTAAAATGTATTTCTGAGATCTATCAACTAACTGTAAAGCGAAACTTTTTTGGATCTTGATTAAAACAGATCTTATGGTAAAAACAATAAATAAGTCATTTGCACACTGACTGACTTTGGGTATTTTAAAGAATTATTGTTAATATTCAGGTGTTCAGATGCTACAGTTATTTTTTTAATAGTTTTTATCTTTTAAAGACCTATGTAGAAATAGCCAAAGAGATGATGTCTAGGGTTTGCTTCAAAACAGTGTCTAGGAGTGGGATAAAGTAGAGGTGAGAGAATCAGTTTAGCCACATAGATTAGCCACGAGCAGATCATTGTAAAATATGGGTGATGGACATTGGAGAGATCTTGATACATTCCTGCTTATATTAGTACAACTCTAAAAAACTCTATGACAAAAGTACAAAATGAAGTGAATTATTTTTAGGAAAGGTGGTTTCTTTGGAGAATGAACTGTACAGAACATCCTATATTAGGTGAAGACCAAGGAGTTGGACTAAAGTAAAGGCCGAAGGAGATATTGAGAAAGGGATAAGGAGAGCCCGGGGGTCTGCAGGGAGACAGAACGCATTTTGAAAGGACTATATACAAATATACAGAATGTAAAATGCCTTTGATTATTTTCCCTTTTTAGTTCACCCCCAAAAAGACCACCACACTATCCTGTCAGTGGTATCCACCATCTTCCCTCTGCAACTGCCTTGTCAGGGTGATGATTCTCAGATGAAGTAATGCAACTTAATTATGACCAGGATAATAAGGGTGTGAATAGCATGCAGATGCTCAACATCTGCTAATCCCAAATTTAATAACTCAAGTTAATGCCTTTTCATGGGCCCTGGAAGAGTTGCTGACACACAGAGTCCCAAATGCCTATTCTGCAAGTTTTGTTTTGCATCTCGTGTTAGGGTGTGTCTGGATTGATATCACACCATGACACTTATGGTTTATATTAGTTAGTTTTCTAGTTTAGGAGAAACTGAAAATAAATTATCACTGTGCTAATTTGCACAGACACTGGCAGTGACTATTCATGTGACTTTTGTTGCAATGACTAATTTCTGGGGAAAGGGACTTATACTCACAAAAGACTACCTGTATCTAATACCCATTTTTGTCTATCTGTAAACAGTTTCTTTAAATGTCCAGTGATCTGCGTTAAGCACTGCCCAAGAATGCAAGTTTTGGGTAGGAGAAAGGTGGGGATGGGGAAGTGGGAAGGGAATCGTGACACATTCTCTCGGTACATATTCTTAGTCATGATCATAAGCTTACACTTCTTTCCTGGCTCCCTTCTCTACAATTGCTCCAATTAGCTTGCTAGCATCTTGCCTTCCATATTTGACTCATACCATTATCTTTCTTTTAATTGTGATCTTTGGTCTTCCCACCCATATTTCTGTTTACCTACTGTCTGGGGATATCTAAGATTTTTTTTAATGTCTTGCTGTATTTTGTTGTTAATGTTTGTTTGGTTGGATGGTTATGTTTCCTCCTCTGTAACCATTACATCTTTTTCTGGCAACATCACCTTGATTTTCTTTAGGGGGACAACCTGGGGGACAATCCATATGGTTTTGATGGAGCAGCCCATCCTCCACAATCCAAAGGTGATCTTGGACCTAGGCCCAGCTGGTCTGTGCCTTCTGTTTCCCTGGTCATAGTGACCAGTTCAAGGATGATCTTGTGACACAGATTAGCTCAGAGAATTCAACCCCAGTACATTTTCTAAAATTCTGAGGAAATGCTTTCTTTCTGCTAGGTTTGTTCCACTGTGAGGACTTCAGTCTGGGTATTTCATCAGCCAATATTCAGAGAAGAGTCTGGTTGGAGATGAGGCTGACAAAGGAGAGCAGATCCATAGGATGGAGGAAAAGGGAGAAGAGAGAGAGAGGGAGAGTGACAGAGCAAGAGAAAAAAAAAGACAAAATGACAGAACAAGTCATATAGGATTCCTAGAACATCACTTGAACTTCAGGTCCAGCTGGACCTGAAAATCCACCTCTAGACTTATTGTTGGTTCACAAATAGTTGAGTTTCTATTGCTGCTGTTGTTCGGTTTCTAAGTCATGTCCGGCTATCCACAGTCTCATGGACTGCAGCACACCAGGCTTCCCTGTCCTCCACTATCTCCCAGAGTTTGTTCAAGCCCATGTCCATTGAGCTGGTGATGCTATCTAACCATCTCGTCCTCTGTCATCTCTTTCTCCCTTTGGCTTCAGTCTTTCCCAGCATCAGGGTCTTTTCCAGTGAGTCAGCTCTTTGCATCAGGTGGCCATACAAAACCAGTCAGACTAATGGCTTACACTATTTAAGCAATAATTCTTAAAGGTACTGGGAATGGAGGGTAAAAAGGATAGAAGTGGTCGTCAGGGAGCTGGCAGTCTAGTTAGAAAGGCAAATTTTAAATTAAAAAAAAAAAAAGAGTGGTGGGTACTATGGAAGATGTACAGGGTACCTGGATGCACAGAGCACCTGGATGCACAGAGCATGAGGGCTTAATCTAGTTAAAAGGGTTAGAGAAAATCTCCCAACTAAATCCCTTATATGCACTCTTGTCTTAGATTGTGTACTGGTTATCTATTGCCATACAACAAATTACCCTAAAACTTAATAGCTGAAAACAACAGATATATATATATATATATATATATATATATATATATATTTTTTTTTTTTTTTTAACTCTCACAGTTACTATTGGTCAGAAATCCATAGGCAGCTTACCTGCCTGGTCCTGGCTCATGTTCTCTCATAATGCTGCAGTCAAGGGTGTCATCATCTCAAGGCTCAGCTGAGGAAGGGCCTGCCGGCTAGCAGCTTCAGAAGATTCTCTTTTACGCTCACTCAGCTAAACTTCTCCACCTTGCTACCTTGCAACACAGCACCTGGGTTCTGCTGTGTAAATAATACAAAAGAGAACTAGAGAGAGCTCCTAAGACAGACCCTTAGTCTTTTGATAACCTAAGCTCAGAATTCATATATCTTTAATTCTGCCATATTTCTATTCATTAGAAGCAAGCTACTAAGTCACAGTTACAGATTTGACGGGAAGGGATTACACAAGAATATGAGTACCAGAAAGCAGAATCACTAAGGCCCACCTTAGTTGCCCCCATAGTTTCAGCAGTTCAGTTCAGTCACTCAGTTGTGTCCAGCTCTTTGCAACCCCGTGGACTGCAGCACACCAGGCTTCCCTGTCCATCACCAAATCCTGGAGTTTGCTCAAACTCATGTCCATCGAGTTGGTGATGACATCAAGCCATCTTATTCTCTATCATCCCCTTCTCCTCCTGCCTTCAACCTTTCCCAGCATCAGAGTCTTTTCCTATGAGTCAGTTCTTCATATTAGGTGGCCAAAGGATTGGAGTTTCAGCTTCAGCATCAGTCCCTCCCATGAATATTTAGGCTGATTTCCTTTAGAATTGACTGGTTTGATCTCCTTACAGTCCAAGAGACTTCTCCAACACCACAGCTCAAAAGCATCAATTCTTCGGCACTCAGCTTTCTTTATGGTTGGTTCAACTCTCACATCCATACATGACTACTAGAAAAACCATAGCTTTGACTAGATGGACCTTTGTCGCCAAAGTAATGTCTCTGTTTTTTAATATGCTGTCTAGGTTGGTGGTTGGTTGGGCTTCCCTCATAGCTCAGTTGGTAAAGAATCCACCTGCAATTCAGGAGACTCTGGTTCGATTTCTGGGTTGGGAAGAGCCCCTGGAGAAAGGAAAGGTTACCTACTCCACGATTCTAGGGCTTCCCTTGTGGCTTGGCTGGTAAAGAATCCGCCTGCAATGCAGGAGACCTGGATTCGATCCCTGGGTTGGGAAGATCTTCTGGAGAAAGGAAAGGCTACCCACTCCAATATTCTGGCCTGGAAAATTCCATGTACTATGCAGTCCATGGGGTTGCAAAGAGTCAGACACGATTGAACAACTTTCACTTTCAATTTTCACTTTCATTTTCTAGGTTGGTCATAGCTTTTCTTCCAAGGGGCAAGCATCTTTTAATTTCATGGCTACAGTCACCATCTACAGTGATTTTGGAGCCCAAGAAAATAAAGTCTGTCACTGTTTCCATTGTTTCCCCATCTATTTGCCATGAAGTGATGGGACCAGACGCCATGATCTTAGTTTCCTGAATGCTGAGCTTTAAGCCAACTTTTTCACTCTCCTCATTCACTTTCATCAAGAGGCTCTTCAGTACCTCTTTGCTTTCTGCCATAAGGGTGTATCATCTGAAATTATTGACATTTCTCCTGGCAGTCTTGATCCCAGCTTGGGATTCATTCAGCCCGGCATTTCATGTGATGTATTCTGCATATAATCTAAATAAACAGTGTGACAGTATACAGCCTTGACATACTCCTTTCCCAATTTTGAACCAGTCTGTTGTTCCATGTCCAGTTCTAACTGTTGCTTCTTGACCTGCATACATATTTCTCAGGAGGCTGGTTAGGTAGTCTGGTATTCCCATCTCCTTAAGAATTTTTCACAGTTTGTTGTGATCCACACAGTCAAAGCTTTGGCATAATCAATAAAACAGAAGTATATGTTTTCCTGGAACTCTCTTTCTTTTCCTTTGATGCAAAAGATGTTGGCAATTTGATCTCTGGTTCCTCTGTCTTTTCTAAATCCAGCTTGAACATCTGGAAGTTCTCAGTTCATGTATTGTTGAAGCCTCACTTGGAGAATTTTGATCATTGCTTTGCTAGCACGTGAGATGAGTGCAATTGTGCTGTAGTCTGAGCATTCTTTGGCATTGCCTTTCTTTGGTATTGGAATGAAAACTGACCTTTTCCAGTCCTGTGGCCGCTGCTGTTTGGGTTCTCCTAAAAGCAGGTCCTGAGATGAGGAATTTGGTCCAGAGAATTTATAGGAAATTGATCACAAGTAGTACTGTGAGAAAGCAAGGAAATGAGACAGGAGAGGGAGATCAGCCAGTAAGTGGTTGCCATTGACTGAATGTTTATATCTCCCCAAAATGCATACACTGAAAACTATCCCTAATATGATAGTATTTGGAGGTGGGTTCATTGGGAACTGAGTAAGTCATGAGGGTTCTAGCCTCATGAATAAGATTTGTTCCTTTATAAAAGAGGATCCAGAGAGATCCCTCACCCCTTCTCTCATGTGAGAAGGCAGTGATAAGAAGGCTATCTATGAACTGTGAAGCAGGTCTTCACCACACACTAATGTGCTAGCACTTGATCCCAGCCTCTAGAGCTATGAGTAGTACATATTTGTTGTGTATAAGCCCCACCCCTCTTCGATGGCAGTCTTCCATAGTAGCTCAAAAGGACTAAAATAATGATCTCTAAGGAGTGGGTTACAACTCTATGCCACTGGGCTCCATCCCTCTGGGATTTAAATAGATTGAGCTGAACAGAGGTCAGAATTGCCCCAACAAGGAATAAGGAAGTTGGGGTATTTATTCAGCATTTCCTGTACCTTGCTTCAGGGTTACCTGCAATAGTCTGCAAGGATATGGGCAAGCACCAGCAACACCTGCTGCCATTACCTTAGGTGTTACCCCAGTCTATTTGACCTGGCTCCTGGGACTTTTCCTCCTTGGCACTCACCACTCACAAGAGTCTGGTTGAGATCCAGTCCCTTTTGAATACAAAGAATTATATCCAATTTATAAATATCCACAATGCATCACCTGTATATATTTGTCCCATCTGAAATTGTATTCAGTTCAGTCCCTCAGTCATGTCTGATTCTTTGCCACCCCATGGACTGCAGCATGCCAGGCCTCCCTGTCCATCACCAATTCTCAGAGCCCACTCAAACTCATGTCTATTGAGTTGGTGATGCCATCCAACCATCTCATCCTCTATTGTCCCCTTCTCCTCCTGCCCTCAATCTTTCCCAGTATCAGGGTCTTTTAAAATGAACCAGCCCTTCGCATCAGATGGCCCAAGGATTGGAGTTTCAGCTTCAATATCCGTCCTTCCAATGAATATTCAGGACTGATTTCCTTTAGGATAGATGGGTTGGATCTCCTTGCAGTCCAAGGGATTCTCAAGAGTCTTCTCCAACACCACAGTTCAAAAGCATCAATTCTTCAGTGCTCAGCTTTATTTATAGTCCAACTCTCATATCCATACATGACTACTGGAAAAACCATAGCCTTGACTAGATGCACCTTTGTTTGCAAAGTAATGTCTCTGCTTTTTAATATGCTGTCTAGGTTGGTTATAACTTTTCTTCCAAGGACTAAGCGTCTTTTAATTTCATGGCTGCAGTCACCATCTGCAGTGATTTTGGAGCCTAAAAAAATAAGGTCTGCCACTGTTTCCACTGTTTCCCCATCTATTTGCCATGAAGTGATGGGACCAGATGCCATGATTTTAGTTTTCTGAATGTTGAGCTTTAAGCCAACTTTTTCACTCTCCTCTTTCACTTTCATCAAGAGGCTGATTAGTTCTTCACTTTCTCCCATAAAGGTGGTGTCATCTGCATATCTCAGGTTATTGACATTTCTCCTGGCAATTTTGATTCCAGCTTGTGCTTCATCCACCCCAGCATTTCTCACGATGTACTCTGCATATGAGTTAAATAAGCACAGTGACACTATATAGCCCTGACATACTCCCTTTCCCATTTGGAACCAGTCTGTTGTTCCATGTCCAGTTCCAACCATTGCTTCCTGACTTGCATACAGATTTCTCAAGAGGCAGGTCAAGTGGTCTGGTATTCCCTTCTCTTTAAGAATTTTCCACAGTTTGTTGTTATCCACACAGTCAAAGGCTTTGGCATAGTCATAATGAATCAAAATACCATCCCAACTCAAACCTGTCTACTTCACTGGACAAGATAAAGTAGGTACAAAATGGGCATTGCCTAAGGAAGTTAAATATTGTGGTGCACATTAAATATCATCAAGGAGAAATGGAAATCTTTCTGCATAAAGAATAATTTATGTGGATTTTAAACAGCAAAAGATGGTAATGTTTAGATGATAGAAACAGAGAGAAATTTTGTTTGACAAGAGACATGATGTGCAAGAGAAGTTAACGGGAGAGGAGTTTGGAGGCTGGGTCTAGGTACTGGAAAACTGTTAGTGCTATGTGATGAATTAGGTTTCATTGCCAGTGCAGGATTGATTAAAGTGTTTGAGATAGATGTGACATAGTCATAGATTATAAAATAAATAATATCCTGAGGAGCCTTTATATCTCACTTGCAATGAACAGGATAGAAAATGGGATAAGGTTTTTTTTCACAAGTTATGTTTAAAGTGAACTGCTATTGCAATTGTTACTATTGATTCTGTTACTATTTTGGTAAACTCTTAAGCACACCTTGTACTCAAGATCAGAGGTCAAGGAACTTTCTGTAAATGATCAAATAGCAGACATTTTTGGCTTTGTAGGTCATGTGGTAGTCTGCTTCAGTTATTCATTTCTTTTGCTGAAGCACAACGGCAGCCATAGACAATATATAACTAGATGGATGTGACTTGTTCCAACAAAATGTTATTTACAAAAACAGGCCAGATTTGACCCACTGGCCATAATTCACTGACCCCAGATCTAGACAAATGTTCCTCTAATGTTCATATGCAAAAATCACTGAGATTTGTTAAAAGGAAGATTTTGATGCAGTAGGTCAGAGGTAGATGTTTGCATTTCTGACAAGCTCCTGGGTGGTGCTGATGCTGCTTGTCCTTGGGTCGCACTTTGAGTCTCAGGGGGGATATATCAAATTTTCAACTAAAACTGTTATTTTCATATTTGACTCTTGGTGTATCTTCTCCCAGTTACCCCTAGGAATTTATACCTCATTTAGAGAGCCAGTGCTTTAAGCCTGCATTCCCTACCTTGCCTTAAATTGAGTCACTTGGGACACTTGCTATAAATACAGTTTCTCAGGCCCCTCTCCCTGGGGATCCTAATTCATCTAAGGATCTGGGATGAGGCTCCAAAATCTGTGTGCTAAAAACCCTAGATGACTGTTATGATCAAGCAAGTTTGGAAAGCACTGGGAACACAGAATCAGCCTCCAGTTTTCTGTAACTCTCAGGAGTGATTAACATTATTGAGATCCTGCCATGAATACAGTACAATACAAGGCAATATAAGGGTATAGGAGATGCTGTCTCTGGCCTAAAGGATCTTTGGTCTAAGGCATCAGGGTTACAGGCAGTACTTCCCTTAGAGCATTCAGAGGATCTTACCTTTAAATGCATATTATTTATAGAAACATAGTCACTCACTCACCTCCCCAGTGAATGTTGCTTTACTTTCTTCTTCAATTAAAGCCAGTCTAGAAAGAGTTGGGAGTGATATTTAAACTCCCCTAAGGCAAATGGGGTAACACTCTCACCTTAAGAAAAACACTTAACTAATAGAGCCAGGGATTACAGCACACCCTTGGTGTGCTTGGGGCAAGAGACTCCATGACCCACATCCAGAAAAAAACGTTCTTTAGAGAATGTCTTCTTCAGACAAAGTAGTGCTTTTGCTCACTAGTCAAATATTAGTGCTGAAAAATACATGGGTTTCCTTTAAGACAGCTCTTTCCATTCAAAACACTAGGACTGTGCAGAAAAGAAATGATTCTATCTAAATTATCTGAAAATCACTTCTTTAAAGAGAAAAAGAAGGAAGAAGAAAAAAGTGTATCAGTGGTACTTCTCAGACTATTCGCTCAAAGAAAGCCTAGAAAAAGAAGCACTGTTGCCAAAATATTTCCAAACTTTTGTTGGTATAATGTTCTAAATTTCTGAGGAAAAGGGACCTTCTGTTTTTGCTTATAATGCCTCTCCAAGGGTCTCCGATCACTGCAGCTCCACCTAGTAATTGTTTGCTTACATAATCCAAAAGACAGCTCAAATAGCCATGAGTGCCCCCAGAGGACTTTCTCTAACCTTCAGTTCATACGGTTCCCCTCCTGCCATCATGCCTTGACTCACCAACATCTGCCTAATAGCGTCTAAACTCCATGGTATGGAGTGCAAGCCTGTCCAGGATCTTACCCTTCCCAGCTCTTCCAGGCCCTGTCTCTGGCTAATCCCTCCACTCAGAAATCAGCACATGTCCTCGATGGTATAGTGACACCAACTTCATTGAAGTTTCCTGAGCACATTCCTCAGTGCTTGCTGGTTGCTCCACTTGGACACCTCCTCCTGTGCCACTCGTCCCCTCCCCTCTGTGTGCCCAGCAAACTGACTAATGCTCCAAAATCAGTGCAGTGCAGTCTCTTCTGGAAGTGACCTCTGACATAGGAGCATGAAGTTCTGTGTCTCCACCGAACCTCATATCTAACTCCATCAGAGCATTATCAAATCATGTCATTTATGTATTCTGTCTATTTCCAAACAAAACTAAAAACTTCTTAAGAGCAAGGACTATGCCAGCTCACTTACCTACTTCCAGTTCTTCTCCAAAATGGAGTTCAGTTCAGTTCAGTCATTCAGTCATGTCCGACTCTTTGCAACCCCATGAATCACAGCACGCCAGGCCTCCCTGTCCATCACCAACTTCCAGAGTTTACCCAAACTCATGTCCATCGAGTCAGTGATGCCATCCAGCTGTCACATCCTCTGTCATCCCCTTCTCCTCCTGCCCCCAATCCCTCCCAACATCAGGGTCTTTTCCAATGAGTCAACTCTTCACATGAGATGGCCAAATATTGGAGTTTCAGCTTCAGCATCAGTCCTTCCAATGAACACCCAGGACTGATCTCCTTTAGGATGGACTGGTTGGATATCCTGGCAGTCCAAGGGACTCTCAAGAGTCTTTTCCAACACCACAGTTTAAAAGCATCAATTCTTCGACACTCAGCCTTCTTCACAGTCCAACTCTCACATCCATACATGACAACTGGAAAAACCATAGCCTTGACTAGATGGACCTTTGTTGGCGAAGTAATGTCTCTGCTTTTTAATATGCTGTCTAGGTTGGTCATAACTTTCATTCCAAGGAGCACTGGATATAAAACACAGGCTCAATACAACATTTGAAAATGTTGATGAGGAATCAACCATGTGAAGATATTTACACAGAAATTGCTGTCAGACCTGACCTTGGCTAATTAAAGGATGAACGTATAAGCTATTAGCCTATGAAAAAGTAGTGAAAGTGTTAGTCACTCAGTTATATCTGATTCTTTGCTACCCCATGAACGGTAGCCCGCCAGGCTCCTCTGTCCATGAAATTCTCCAGGCAAGAATACTGGAATGGGTAGCCATTACCTTCTCCAGGATATCTTCCCTACCCAGGGACTGAACCTGTGTCTCTTGCATTGCAGGCAGATTGTTTACCATAGGAGCCACCAGGAAGCCTGTTTAGAAAGAAACTGCTGTCAGATCTGACTTGGCTAATTAAATGAACATGTAGTCTATTAGCCTACAGTTCCCACAATACTCCTTTTATGAAAAAGATCTAGTTTCTAGGCTTTTAATCCATTAACTCTATCCTTGTACCAAGCAGATGACATCACATACAAACAGGTTTCCAACAGCCTCTGATCAGTCACAATCTTATTTCTAAACTACTTGTCCTAAACTACTTCATATACTATACTCCATGTGTTCCTGATTCTTCTGGCTTATGACCTCATTACATGATCTCCTGTTTACAACCTCACCACATTCTGTAGGCCTGAACTTGGTCTTGTATTCCTGGCTAAGGCCTGAGTTCTTCTCCTTGGTTGTATATAATTTGAATTCTCTCTTTGCATTCATGATTCTCTGTGAGTAGGTACTCTTAGTATCCAGCTTGTTCTGAGAACTCCTTTGGTCAATCCTCTTGTTGAACACATGTCCAGTCTTCTGAGTGCAACACAAATCTGAGGGATGACCTTGAAGCACTAGTTGAGGAAAATAACCAGTACTGAAAAGTTTTAAAAAGAAAGGGAATGTGGAGTCAAAACCATAATACACAGACTGTGTCAACTGGTACATATTATTCCATTGTAGAACTATTGGCCTTCGTCTAAAAAAAACTTAACTTTTATTAGTCATCAAGAGAAAGATGCACTGAAATGAGGGAAAAGAAACATATCTTAGAAGGGTGTAGAGAAAGATGATAAAGGGATGAATGAAAACAGTAAAAGAAAAGCAATTTGGTACAATTATCTTTGGTGGGATATTTAAGGTAGAAGAGTTTTACACCTGGTACTGAATCTACCTGAGACAAGTCCTACTGCAGGAGAAGTAGAAGCAAAGACATTTAAAATAAATTGCCAGAGAAATAAAACAGAAAGAGTCTCAGCCCTATACCCTGAAATAGTGTATCACCTACAGAATCCTTATATTTCACTGTTATATGAGAGAGGAATAAACTGTTTTGGTTTTTTTTTTTTTTTAAGAGTAAGAGATAAAAACTTGTCAAAACTTCCAGGTTTGACAAGTCATTGCCCTAGAAATGGAAGAAGAGGAGGAGATACTGGTGGTTAAGAGCAAAGACAATAGGAGTCAAGAGGACCTGGGCTAGAATCTGAGACCTAACCATTTTAGGCAGGGAGACTTTGGAGAAGTGACTTGACTATGCTATGTGTCAGTTTCATTATCCATAAAATGAGAATAAATATACCTAACTTTCAAGTTGACGTATGGATTAAATATAATAATTAATGGAGAATAGTTGGTATAACATGATTTGAGAGTATTCTTGTGTCTGATATGACTTATGAAAAAGTGGAGGCCTAACTCCTACTCTACTGGATGGTGTCCATGCAGTTTGTAGGCTAAGGATAACCTGTGATTTACTCATGGCCATGACTATTAGATTGTTACTGATGAAGCAAGATATGAATTAGCTATTTTGTGGTTTCATTTTCTTTTTTTTTTTTATTTTACTTTACAATTCTGTATTGGTTTTGCCATACATTGACATGAATCCCCTTTAAATTAGATTCTCTTCATTTTGCTTAGGAATTCTCTCTTGGATACTTATATTGCCAACTCCATTGATAGCAATTATTTGGACTGAAAAATTCAAAGACATCATTAATTCCTCTTTCACTCTATACCCAACCCAAGAACTACTTCTGTCAAGGCATCACCTTCACTGCTACCATCATAGTTCAAGTTGCCTGAATTATGGCAAAAACCTCCCAAGTGGTCTTGGTAATACTACCATTGCTACCCTATAGGTTATTCTGAAAAGAGGAAACAAAATGATATCTTTTAAAAAACATCTTTTAGATACATTTGTTTGCTCAAAATCCCCCATTGACTCCCTTTGTCACTCAGAACAAAAGCCAAAGTCCTTTTGATGACATTTAAGGTTCCACTCGGAGAAGGCAATGGCACCTCACTCCAGTACACTTGCCTGGAAAATCCCATGGACAGAGGAGCCTGGTAGGCTGCAGCCCATGGGGTCATGAAGAGTCAGACACAACTGAGCGACTTCACTTTCACTTTTCACTTTCATGCATTGGAGAAGGAAATGGCAACCCACTCCAGTGTTCTTGCCTGGAGAATCCCAGAGACGGGGGAGCCTGGTGGGCTGCCGTCTATGGAGTCACAAAGTCGGACACGACTAAAGTGACTTAGCAGCAAGGTTCCACTAATCTGGCATCCTGCCTCCTTTGGTACCCTACCGCTTATCACTCTTACTCCCCAGTGTCCACTCCACAGAACATGCATGGGTTTCATGTTGATTCCAAAATATGCCAACATGTCTCACAGCATTTGCTCTGCTCTGAAACACTCTTCCTCAGGATACCTGCCTGACTTCCTCCCTCAGAATTCTGACATCTCTTCTGAAATAACACCTCACTACAGAGTACTACTGTCTTTGCCTGGATTTCCCCAAAAGCAGAGCCTGAAACAAAAGCTTGAATGCATGTGGTTTTGGGGGAAAATTGATCCCAAGGGAAGGAGTCAAGGCGGAAGGAGATAAAATTAAACCAAGGGTATCTTAGTGACCTAATAGAGCTCAGTCTGACTAGGTCACTCTGTGGTTCATGAAGAATGTGCCCCAGAATCACCTACTCAGATGAGGAAGAGGCAAGTATGTATCTACCACTCCCCTCTCCAATCAGTCAAAGGTTATTGAAGGGAATGTTACTTCCCTTGACCAAGTGAGCTCATGCATTTACCAGGGTTCATGCATGTGGGCTAAGTTGCTTCAGTCGTGTCTGACTCTTTGCGACCACATGGGCTGTAGCCCACCAGGCTCCTCTGTCCCTAAGATTCTTCAGGCAAGAATACTGGAGTGGGTTGCCATGCTCTCCTTTAAGGGACCTTCCCAACCCTGGGATCAAACTCATGTCTCTTACTTCTCCTGCATCGGCAGGTGGTCCTTTACCACTAGTACCACCTGGGGAAGCCCATTTACTAGGGTAGTCAAGAAGAATAAACTCAGCGGGGCAGAGAAGCCACTGTAAGGAGACTAGAGATGAAGGTACAACTAAATTGATAAGCTCTTAGATGACAGGAATCTGGCTGCTGCAGCAAAAGATAAAATAAGAGATGGCTAAGTGGATATAAGACAAGAGCTTAAGAGTTACTTCTACCTCCTTAACCCTTTTATCCAAAATAGCACCCAACCCCTACCCTGTCATTCCTATCCCATTATATTCACTTGCTTATAGACTTAAAGTTCTTCCCTACTAGACTGTAAGTAGCATGAATCACAGTTTAGTGTATTTCATTTACTACAGTGTTCTCAATCTGGAATGGTATGTGATCAGTTCAGTTCAGTTGCTCAGTTGTGTCTGACTCTTTGCAACTCCAAGGACTGCAGCATGCCAAGCTTCCCCGTCCATCACCAACTCCCAGAGTCTGCTCAAACTCATCTCCATCAAGTCAGTGATGCCATCCAACCATCTCATCCTCTGTTGTCTGCTTCTCCTCCAGCCTTCAGTCTTTCCCAGCATCAGGGTCTTTTTCAGTGAGTCAGTTCTTCGCATCAGGTGGCCAAAGTATTGGAGCTTCAGCATCAGTTCCTTCCAATGAATATTCAGGACTGATTTCCTTTAGAATTGACTGGTTTGATCTCCTTGCTGTCCAAGGGACTCTAAAGGGTCTTCTCCAACACCACAGTTCAAAAGCATCAATTCTTCAATGCTCAGCTTTTTTTATGGTATGTGATACACTGCAACAAATATTTGTTGGTAAATGAATGGTTTTGTATCTATAAACTGATATGTCTGTGTGTGTATGAGAGAGGCCTAAATATCAGACTGTCTTTACATAATCAACATATGTTGGTACTTTTTGCCATTGTTTTATCTGTCCATTCAACTTTGCTTACATGGGCTTCTTCATTCCCCCTAAAGTGAAGTTAAATCAGGTTTAAGCCAACAGGCATCAACAGAAATCCTGCTGATGCTCTAGATCAGTGTTTCACAAATGCAAACATATAACTTCAGAGTCAATTGAAGTGCTTGTTATTACAGTGTGCTGGGCCCCACATCAGGGCTAGATGGGGCCTAAGAATGTACATTTCTAATAAGTCCTGTATTACTGCTGGTCAGGGTCCACATTTGAGAAACCACTTCATTAGACTGTTCTAACAGCCCCTTGAAGTGGGCACCTTGCCCATTACATAGCCTGGCCCAGGATTGGTGAGACCCAAGGGAAGAAGCAGGTTTGTTTCATTTAAGCTACTACAAAGCCCAGTACAGTCCTGCTTCTTGGAGACTTTACAAGGTCACCATTCAACATGGGATTTACTTACTGTGTTCAACTACTTCTGATGAAGAGTTCAGGCCTGTTTAAGAGCTCTCTTTACAGTCAGCACTAGGACCATATTTTTTAAATAAACCATATCTTTCTTTAATTGGCACGTCTAAGTGGAAGCAGAAAAACAGGATATGAAGACCAGAGTACCAGCAGTGAAAATCTCAGAAATCATGAGGAAAATGAAAAAGGGCAATCCTGATTTGGGGGCAGAGTTCTTTTATGCTTGATAACTTTGCAGGAATCAAACTGATTTCCTTTGAAGAGGAGAAGAAATTGCAAGACAAGCAATTAGCTCTCCATTCCCCAGGAAAAGGTAGTTGACTATATGCAATGGTCTGTTGCTACTACTGCTTTTAACGCTGTCGTTCTCAATCAAAACCAGCTGTCAGCTGCACTGAATTCATGGGTAACTTGGGGACCAAATCAGATGCAAGAGACAGAGACACAGTGTGCCAATCCTGGTCTTTGACTTTACTTTCTCCAGTGACCATTTAGGTGGTGATAGAAACACAGCATGCTATTCCAAAAAATTAAACCTCTCATGGTTAGTGCCACCCTCCTACCCCATCCCACCACTCTAAATGAATTTGGCCATACTTTTATATAGAACCTATTTGGGTGTTAGATTTCACTGGAGTGATTCTTTTTCAACAAGAAATGCCATTTGCTCCTCCATGAATAGAAAATCTCTTATGGCCCAAGATTAGCAAAGCTAATTATCAGAGAATATAAATTTAATTTACTAGCTGAATTTAACTGACTAGCTAATCTACCAGAGAGTTGAATCTCTCTCCAGATAGAGTGGTTTTTATTCCTATTGGTTATGATAAACTTGGGAATTTTCTTCAAAGCTTATCCTAATTCTGAAAAGATTGTCTGAGCCTTTTGCATTCTGATGTTCTGGTGGAATTATGCATCACTTTTTATGCTAAGGTTTTGAAATTATAGTCCTTTGCTAAAACTTAAGTCTCAATATACTTAAGGTATAAGATACATACATAGACATATATGTAAAATACAAGTATACAGATATAAACAAAGATGCTTACAGTATAACAATGAAATTCTCCGCAAATGAACTTTGGGCCAAATTTGAATCTTTACAAATAGCCTTTGCAAGTCTAATCTGAAATATCTGCCAATTCTTAAAAGCACATCTCATTCTCAAAGTTTTATTTCAATTAAAACCATTATTCCTTTAACTTACTGGGAAAAACAAATAAAATTTTGTAATGATCCTCAGAATAATTTCTAGAGCTCTTTCTTGGACTTTATCAATGGCAAATTTTCAGAAAGCATAACCTAGTATTCTACAAGACTTATAAAAATATACTTTACCCCTATCTATTTACTTCTCCTGCCCCCAAATTTCTTGAGTATCTGAACAATATTTGATATGATCTCAGACTTGCCTTAATAGAATAGACATATGTGAGTTGTCCCCAGTTCTAGTTGTGGACCTGCCATGGGAAGGTCTTATTGCCTATCTGAAATTGAGCTGTTTGCATTGTTCTAAACAGAAAATGGTGAGATACAAACTCCTTAGTTAACCACTCAGGAGTAAAATGCATTTTTTAAGTTGGGGACATGTTTAAAAATCAAAAAGCATATTGGAATCAAAAAGATGGCATTCCCAGAGGTATCTTCTGGAATGATATGATGTGATAGTCTCACTAGGCAGCACCTTCCAGGGTGATCTAGGGTCAAAGATGTGGGCTGACAGTCGGTGGAAAGGTGTAAAGACCATGAAGAAAATCAATAAATGAGCTCCAAGCACGAGCGCAACTCTCCAGTTAAACACACACAAGATCTTTTTTCAATATTAAGCAAAACACATGGACATTTAGTTTACTTCATTATAAACCCCCAAATCACAGCAGCGTTAATGCCAAAGTGGTGTCTGAGGGCCCATTCAAAGCAAGCCCGGAAAACGCTTCTTGAGCAAAAAGGCAACACTCAACACAGGGTATCAGGGCTTTACCATCTTATTGTTCATCTTATGCTCATTTTGGCATTAAGTAAGAAGCAAATTACAGATTGAATACTTCCGCTAAGACAATTTTTTCCCTTGAAGAACCTAACTAGTTTACAACAAATGAAAATGTGTATGTGTGTGTGTATGTGTGTGTGTGTGTGTGTGTAACTTACTCATTAGGTGCATAAATGGTTGATGGATTTTCATTGTTCATTTAGAACCATAGGTAATGCTGGGTCACTACACACCATAAAATGTCTTAAGTCCCTTTGCCACAGTGCACTACAGAGCCATTATATTTATCTGACTCCACAGCAGTGGGGATCTGAGCCAGAGGACTCTAGAGGGTTTCAGAGCAGCTTCCTTCTGTGCATCCATTGTGGGAAGAACCCTCTGGTGGGCTGATCTAACATAACGGACTCTGGATGGGCAGGTCTGCTGCTGCTGCTGCTAAGTCGCTTCAGTTGTGTCCGACTGTGTGTGACCCCATAGACGGCAGCCCACCAGGCTCCCCCGTCCCTGGGATTCTCCAGGCAAGAACACTGGAGTGGGTTGCCATTTCCTTCTCCAATGCATGAAAGTGAAAAGTGAAAGTAAAGTCACTCAGTCGTGTCCAACTCCTAGCGACCCCATGGACTGCAGCCTACCAGGTTCCTCTGTCCATGGGATTTACCAGGCAAGAGTACTGGAGTGAGGTGCCATTGCCTTCTCCACATGGACAGGTCTCAGTTCAGTTCAGTCGCTCAGTCATGTCTGACTCTTTGCGACCCCATGAATCGCAGCACGCCAGGCCTCCCTGTCCATCACCAACTCCTGGAGTTCACTCAGACTCATGTCCATCGAGTTAGTGATGCCATCCAGCGATCTCATCCTTTGTCGTCCCCCTCTCCTCCTGCCCCCAATCCCTCCCAGCATCAGAGTCTTTTCCAATGAGTCAACTCTTTGCATGATGTGGCCAAAGTACTGGAGTTTCAGCTTTAGCATCATTCCTTCCAAAGAAATCCCAGGGCTGATCTCCTTCAGAATGGACTGGTTGGATCTCCTTGCAGTCCAAGGGACTCAAGAGTCTTCTCCAACACCACAGTTCAAAAGCATCAATTCTTCGGTGCTAAGCTTTCTTCACAGTCCAACTCTCACATCCATACATGACCACAGGAAAAAGCATAGCCTTGACTAGACAGACCTTAGTCAGCAAAGTAATGTCTCTGCTTTTGAATATACTGTCTAGGTTGGTCATAACTTTTCTTCCAAGGAGCAAGCGTCTTTTACTTTCATGGCTGCAATCATCATCTGCAGTGATTTTGGAGCCCCCCCAAAATAAAGTCTGACACTGTTTCCACTGTTTCCCCATCTATTTCCCATGAAGTGATGGGACCAGATGCCATGATCTTCGTTTTCTGAATGTTGAGCTTTAAGCCAACTTTTTCACTCTCCACTTTCACTTTCATCAAAAGGCTTTTTAGTTCCTCTTCACTTTCTGCCATAAGGGTGGTGTCGTCTGCATATCTGAGGTTATTAATATTTCTCCAGGCAATCTTGATTCCAGCTTGTGCTTCTTCCAGCCCAGTGTTTCTCATGACATACTCTGCATATAAGTTAAATAAGCAGGGTGACAATATACAGCCTTGACGTACTCCTTTTCCTATTTGGAACCAGTCTGGTATTCCGTGTCCAGTTCTAACTGTTGCTTCCTGACCTGCATATAGGTTTCTCAAGAGGCAGGTCAGGTGGTCTGGTATTCCCATCTCTTTCAGAATTTTCCACAGTGTACTGTGAGCCACACAGTCAAAGGCTTTGGTATAGCCAATAAAGCAGAAATAGATGTTTTTCTGGGACTCTCTTGCTTTTTCCATGATCTAGCGGATGTTGGCAATTTGACCTCTGGTTCCTCTGCCTTTTCTAAAACCAGCTTGAACATATGGAATTTCATGGTTCAGGTATTGCTGAAGCCTGGCTTGGATAATTTTGAGCATTACTTTACTAGCGTGTGAGATGAGTGCAATTGTGCGGTAGTCTGAGCATTCTTTGGCATTGCCTTTCTTTGGGATTGGAATGAAAACTGACCTTTTCCAGTCCTATGGCCACTGCTGAGTTTTCCAAATTTGCTGGCATATTGAGTGTAGCACTTTCACAGCATCATCTTTCAGGATTTGAAATAGCTCCACTGGAATTCCTTCACCCCCACTAGCTTTGTTCATAGTGATGCTTTAAGGCCCACTTGACTTCACATTCCAGGATATCTGACTCTAGGTGAGTGATCATACCATTGTGATTATCTTAGTCATGAAGATCTTTTTTTGTACAGTTCTTCTGTGTATGCTTGCCACCTCTTCTTAATATCTTCTGCTTCTGTTAGGTCCATATTATTTCTGTCCTTTATTGAGCCCATCTTTGCATGAAATGTTCCCTTGGTATCTCTAATTTTCTTGAAGAGATCTCTAGTCTTTCTCATTTTGTTGTTTTCCTCTATTTCTTTATAATGAGTCCAATCCATGGGCCTCATTATTTGTTTACCTGATCAACTCTAAGCTCTGTTATGTGATTTAATAGTCCTTCTACTTGGTAAACATGAGTGGGAAAATTCACATGACTTTTGAAAAGTGCAGTCATTGTAATTTAAATGTGCATATATGATGTTCTTCATTAACTGCATAAATAATACCTGCTACATTCTAAGAATATCTGAATCTATTAAAATATTGCAACATTTTCTTCACATTCTCCAAACACCACGGCCTGATGTATATAAGGAGAAAGGAAATATCTTTTCATATTATTTTATTCAACCAGCCATGGATCTATCATCATTCCAAACAAAGACCTCATGACAAAGTGCTGTTTCATTTTTCTCCTGACACACATAAAGTGGATTTTCCCCGTGAATCCTACCTAAACCTTCACTGCCCGTGGAAAACGTCTGCTTAAAAGACTAGATGTTGTTATTCAGAAGCATGAGCACATGATATTGCAAACTCTGCTAGTGCATACACACACTCACAGGTACGCTCACACACACACACCAGTCAGCACCTTACTCAAACATTTCTGCATATTGGCCTTGGTACACAGCACACTCTGCTTCTCCACATTGTAATTCTGAGCTGCAGCTCATCAGAGCACATGCCTTATTTTTGGCAGCAGCACAACCCAGATGTGCAGCCCTTGGAAGAAATCACTCCACCAGTGTCATCTGGCTATCACCTCCCTTGCCTGGATCCTCCAGTGGATCCCAGAGTGGTGGTGCTGGGTTTCCTGCCAGCTTCACCTACTTTCACACCATTCTCTCATACATGGGAGAAATTGGGTCCCTTCATATGCTGCTAAACTGAGAAGGAACAGATCACAGGCTCAAGGAATTTTCACTTCTAAATTATTGGGAAAATGGAAAAGATTTTTCCATGCTTTCATGTATAGTAGAATGCTCTGTTCATACACGAGTGGCTGGGCTGAGCAGTAATCAACAGATGCATGACCTGTTCTGGAACGGAGCTGAATTCTCAATCATTCTGCTCTACATAGAAATCACACATGGTTGCAGGTAAAACCCCAACCATGGCCTCTCTTTGGACAAAGAACTATTGTTTGTGGGATTTGGGCCCCAGAATTCTCCTGGGCTTCTGTGGTTCTAGGCAGAAATGGTAATTCAATCAGTTCAACTATACACAACATAGGAACTGATGCTGACAGATTGCTTAGTTTCAAACATAGTCCCTGTTTGAAACAATTTTGCCTGATTTTCAGGGAGGCTCTACATTAATGGCTTGCATTACTTCCACATAAAGGCAAAGCACTGACTTTCTCTAGTAGTTTTGATATAAAAAGGAAACAATTCCCATCCAGGCTTAGCAAATCAATTGTACTACAGCTTCATGGTTCTGTAGCTCATGGACAAAAATTATTCCAAAGATCTTCGGAAGTTCTTTAAAACAAGAAAATAAAAGAAGGGCAAAACAGGTCTATTTTAGACCGGATTGGTGTAGTAATGGAACATCACTCTCCTAAAGGAACATTAGTAATATTCTTACACATACAGAAAGAGTTTCTTCTGCACTTTCTCATGTTTTCCAGAACAGTGTGATGTTAATAAAGACAGCATCCTTGTTTTCTAAAAGTTTTCATTATTCATTTGGACGGTAATACTTAGGCAACACTGAAGAAATGTAATGTCTGGTGCATATTCATAGATTCATAGATTCAACAGTGTGGTATCCCTCAGCTCTTTTATGTTTGCTGTTCCATGGGATTTGAACAAGATATTGACTATCCTAACAGTGGAAATGGCACTGATGTCATTAGGTGATTTGAGTTCTCATGTTGGCCCTGCCAATAGATGGCCCTGAGTTCCCAGGCAAAGCATTTAATTTCTCTGGGCTTCCGTATCCTCGTGTGGAAAAGTGATCAGCAATTTTCCAATTTCTTTAGCACCAAAATTCATTTATGCAACAACAAATCTAACATATAAAACAGATTAAAGTAACACAGATGTTAGTGTGACTTTTCTAAGTTCAGACCCATAGTATGTTGACTGGTCTTCCAATAACCCCTAAGATCATAAATATGAGAAAACCTCATTCTAGTTATAATGGAAACCTCAAATGATGCCTATTTGCTGAAGAGTTTATGCAATTGCTTTACCAAACCTGAATGTCCAACTTCTGGGATTTTTATGAGAATAAAACCTCAAGTATTTAAGCCATAATTAATTTCAATTTTCTTTCCATGTCACTGAATCTAATCTTAACTAAGCAAGTTGTGAACCCCCTCCTCAAAAACATTGAATTACTTTTCCTGTTTTCTATCAGACATGCTCAGGGAGGAGTCTTGCAACAGAAATACTGGGACCAGAGGAGTCAGGTGCTTTCTTGTGCAACTTTATCTTTCCCATACTTCCTATTATCAATCATATCTTACATTGCTACAGTTTTAAAAAGCCAAACTAATACTTGTTCAGGGCCTAGAGAAGAAAGGTGAAGATAGAATTGGCAAAGAGTTGGAAGAGGGCGAATGGCAAAAAGGAAATCTATATCATCTGAGTTGAGACAGGATTTGGGGGATTGTACATTCAATCCATTGCTTAATTCCCTGTAGAATGTTCATGCCACACACTTAGATGAAGCACCACTATGTAGTAAGTAGCCTAGAAAAGTACCTGGTACCTCATAGGTTTTCAATAAATATTTAGTGAATAGATTTGTTTTAAAAAGGTTCTTTTTGCTATTGAGCCAAAACATACCCTTATTAAGTATATTGAATTTCAGTTTATTGCTGGATTCACTTTGTGTTATATTTCACTTTATAATGGTGAAAGAAAGCTGTCTATATCTAATGCTAATATCTTGACAGTAAAATAAGACACTAAATGACAACTTCTTTCAATTAATTCTTGATAAGCATTTTGGAATCAAATCTAATAACTTTCATGTCTTTTTGGTACGACAGCTCATCAATTACTAGGAGACAGTTATCCCATCCTACCCCTCCTACACCTTCACCAATAGTTTCTTATTCTGCCAAAAGTTTACAATTCCTTAAATTCTAACTCATGTGGCTTATCATGTCTCTTTGTCATTCTTGTTTCTCCCCTTCATTGTACCCTAATTGATCATAAATTCATTTTAAATACAGTGCCCAGCACAGTGTAGAATAGCACTCTCAATTCGATTTCCTAAATACCATGTTTTTATTAACTCCTAAGAGACATTTGCTTCTATTCTTAAGTCATGTCCTCCTAAACATTATGTACCCTAAACATTATGGAATATTTAATGTAAACATAAAAATGACTATTTAATAGTTGGTTCAGTCCAATCCTTGTTAGTGAAGCCAGGAAGAAGTAGTCTGATGCTGAAGAGCAAGCCTGGAGGAAGCAGGAAGTAACTAGCCAGCCCAAAAAGTGCTCTAGCTGAGAAGGATGAAACTTTGCTGCACAAAATATAATCTTATGCAAATTATGATGTCTTCTGCAAACATATCTTCCAGTTGTAACGAGGCTGCTCATTCAATACTGAGAAGCATCTGGGGCTACAAGCTACCAAAACATCTGGAAGAAGAGAGGTAAAAATCACCCAGATGTTTGATGAACGATAGAATTAAGATGGGAACTAGTTGCAGCTGTCATTAGTCCTTTTTTTCGGTACATTTGTAAGATATCAGTGAACCTCTTAAGTTTTTCCAGTGTATCAGCTTTAAACACACACACACATGCAAACATATATACATGCATATATACACACCTAGAAGATTGTGAAGAACTTCCATACCTTTTACAAGGGAAGGAAAAGAATTTAAAGTTCAAAGAAGCTCATCAATGAAACTCAACAGTTTGAGATCACTGTTTACAGTTGAAAGTTACAGTGGAATTTGGATTTTAGTTTTTTTGTGTCTGTGAACCTTCAGAATTTTTTTGTCTTATACCAAAAAATGTGTTGGTTCCTATGATGACAAATATCAAGTGCCTATTTCTAAAATTTTCAGATTCTATTACGTCAGTTCTCTCAGAAATAGCTGCCTGATTTCCAGGTCCTCTTGTGTCCCATGATTCTGGCAGTCACTGATACCATGATAAGAAAATCAAGATACCATGATACTGTGGTTACTGCTTTTTCCATAAACCTAACACCATAAGAAGTTTCATATAGTGAAATATTAAATAGTAAAATTATGTTCCTCTATTGCATTCCCCTTAGTAGAAAGACTAGCAAAAGAAAGACCAAAGAGCATTATAGATGGATCTGTTTCCATAAACAAATATTTCTGCCAAAAATTATACAGATTCCTTGCATTTTAGTTTACACTCTGAATTATAGTTTATTTTTCCAGTGGAAAAGAGACATATCACAGTGTCTAAGTGAATAGGAAAGTTAGTGCAGGCATTTTTTTTATCTTATTGCAATGAAAATTTTTACTGTGATAATTAGAGAAATTTCTAATACTACAGAGAAAGGGGAAAATAAAAGAGCATATTGCAAAATCTAGAAATTTATAGCACCACCTATTGGTTTCAAAGTAAATATTGAAATTTTTCTACTTTTACTAATTATGAAGAATAGTATACAGAGGCATTACTATAATTTTGAGTCATTGTATGAAGATTAATTTTTTACTTCCCAATGAATGATACTATGAAAATTTTTTAAATAAAACTCATATGTAGGACTAATACAAAGTAAAGTTTTTATATGCCAGGGAAGTAAAATAGAGTTGAGAGTTGTACTCTTGCATTGCTTATGCCTAGCTGTATTAAGTTTTTTAAATTACCTTTTCAGTGTTATTTCTAAACCAATGAAGTGTACTGGGCTGCATTTTTTCTATTGGACAACTAGAACAGTTGGGTTAAAACTCACCAGGCTTTTAACTTCACCATTCATGCCTTCCATAAAAGCTGGGAAAGATGCTGAAAGTCTCTGGTAACATTGGCTACTCTAGCCTCTCATTCGGATGGTTGTTACACTTTTCTTCAATCCAGCCTTCATAACAGTGAGGGAGACTTTGCAGGAATCATAAAAATGCTTCCTTTCCACTCTGCTTTCAGCATGCTCCAGTTTGCATCTTTCTCCAGAATGCATGGCCCTTCCTAGGGGCAGGGAAGGAAAGAACCATTTATCTCTTTCCCACAGCACATGGACAATACTATGGAAACTCCCTTCCCCACCCTTGGGACTTCTGAATTTATGGAAGGATCAGTTTAAATCTGTAACAGAAATTATGAACGTATTTACTCTGACCCATTTCTTTTGCATGGATTATTTTTAAAATCAAGTTTTCCTTTATAAGACTTGAAGTAAAAGCCTTGAGGGCATCTATGACATCCTGCCTCTAATATTTGTAATGGGTGAATGATTTGGAAAACTGAACTATATACAGAGGGCCTCAGAATAGAACTGAAAGGAAAACAATCCCACTTGGACCCCACAGTAAACACTAGTTTTAAATGGTTTCTATTCATTAAACCAACTATTCTCTAAATTTTCAACAGACATTAAAATATGAAGAATGACTATATGTGAAAGCAGAGAAAAAGAAAGAAAACAATACAAAAATAATAGTGGACTCTAAAATGAGTCAATCAGAAGAAAATAGACAGATAATGTTCAGGGAAGGAATGATTAGGCTGAACTGTATAAAATTACATTTTTGTAATTCAAAAATTGTCAAACAGTCTAAATTTCACATGATTCAATCTAATATTAAGTGTTAGAAAAAACCATTCAGTCATGTTAAAATTCCAATAAACTTCCAAAATTCCAATCACTTCCAATAAAAATGGAAGTGATAGAGGGAAAGAGCCAATAATACTTTACATAACTCAGAGAGTATGTGTTGCCTATGAGGCTTTCTTCACCAAAGCTTCAAAGTGGTTCATCTGTGTCTGGCCTGGCACTCCTTTCTAATCTTGAGCATTTCTTACTACTTTCTTTCAAATGCATCACTTCTCATCCAGGTTCTAACAGGTAGTTTAAATGTTTCCATATTTGGAACTACCTGTCCTTAATGGAATAGATTTCAAAATGGGACACATGATCTTATTTAGGATTTTTTTTCATAAAACTGTTATTTTGTTTTTTGTTTTTTAGACTTTAAGACTGTTGCAAACAGCCTGATTAGGCTCACTGCACACTCCCCACCCCCCAACTATTCTAAACAGGCTTCACACTAAGCAGCCTTCACAGTCTCCCTGTGGGTCTTACTCACAGAGCAAGTCGTAATAACAAGCTTCTATGCCCTGGCTGGCTTTTTGGCTCAATGGGATGTTTCTGCTGCCAAACTCTGCTTCGAGGGCTTCATGGGTTTATCCTTACATGCACCTTAGTGACGTCCTGTATTTTGTCTCTTCTAAACTCAAGTTCATTTTCTATGTCTACTTATTGCTAAGCAGGCGACAAAATGTCTACATCTGGAAGGAAAGAAACCCCTCATATATTTTTGCCTTTTCCTATGAAAAATATCCTGTTGTACATGTGGGGAGAAGCATGTTAGTAATAAGAGGAGGAAATGATGGGGTCAGCCGGACTGTTAGAGACAGTCCAGATGAAATTTAAAAACGGAACTGCGGTGACGGTTTTTGAGAAAACTGGGTGATATGCGTTTCAAAATCTACAGCCCAAAATCCAGGCTTGACTAAAACATACCAAGAAGCTTAGCTCAGACTTGCAAGGTTCACTCCTTCTAAACATGAAACAAGGAAATGTGGAAGGTTTGCTCTTTCTCTTTAATAAAGAACGTTAACAACCTGCTTTGGGGAACACAAATCTTTTTATGGAGTAAGAACTAGCTCTTAAAAATGGGAAATATATGTGGGATGGTGTTTATTTATGCACACGTAAGTATACACATATGCAATGATTATTAATATTTACATACACATACACGTATGGAAATAATTGTCTCTGAAAGTGGTTTAGATCTAGAAACAATTGGCAGACAAAGAAAGGAAAGCTGAGAATAGTCCAGTCTGCAAAACCATCCCAAAGGACAACAGTCCCAACAATAGGAAGGCTGATAGCATAATAATCCCCATAAAATACCATGGGGAGGAGGGAGTGGAGGATTCTCCAGTATTTTTATGGATTCATAAGATTTTAGAACACAAGTTCTTTTCAAATAAACTTTTATTTCCTTGTGCAAAGAGAGATTGATAGCTTCAAAGGAAGGTAGGTGGGTGTCAGAATCTTGCCAATGGGTGATAACTGCCACACTTGGGTGGGTGTTTGCTAGATGGAGGGAGAAAAAACAGAAAGCAAGCCGTCCCTTCTGAAAAGATATTCCCACCACAAACATGCCACTGTCCACTACAGAGGATGTGTTTTTTTCTGTCCTTGCAGGATTTCAGGTTGATTTTTATCTCCGTACAACACATGCCATGGAATATTTACATGTTTGGGTACATTAACAAAAAGAAAAAACACAAAACAAAACAAAATAAAAAGACCACACGGCGCACACACGCGCGCGCACACACACACACACACACACACACACACACACAAAATGGGATTGTGCTCCTTTGTTTTGCATTTTCTGTAACCCAGATTGCGGTAATTATCTCTCTGGCTTTACAAGCCTTGTCTTTCATTCTAAAGGCAGTTTTTGGAATCACGTTACACTTAACTCAGTTTAACAAATAAGAGTAGTCTGGCAAAATGGCACCGTGTGCTTTCCACAAATATTTGTGGTATAGGCAAGCTCTCAATGTTTTCATTATGCCCCAGGTTCTTTGGTTTGAAAGCAAGTGGAATAACGTAAAGAAGAGAGAGGAGCATGGATTTGGGAACTGGGTGCATGTTGGATGCACTTTGCAGATCCTTCTGTGCCAGAGAACTGAAAGGAGGGAAAAGATACAATTTAAAAATAACCGGGAGAATAAAAAGAGCGAAGGTTTGGAGGCATTTAGCAGAGCACAGTTTACCCTGGCGTGAGCTCCGGGCTAATGATGAAATAATAACATTTGGCGCTCAGAGCCCCAGAGACTGACAATGAGAGCACTGTAGCCTGTGCGCTCCACACGTTTGCCGGGCTCTGTAGTCGGACAAAGAGTTGTAGCACAGAGGCAAGCAGAGGAGGGGTGAGAGCGAGAGTCTGCACTCAAGTTGACTGTAATATAAATATACATATACTGTTCTACAGATGTTCCTCATTGGCGAAGGCTGGCACATCATTACGCCCTGTGCTTCATAATATTTTAATGAGCTTTTTCTCCAAATAGCAACAGAAATGAACAATAAGAAGCTCTCAGGGAGAGAAAGTTGGTGTTGTTTTTGTCCCTGGGAAAAAAAATTCTCATAATAGGTTATATTAGTAATGGCAGGAAAAAAAAAAAAAACAAACACTAGTCTGGGCTTAATAAAATGGAATCAAGTTTAAAACATAGTTTCTGAAACTAGTTTCCTTTTTTCTCTCTTTTCTTCAACTCTAACAGTTCATTTAGGCTAAAGGAATAACGTAACGGGTTATAGCGTAATTCTGGGTGATTGTTTCTCTAGCTCTCCCCTTTTCTCTCTCCCTCTTTTTCTCTTTTTAGAGAAAAAAAATAAAGAAAGCCCTAAGTGAAACTGTTGCAACAATGCTGTTAATATATTGTGCCAATTAAAGTCTTGAAATAAATAACAAACCACTTAATATGTGTTGTAAATGTCGTGCTGATTTAAGCATTGTTACGCGCAGATTATATCTCTTCAGGGGCCGGATGGCTGGGTCCTCAGTGGAGGTTTCCTTTTTGAATGTGTGTGTGTGTGTGTGTGTTCCCTATTATTCCTTTTTTATTTTGCCATAGGGTAAATTCCAAATAAAGACCTAAAGACTTAGTGAAAGTTTGCTACCTTCAATACTGTAGCCAGTTTTCAGCCTTAGTACCCCTGCAAGGAAAAGACTTATTTCTGGCCATGTTCAGTATTTCCTTTAAAAAAGAAAAAACTCTACGGCAAAATGAGAGTATGTCCCTTATTTTAGGATGTAGTCTTTTGAAGATGTTTTTTACACAGATCTTCTTATTTTAAGGTAAGGCAAGTGAGAGAATTTAGTTTGTGAACATGTGAGCAGCAAAATTAAAATAAATAGAATAATACCTACTAACCTCTAGATGTTATTTTGAGAAAGACAACAAATTTCCACATGAAAAATTTTATATATTCAGGTATGAAGTACAAATACTGTCTTCTAAATCTGTGGATTAGACATCATTATTATTTGGAATGTCCATTTCTCATGTAAGCGTTCTATCATTTCTAAGGTTGATGTTTTTTATTGATGATAAAATACGCCCAGACCTCTTCCCTTTTTCTAAATCCCACTGTACTATATGTAAGGATTAATGAAAAAGGGAAATCTCATTTCAAGGAATTCATCAGACAATTAGGCTTAAATAACGCAAATTTGCTTTCACTTTTTGCATTTTGACATTAGGAAATGACAAACAAAAGCAGAGGATCTCAAGGATAAATTCATATGAAATAACTTTTAAAGAAAGTTTCTAAAATATTATTTAAAGATGACTTAATTGTCTACCCCTCTTATATATCTCCTTCTTTGGAATATAAAGTACTGTTAATAGGGAGGGCTGGAGGCACAAGAAAACTTGTCATGCCCTCCAAATCAGAATTTAAATGAAATTGAATTATGATGAGTACAGTTTTAGTGTCAAGTTTAATTTTTTTAGAAGTGGATATCATATGCATGACAGTTTTGTTAACTTAACTGGCCAGAATATATTAACAATCTGAATTTCACTTTCAGGTGTCCTAGATAAATGCCCTGGATGTCATAATGCAGTGTGTATGTATATGTGTGTATATTCAGAAAAAGAATTTTCTGTGTACGTAGATAAACTGATATAAAAGGTACAAAATGGGCATTTGTGGCTTTTCATGAATTCTTGATTCCTAATAAGTGCCCTGTAGAGTTAATAATTTTTTTAAGAAAAACAAATTATAAGAATAAGTTAAACCTCATGTGGGCAGAAACAGCTAATTAAATTAGATGTAGTATAGTAGTATAGCTCTGTGCTTGAAAGCCTGGACTCGGTGGTAACCGGATCATATGGACTCAAACCCTTACACTTTCATTTAATAGCTGGGGCCTTGAGCAGGTTTATCAACCTCACCATGCTTCAGTTTATCCATCTGAGAAATGGACATGATGGTAATACCTTCCTCATAGTCTTATAAGGATGATATGGGTTAATAAATGTAAAGTGCCTGAAACAGTGCCTGGCACATAAGTACTGAATAAGTATTTGCTATCATCATCATCACTATTATCATTACTATTTAATGAATCCAGTATGCTACTATTTCATCTCTCTGCCTGCTCTTTGAACCAAGCATTAGAAGTCCTCAGTCTCAGATTCAGCCCCACACTGACTGGCTTTGTGATCTTCGTTTAGCCTGTCTTGATCTTCTGTTTTCTTTAGCTATAAAATTAGGGAAAATTAAGAGATAATTTATGAGTCTAGCTACATGTTAGAACATAAGCCTTTTACAATAATTCACAAGTTGACTAGGGATACCTAATAATGCTACAAAGAAAAAAGTGATTCACGGGAGCTGAAGTTCAGGGCAGAGGGGTTGAAAAGTGTCAAAACTGTCACCCTCTCCCAAATCGCGCCTAAGAGAATTTTACCTGCAGTATGTAGTGCCTCAAAATCTAAGGGGCCACAGCATAAAATATTGGGGCTACCATGAATAGCTGAGGGTCACTATGGTCTAAGGCTGCCTTTAGAGGCTTTCGTCTCAGTTTCTATCTCTCTGGAGAATAACTGTTACCTAGATCAAAACCAGGGTTGAGACAAACCATAAACTTGTCTTCAGGGATCTACGTCTTCTTTTCTCTGGACCATCAGCTTTCCTGGCTCTCTGGAGTATTTTAATCCATTCCATAAAATTAAATTAATATTTAAAAAACCAAAACCAAACAGAGGCATAAGGAGGTTCTCTTGGGAGCTGAAGTTGCATTTTTTTTTTTTCAGGAGAGTCTCTCCTGTCCTCTGACCAGAGGACACTATATAAAACAATGTGCTTCTCAGCTGGAGTCAGTGTGGAAGATAAAACCCCCGTGCACTACACAGTCTCCCTAGATATCAGCACTGACAGTCTCTACCTATGAGTGTCGGAAAGGTTTAATAGTCTATCTATCTAACGATAATAACACCTAACAGGTCCTGAGTACTTACTCTGAGCCATGCTGCTTTCTAAGTGCCTTCCATATATTAGCTTGTGGATTCTTCACCAAACCCTCTAAGGGCATTTTTCTTCCATGTCTCAGATGGAAAATTGGACATCGAGGTGCAGGTCACATCATAAGGAGGTAGTATAGCTAATGCTGAAATCCAGTCTTCCTCTAAGTAGAGCCCCTAGTCCCCTAGCAGTCATGCCAGGACCCAACTCCAATAATAAGTGCCATACAATAAATTTTAAAAAGTAAAGTCAGAAAAGCTTCCCAACCAGCTATTAGGATTTATGACTACTAACTCAGATGATAAGATACATCTATCTGCCATTCGCCAGTTTTAAAAATAAGAATGTTTTACTCTTTGGATGGTGATTTCACATCTTGTTCTGATTTGAATTTCCCAGTGACTTTGAGAAGTAAGAAAAACATCCAGATTTTGGAAAAGTACAAGTTAACACTTCCTTCTCTTGCCCATAGTTTTTACTTTAGGTTGCTTCTAAGGAAATTTACTCGGCACTACTTACATACTAGCAAGCTGCGTAAGAAAACCCACTAGTTCCTCTTAAGATACCGAACCGGGATCTAAGTTTGGTAGCAGTGGGAGAATCTCTGGCTTGTGTGGATCTGAGAGACCTTCTTCAAGATGTATTAAGGCTGTTACTATTCCTCTACCACTGTCACCAGGTGGGTTAAAACCTCTAGCTCAATTAGTATTGTAACCAGATCTAACCCTTTCACAGTTGCCCAAGGAACAAGTGACTCCTTCATTGAGGAGAGAGTCCTGGCTGCCCGGTCTAGCCACCCTGCCTCGGCTTTGATTCCTTCTGTACTGCCAACCTTGGAGGACTGACATTTTATTTCATTAAAGCAGTGCCATCAAGCACATGTCTCCACTGAACTAAAAGGAAAAGGGAAGCTCAGTGTGATTTAAAACTGAGTGAATTTTGAAATAATAAATGGAGTTGAAGCTGGATTAACTTGGAATATGAATATTGTTTGTTATTTTAAAAAGTTAAAAAAAGAAAGTTTGTGTCAAAAATATATTTTGATATTAATATCTTTTAATTTTTGCCTCAAGAAAATAAATGGCAATGCCAGCAGTATTAAGCAGAATTAACAAATCGTGGTTCTTTATTAATATCAATTATAGCTCTATGTATAAACATCCTTTTCATCTAATCAGGATGGTGTAATGCAAGACATGTGTTACCAAAATCTTGATCACTATTAGAGTGTGTTAAAAGCTCAAGATTTAGTGAAAAGAACTCCAGATTATGCTGGGAATAATGTGAAGTATACATGTACATGGACTTGCCTGATGACTCAGACAGTAAAGAAACTGCCTGCAATGCAGGAAACCCAGGTTCAATTCCTGGATCAGAAAGACACTGTGGAGGAGGGCATGGCAACCCACTCCTATTCTTGTCTGGAGAATCCCATAGACAGAAGAGCCTGACAGGATACAGTCCATGGGGTCACAAAATGTCAGACACAACTGAGCAACCAACACTTTCACTTTCACATACATGCACATGTAGCTTATGACATCATAATATAGTATACTAGATAGTCATGCAGCCAAGTCTAGACTACTTTCTGCTAGGTGTGTCAAGCCTAGGATTTTCCTTTTTTTTTCTTTTTTGTTTCAATTTTCTTCAATAGTTGATTTACAATGGTGTGTTAGTTTCAGGGGTACAGCAAAATGAGTCAGTTATACATATAGCCACTCTTTTTTTGGATTCTTTTCCCATAAAGGTCATTATAGGATATTGAGTAGAGTTCCCTGTGCTATAGAACATATTCTTATTAGTTATTAGTGTGTATATGTCAATCCCAATTTCCCAATTTATCCCTCCCCCATCTTACCCAGTAGTAACCAAAACTTTGTCTCCTACATCTGTGACTCTACTTCTGCTTTGTAAATAAGTTTATTTGTATCCTTTTTTTTAGATTCCACATATAAGTGGTGTCATATGACATTTGTCTTTCTGTGTCTGACGTACTTCACTCAGTATGACAGTTTCTATGTCAATCCGTGTTGCTGCAAATTGCAGGATTTAGTTCTTTTTATGGCTGAGTAATTGGAGAAGGCGATGGCACCCACTCCAGTACCCATGCCTGGAGAATCCCAGGGACAGAGGAGCCTGGTAGGCTGCAGTCCATAGTGTCGCTAGGAGTCGGACACGACTGAGCGACTTCACTTTCACTTTTCACTTTCCTGCATTGGAGAAGGAAATGGCAACCCACTCCAGTGTTCTTGCCTGGAGAATCCCAGGGACGGGGGAGCCTGGTGGGCTGCCATCTATGGGGTCTCACGGAGTTGGACACGACTGAAGCGACTTAGCAATAGCAGCATGGCTGGGTAATATTCCACTGTATATACATACCATATTTATGTATTCCTCTGTTGATGGACATTTACATTGCTCTCATATTCTGGCTAAGAGTAAATAGTGCTCCAATGAGCATTGGTGTACATGGAGAAAAGGGAACCCTCCTAAACTGTTGATGGGAATGTAGGTTGGTGTAGCCACTATGGAGAACAGTATTGAGGTTCCTTAAAAACCTAAAAATAGAACTACCCTATGACCCAGCAATCCCACTCCTGGGCATATACCTGGAGAAAACCATAATTTAAAAAGCTACAAGCCCAGAATTTTCTATTCACTTATTTATTTGCAACATAAAGTTCAGAAGTTAGGGCAAAAAACTCTCATACCACCATTTAAGAGCAGCCCAAATTGGGGAGAGTGACTTAAATTTTTTGATCCCAAGTTTACATATCTTCAAAACATGAGTAACAATTCCTGCTTTACAGCATTACCAGAATTTAAGAAAACATGTATGTTGTCCCCATCAGAAGACATGGTTCATAGTAGTTGCTCTATAAATAATATAGCTGCTGTTTCTACAATTACTTCTACCTTACATTCTCTATTTATCTGTATGTTGCTAATACTATCTCAAATCCAGTCAAGCTCTTTGTGATTTGAGTGTATACTTCTACCTTGGTCAGACAGCAAATAATCACGTGGAAAAATTATACAAAGGACATGACGGTATAGGGATTGAGAAAGAGAAGATCAAGACAAGAAAGCTGAGTTATCTCTTATTGTTTTCCTAAACCTGATATTTGAGGAGTAAGGGAGTAGCACGTGACAGTTTTATCTTTAGTGCTAAGAGGCAGCAAATTGTCATGCAACTAACTCAGGAGTAAGACATTGGTTGCAGAAGAAGTCCTTTGTCAATATGACTCCCTGGCAAGTATCCAAGAATGTACAATTCTAATTCCTTTTTACTCAATGAATGTTTATGTTTATGAAAAGACCTTATAAGCGTTGACTTGATTTCCCTGCAAAACAAAATTGCCATCATGATGATGACCTTGTTGTAGTTACTGAGTAGGTTTGTTTCAGCACACCCATCTAAAGGCACACTAGTCTAGCACATTGAAAAAAAGAGTCTTACTCAAATTTAGGGAAAATCTTATAAAAGAAGGCCTCTCTCAAAAACCTAGTGTTGAGCAGTCTACCAGTTCTTTCTTTTTCAGGGGATTGGGAAATAGTGCCTATGAGTGTGTCCCTAGATAAGCAGCCCAAGAACAGAGCTGGAGAAAGCTGAGATACAGATGGCAAAGGTCTGGGCTGTCCTTCCTGGCACAGGCATGTTTGTGACCAGCTCCATGTCCCACGCAATGGATTCAACTGGATAAGAGCCTAGCCCATTACAAATGATGGAGGGAATGGAGAAAATTGTTTCCCACAGAGAGGATGAAGTTCAGAAGGCAAACTGAATCTGCAGGAGAAACTTGCAGGCCTGCATGACCCTGGAAACATAACACAATCCAATCCAGCCCATAGGAGGAACTTCTTAGGCTTCACAATATGGTTCATAGTTCTCACAGTGCTAAAAGAAGCTTTCTAATAGAAAACCTAATTTTCTCACTAGAATGGGGCTCAAAAACAGAGAAAAATTTACTGAATTAGAAAATAAATTTGATATTTGCCTGGGGAAGATGAGTGAGGCTTAATCTGGGTGATTCCAAAACATTTCTCGGTGAATGTAACAGGCAGGTCAAATTTAGCTCAATAGGAGGAAAAAATCTGACATTTACATCTATCCCAAACTTGGAATGGTTGTGGTTTAGTCGCTAAATCGTGTCTGACTCTTGCGACTCCAAGGACTGTAGCCTGCCAGGCTTCTCTGTCAATGGGGATTCTCCAGGCAAGAATACCAGAATGGGTTGTCATTTCCTTCTCCAAGGGATCATCAAGCTCAGGAATCGGTCCCGGGGCTCCTGCACTGCAGACAGGTTCTTTACCGACTGAGATATGAGGGAAGCCCAAACTGGAAGGCACTGAAGGTATTCCAGCAAAGGCTGAATAAGCACTGCTTGGGCATGTTCTGAAAATTTATACCTTGGAAAAGTACTAGGCTAGAATCCTGAACTACTATAAAAATATTAGATAAAAGAGAAAAGTTTTGATATCAGAAAACACTGGGAAAAAAAGCTGCATTGAATTATTTGTAGAAAGCAAAGCTAAACTGCTCTGCTTTCCTCTCTGCCATCCCATTCAAAAGCCCTGCCATTAACATAGAAGTTTGGTGTTCAGAAGCTAAGAGCGTTCAGTGGGGACAGCGACTTCGGGAGGAAGCTAGTTGCAAGCAACAACTAGATGGTGTTTAATCCATGTGTTTCTAGTGGAGTAGAAGCACCCTGGTTTATTTGGCTCTAGTGGGAGACTTTTCATAGCTCACCAGGTGTCCTCTGCTGATTTGTACTACAGAATATTTTTCTCCAGTCTATATTCATAATATCTTTGTTTTTACCATTCTTAAAGAGAATACTTTTAGTCACAACTGTGTCCGAATCGTATTTAATATCCTTGATCACAAAAAATTCTATTGGCTTTTGCTTCTCAGTTTTCATTACCTGAATGCTCTCTGCCTTTCGTCCACTCTTCAAAATCTATCTGATACTTTTTCACCCCTTGAACCCTCCTCTGGCTTTCCAATGAATTCTTTCTGAGACTTCTTCTGGGAGTTCTGGGAATTCTTTCTGGAAAACTTTGGGCTTCCACAGAGCTGTGTATAGATCCCTACGATAGAACATATGACCAAGACCCATTACAAAATTTGCACACCCAAGTGCAAAATGAAGATATGGGTCCCCTATTTATAAATGGGACCTTTGTGACTGCACAGATGAAATGTTCGTGAAGCCAACCCTATTTCTGATGTTGTAATCAGATCCTGTGTTACATATTCTATGTTGATTTCAGGCTACTAATCATCAGTCACCCTTTTCTTGTGGTAGTGTCCAGAGTTCCACTGAGGGGTTACTTCTTCCCCACTGTGTATGTCTCAGTGCATCTATAAATCAAGGTGCCCCAGCCTCTCCTTCTAAGGAATAGATACGTGACTAAATTCCACTAACTCCTCTCCCTCCTCCCTTCCTATCTATTCTCTCTCTCTCTCTTCCTCTCCTTCTCCTCAGTTGTTGAAATCTTGATGAGAAGGATAAAGGATAAGGACAAAAAAATTGTAATGTATTTGTCCCCAGCAGTGCCCTCCAAGGCTGTTGAGAAGTTCTGATACTTACACCCTCAATGTGTGCTAGTTTTCGAGTTCTTCTATTTTCTAAGCCTGATTCTCCAGGCTTCTAGTTGGTCCTGTGAGTGTCCCAAGAGCTTTTCCATAATTTTGTCTCCTACTTAAGCAGCCAAAATTTGTTTCTGTTGCTTGCAATCAAAGAACCCTATGAGTGACAGCATATCTCACTCTTACTAGACTGGGGATTCTTTAGTCTAATTAAAATTATAGCATACATACACACACTAAGTAAATACAGAAAAGTGCAAAGTGTCTCACATATGGGATTTCTTTTAATTTTCAAAATGAACCTTCAAGAGTGTCACCATCTCCACTTTTTAGATGACACAAATGAAGTTCTGGGAGATCAAATAATTTGTGAAAGTCTCCCAGTTACTTATTTATGGAATCAGGCTTTTCAGACTAAGGTTTTTTCCGACTCCCAAGACCACACTGTTTTTGTTGTTGTTGTTCTTTGTGTATACCAATTGTCTAGCACATTTCTTGGCACATTGTATTCCCAGTAATTATTCAGCGAGTGATTGAATAAAGGAGGAATGTTCCTACCATGTCTTCATCCAGTAGCAGTTCATAACCAATACCTAATGGCTGACAATTATAAAGTCAAGTTTTATCTTTTGCCTCTCTCATCATAAAATTTTATTTGCCATTTACTACTATGAAAACATTGGCAGATTCATCACATTTCTAAAACTGGCTTAGCATACCAATAATCTCAATTTATTAAATGATTTTTTTTAGTGGTTCACTGTGACTGTCCCTTTCAAGATCAAAGGCACAATGACTGGCACAGATATATATATATATATAATGTAAATTTTTGACTGCCAAGAAACAAACTGAAACTTTAGCTATGTTGGCCTTCACTTCAATAGAGACATTCAGAAATGATTTTCCTTTATCCATAAATCTTTGCAGAATCAATAATGGGGAAGGGATAAAGAAATACAGAGTCTGAGAGTCTGCCTGAAAATGTAATTGTGCCCAAGTCCAACAGCACTGAGAACCAGAAAGTCAAGAAGGTAGCTAGAGCAGTTCCAAATTCTACATGAGATCTATCTAACTATTGTATAAACAGAGGAAATACATTTGGCAGGTAAAAACAAAACCCATTATTTTCCCTCTTATGTGTGTCTAAACAATTCAATGTAAATAAGATGTTACTGAGTAAAGGACTAATCTTTACTGTTCCCTGTACAGGTTCAGAGGTAAAAAGAAAAAAAAAAAAAAAAAGCAATTAATTACAAAAGCTTCCAAACAATGCAAACAGCATTAAGCACAGTAATTATAAGATAAGCACTGGAGCAATTTTCAGTTGATTGGGTGTGGGTGTGCAGACGTAAACCTACAGTTTGCCTGCTGACGCAAGAATGGTTTACATGCCAATTAGTGGTTATTGCTACTAATTATTAAAAACATTTTTAAAAGTAATTAAAAATTAAATGCACCTGTATGATGGCTCATAACTGTGTGGTAGTCAGTTGCTCAGATTTTCCATATCAATCACACAGGAACTAATCGGTAAGATGGAAAAGCAGTATGACAACACGTATCAGAAGCCCAACCACATATTCATGTGCTTTCTCTGAGGAAGCATTGCTGAGATGTGTTTTTTCTGCTCAAGTTTCTATGAATAAATGCTACCAAGTCAAGGTCTTTACAGCTCATGAGGATAGTAGTTGAATGTGTAATCCTTTGTTTCTGACTTTAGTTATAACCTCATTGCCATAAAATACTGTTGAGAAACCAAAGAAGCAAGGGAAAGATAAGACTTAGCCTCATCTAAGATCTCACTTTCCTTCCTAAAAGCTGTGCCAGAGAAGACAACTTTAAAATTCTAGAATGAATACCAGGATCCCAGTCTCACCATTAACTATGTGACCATGGGTAGTTCAAGGGCTTCCTAGGTGGTGCCAGTGGTAAAAAAAATAAAATAAAACCCACCTGCCAATACAGGAGATGCCAGAGACGCAGGTTCAATCCTTGGGTGGGGAAGATCCCCTGGAGGAGGGCATGGCAACCCACTCCCGTATTCTTGCCTGGAGAACCCCATGGACAGAGGAGCCTGGCAGGCTAGAGTCCGTGGGATCACGAAGAGCTGGACACATCTGAGAGAAAGAGAGATGGACACATCACTAATCCAGCTGCCTCAGCTTCTTTACCTTCAAAGAAAGGAGACAGATTAACTGCACTTGTAAATTCCTTCCAGTGATAAAATCTGTGTCCTTATTGGGCTAGTATTCATGTGACATAGATGAGAAGAAATGGATAATATTTACTGAGTGTTCATTTAGTCTCAGGCTTTTCCATCAGTGGTTCATATCCTTGGCTATGGTGCAGAATCACCTGAAGAGCTTTCCAAAGTATATTGTCAGGGCCTGTTCTCCAGAGATTCTGACTCAATTGGATGGAGGTGGGAACAAGAAAGACATCCATAGCTTTTCAAAGCTCTCCAGGTGACTCTAATGGGCTTAGAAAGTTAATAAATTACAACATGCTTTCCATACATTAGATCACTAATTCTGATATTTTAAAATACTCTGTGAAGCATGCATTTTTGTTCCCATTTTACAAATGAGGAAATATATTTAGGGACTTTCAGTGTCTGTCATAATACAAATGTGATAGAGACAGGATTGAAATTTTGGAAAACAGATATTTTCTAAGCATTTCTGATCCAAAGAACCTGAGTTTTCTTAACCTTAAATATACTATCAGTTTTGTAATGCTATTGACTGACTTATTGGTCCTCTTGGCTTCCTATTTTTGTTATCAAAGCATACACCCTTAAATGTGTTTTCGTTAAATTTCTTTATAGTTCTCAAATATACAAAAGGAATCAAACACAAAATAAGGGTTATGAATTTGCTTGTTATTCCTATAAAGGATTCTTTAACATGCATGTGTGCTCAGTAGCTAAGTCATATCCGACTCTGCGACCTCATAGACTTTAGCCCTGCAGGCTCCTCTGTCCATGACATTTTTCTAGGCAAGAATACAAGAGTGGGTTGCCATTTCCTCCTCCAGGGGATCCTCCTGACCCAGGGATTGAACCCACATCTCCTGCGTCTCCTGTGTCTCCTGCATTGCAGGCAGATTCTTTACCACTTAGCAGTCCAAGTGTGATGTTCTGGAAAGTTAGAGCAAGCAGGCTCTGTCAATAGGTGATGGAGACTGAAAAAGTATGGAAGCTCAGGAAGAAGAGGCCTGAGAGATGACTGCTGTCTCGCTACAGCCACGTGCACAGACAGGGATGCAGGAACAGGAACCTGGGCGAACACTGAGAAGTGAGGGGAATTTCTATTAGCCTCTGCCTCAGGCCTTTTAGGTTTTGTTTGTATTTTGTTCATCTTAAGGCTGTTACCTCTATTTCTTAAGATTATCTCCCTGGACCCAGGACATTCCTACCACTTATTTAGTTATTATCTCCTCTGGAAATCTGCTTATCTTTTTAAAAGGTACAGAGCAATTTATGTCCCACCATCATTCTATTTACAGTCTTAATCCTACACAGCCAAAGTAAAAAAAAAAAAGAGTCAATACCTCTACATATTGTGAGTCTACTATTTGGTACATTATTGGAGCTTCAGGATAAAAATAACAACAACAAAAACCAAAAATACACCTCACACAGCATTTACTGCGCTTCTTTTGATGGGAGATCCCACTACCTACCTGAAAGCAAGAAGGAATTATATTCTCACGCCAGCATATAATTGGCAGGCCCATATTTTGTTTTTGCTTGTTTCTTTCTTTCAGCAAAATCAGCCTGCCTTCTTTCTGACTTTCCCTGCCAACCATATCGAATTGTGTGAGGTTTACGGATGTACAGTCATTCCTGGGCAACCTGAAAATGAAGGAGACAAACAAGGAGATACTGCAAAACAAAGGAAAAAAATGTGAAAGTACGAGTGAATAACAGAAGACAGATTTGAGATAATTATTGGAGAGATGACAGAGTATAATCACCATGATTTGTTTTGCCAGATTGTCGTTTCAAAGATAATGAAGAACTATTAAATCAATTTCTTCCCCCCCCAAGGAAATGAGTACACAGATATTAAAGAATAAATGAAATGAATACTCAGATACTAATTATAAATACTAATTATGATAAGTTTGAACTGCTAGTTACTTTATACAACACTAGAGATACTCGTTATGCAAATGCACAGAGTCTACCCAAAGGTTTTATAGATCCCTGGAATTAGGTCCAAAGCTATTGTGCAGAAACAGGAGAGAGGCCCAACTTGGTTGGGGGTCATTTTTATTGCCAATTTAACCAGTGTCAGATTAGTGGGTATTTGACTATCACTAAAACACTGTAGGGCTCAATTCACCAAAGTATCATTTTTACTAATATTTTAGTGAAAAGTGAAGAAGTATTCCTCCCGATACTATCCTGCCATGCGGAGGCACCACTGTTTTCTAGTCTCTAGTAATGAAACTTGCATTAGCAAAAGTGAGCTGGTTGCCTACCAAGAAAAAAAAATAATGTCCTTGAGAACTTGGTATCCTGCTGTATTTTTATTGCAGTAAAGCCATTTCACCATTCCTCTTCACTGAATGAGATTTTTTAAAATTCCTAAATCATGAGCCAAATTAGTCTAACCCATCCAGCATTTCATGGAAGATCTTCAGTGTAGGATTATTACATGGAGCTACCAACTTTTCTGTTTTAGGAAAGTGAAAAAAAAAAACATATTTCTCTACCAACAAGAAACATGATCCACTCCACGTTCAGAAAGATTTACAAATGCCACAACACAGTTATCTACCAGCAAACATATCATGTCTTTGTTTCGTAGGACACCAAGCATGAATTATTCATGAGCCCCCATTTCAGATGCTTATTGTGTCTGGTGGCAAAGTCTCCGCCTGTTCAGCCCCAGGAAAGCTCAGGCACTCTGCTGCAGGCCCAGCGCTCTGTGCCACCCAGGGGCCAGCCGTGTGCTCTCGAGTTACTAGAGCAGTGCGGGCGGCTCCAGTGGCCTCAGCTGTGGAGACAGCTGTTTGCCCACAGTCTGTGATGGCAGAAATGTGTGGTAGGCTTCCCCCTAACAGCATGACCCCCCACACACTCCCATGCCATGCGTCATGCACACATTACCACCGAAGGGATGCTAAGAAGCCCCACGATTTGGGGACCAAAATGAGCAATGCACCGCAGTTTAGAAATAGCTCTTTATCTTGTATACAAAATTATTGGATAGCAGGTACAGTCTCAGAATCTAAAACCTTCTTGTTATTTATGTATCAAAAAGTTTGTGCATGCGTGAAATTGACATGATTTCCTTATTTCCTTATTTAATGCTTTGATTGATGTGCCAGGATCCCACAGGCAGCAGAGACTTTTTATTTTTTAAAGATTATTTTAAAAGAAATAGATAGCCATCGGGCATTCCACAACACGGTCCAATCAAGGCCTCCTTAATGGTGTGTATTCATAAGGAATTCCTTTCTGTTCTTGCTTGCTACCTGTCTGTGGCTATTCATTGACACAAAATATTGCACCTTGTACACAATAGGAAGTGACAAGGTTGGAAAATTATTAGGCATGGAAGGGTAAAATATGGGGAGAAAATCTGGATCAAACAGCAGCATCGAACAGTCAATATAATCATCTATAGTAGGCAATCCGTTGCTTGGAGCTTGAGCTGGAAGTGATAGAAAAACTCCACTACAATGAGCACTGTTAAAATTCCATCTGGTATCATTTCCTTGCAGAAGAGCGAGGTGCAGACAGAAAAACATCCCACAGTAAAAATTCCTCTCATAGACCTTGGATCATCTGTTTATCTTACAGGCACTGACTTACTTTCATTTTGTAAATAACTGAATTGGTCAGTGTAATAAAATTAAATTCTCTGTAAATGTTGAAAGATTCTTACAAGGAAAGTTTCATAGATGTCTTACTAGCATGGCTCTTAAATTCTATTCATTACGTTATTAGGGGATTCTAATGTTGTAATTGGTCTTGGTGAATAGGGATCAGATCAGGAGATGGGGGCACCCGTTTACAGAAATTGGATACTGGATTCGGCAGACTCACATTCACTCAATGTTCTATGCGTATGATGTTTGTGTAAGATCTCTGTCCCCTCACTTCCAACCAAACTCTAACTTGACATAATGCGGCATAGAATGGCACCAGTCATCAGGCTTGCATCAGAAATTCATTTTATTTGGATTCAATTCAGACTCTTAACGAACTGATTCCTGTAAATGTAGCAGATGGGAGCGAAGCAAATGGGAGCGTGTGTGCGGCCTCACACCCAGCATCACTGCTGCTTCCCTGTGCTAAAGCCTTCCTGAGTTAGCTGGTTAGTTAGTTAGCTAATTAGTTAGGCACACTCCAACTGAAAGTTTTCATTATAATTAACACATTTATCCTACCAGTCCACCAAACTGAGGCATGAAAATCTACCGTCCAGCCAAGGCAAGTCGATTCTTTCCTTAGCTTTCTCTCTCCTCATGATAAATGTGGTGAGTGTTGCCAGAAGATGGCCCAATGGTTTATAAACCTGGCAAAGCTGTAGCCAGAGCTTCTTTGCTAAAGGTCAATTAAAAATGTTCATTGCACTGTAAACAGAATTCTCGATAGAAGATTGCCACACAGTGCCCAGAGTGGTCTCTTAATACAAAATATCAATTTGATTTTCCTCAGGAGATTTGCTCTCCTTTTGCAATGCAAATATTTTCAAGTGTACTAAACACGTTTTAGCACCTCAACATAGGCACTAAAACTATTTGCATGCAAAATTACCCAGAGTAGGCAGACAGGCACAAGCTTATGCTAGCACCATATGTGCTGAAGAATTTGAGCCAGGAAACAACTAGTATCTGGACGTTATTTACAATTTAAATTTAATTTTACATTATTATTCAAACGAGAGCTTATATATAAAGTCTCTATTAAAATTAATGTTTCACATGGAACAAAATTTCACCTAAAATTGCATGTTTAATAGTGTTGGGCTTTTTCGTTCCAGCTGTCTAAACCACTCAAGAAGGACAATATGGGCACTTTTGTCCCTTGCTTTTCAACTACCTGAGTGCGGGGTTCATTTTCCCCTGTAACAACTCTCAGAAAGAGCAGCGAAATTAATATTGTTTGGAAGGCCCAGAAAGCAACACAAAACAGGGACCAAGCCAGACACTTGGAAGTGCAGAAGTGATTTGAAGAACTACACGCCACTTGGACATAGCCTGGAACATTGTCCACATTCAGATTTTGAGAGAAAAAAGTCATTTTTTTTCTTCCAAGAAACTCCCCTTCATATTTTGTGAACATAAGAAATGACTCTGGTTAAGCATTTAGTTTGCAAATTGCAGTGTCTTGCCGTGTCCCAGGAAAGCAGCACCTCTTTAAGTACTCTGGAACACTGTTAACCCTTTCTCTCCATTATGCTTTCAGAGTACCTTGATGGAGAAATCAGAAGTCTATTGGCAATGTCTGGATGGTGTGTTTAACAATTACTTGTTCATGCAGATCAAACTAGAACTCATCTATCTTTTCAAGTAATTTAGCATTTCCAGTTTGGTGAGATTTCATATCTTTCATCTCATTAGTTTAAATGTTTACTAGTTTATTTTTGCGTTCATTTTAGGAGAAAAAAAAAATTCAGCTGAAGCAGAATGAGTATTTCTAACCCACAGCTTTGGAAATAAATTTAGAGTGGAGGGAATATAAGAAAAATTGGTATACTATATTTCATCACAAGGGCCATGTCAGATATACCCAGAATCTTAACTACGAGAGATCTTTCTCTTGGATTAAAGATCCTTAAATTTATTGTAAATCTAGCATATAAAATTTTTCTTTGAAAACTTCAAGTATTGTTCTAGGTTAAATAGCTCTTTTTGCTTCCTCTTTCTTTCTTTCTTTTGTAGGAAGAAGAAGCAACTTTCTTTCTTGACTTACAGTCAGCCTTAGAAATGTTGAATCATTGCCTAGGTGCATGAACTCAGTTCTAAGCAGCTTTAATTTCCAGCAGCCAACATTTCTATAACATAAGCTCTCTAAAAGAGGCCCACAGAAGAACCAGAAATCTGTGGTTGTGTAGAAATTTTAATGAGAATGGAAAATCTCCACGTTTAGGCGTCTATCCTTGCATATTAATATCATTACATTTAAAGGGTGGTTTGATTTCAAACATTGAATTAATTAAAGGAACTTCCAGGTCGAGTTATAAGACCAAATCAAATGCCAACAGCTCCCTCTACTGGCTACTGGAGGAAATTATTTGATCTCAGGCTGAAACTCCAATACTTTAGCCACCTGATGCAAAGAGCTGACTCATTTGAAGACCCTGATGCTGGGAAAGATTGAGGGCAGGAGGAGAAGGGGACGACAGAGGATGGGATGGTTGGATGGCATCACCGACTCAATGGACATGGGTTTGGGTGGACTCCGGGAGTTGGTGATGGACAGGGAGGCCTGGCGTGCTGCGGTTCATGGGGTCGCAAAGAGTCGGCCTGAGCGACTGAACTGAACTGAACTGAACTGAATGAAAACTTGCTGTTTATTTGAGAAGAGTCTTCATCAAATTAAGTTCTTTGGAAAACATTGAAGCTTCTGGGGAAAGATGAAAGACGTTCATATGTGGTGATAGAAAGAAAAACACTAAGAATTACAGAAATTTATAGTCATGTGAATTTTCTACTATCAATGAAGAGTTCTTATCTCCACCAAAAATCATCTGCTCATTCTCTTGCCCTGAGCCATCTATTATATGGACTTCAGATTACAGTTAAAATATTATTAAGGATACATTTAGGTTTTCATTTTCCCAAATCTAATACAAATATTAAATTTATTTTCTGGAAGTTGAAAAATCTTAGTATAAGTATCCATTTTTTCCGTGTTATTTGTCACTTGCTGAGTTCTACAAACAACAACAACAAAAACCAAGAACTACCTTTATTGTTATTATTTCATTGAGAATAGAAAGATCACTTTTAAGTTGCATGCCTTTCGGAAGCCATAATGTTGGTTTCTTTTATTTAAACTCTAAAATTTGGTATAACAAATAATCTAATTGGGACAACAAAAGTAAAACATGTAAAAAATAAGCTACATTTTCCTCCCAAACTCTGTGCCTCAACCTTCCTGAAGAGTGCCATCCTTTCCCAGCTGAAACAATCGAGCTACTTGGTCTCACTCACTTAGAGCCGTCTCTCCCTCCAGTCTCCTCCCCACAACTGCCTGCAAGTCTTGGCCTCATGGTCACACAGCCATACTCCTGGAACATAAATGGAAAATGTAATAGCACACTCAGAAGTTTTTAAATCCCACTCATTTCAACAAGTGAGACTTGAAAATATTAATATGATAGGTGTGTGCGAGAAGTTTTAGAATTTTGACATAAATGCACCATGAAGGAAAAATCTCTCCTTTTTTAGGAAAAGAATGGAGCACGGCAGAGACATCAACATCCCTTTCTATGGAGGTGCTTTAACAATGCAGTCCCACACCCCCAGCTCAGTTTAACATATAAATAGTGAAAACAATCATGTAATTTTTGAAAGATTACCAAAGTAGAATAATTACTTTATTCTTTCCACTCTTTCTCACTCTACCAAACAGCCACCTCGTTTCTTCCACCCACACAGCCTCAAACTGTATGTATGTATCCTTCATGTTTGGGAACTGGCCCATTTCTGTTAAAAGAACTATCTTGCATCTTAAACTTGATATCTTAATTTAGAAAATCACACTGATTTCCTAAAGCATCCATAATTGGTGTCAAAAGCCTCAGAGAAGATTTTTATGACAGGTTCTTCTTTGTTTAACAGTAAAATCACTGTTGAATTATAGTTCATGTTGGTATGCAACATTTTTAGGGTTTTCTTATTTCACTAATTCACTTTGAACACTAAATCTATTTCAGAAGTTGAATTTTTGAAATGTTAACTTAAAAACATGACTTTGGAATCAGACGGGTCTGGATTCAAGCCTCATCTCTGTCATTTATAAATTGTGTGACCTAAGGCAAGTCACTTAAACACTGGGAGCCTCTGCCTCCTCTTTGGTTCAGGTCAGTTCAGTTGCTCAGTTGTGTCCAACTCTGCGACCCCATGAATCGCGGCACACCAGGCCTCCCTGTCCATCACGAACTCTTGGAGTTCACTCAAACTCATGTCCATCGAGTTGGTAATGCCATCCAGCCATCTCATCCTCTGTCGTCCCCTTCTCCTCCAGCCCCCAATCCCTCCCAGCATCAGGGTCTTTTCCAATGAGTCAACTCTTCGCAAAAGAATAATAATAACATCTCTGCCTCATTGGATGGCTCACTGCAGTTGCCAAGAGATAATATGTATAAAATGCTCTAGCAACATTGTACCTAACAAGCAACCAATGTTTCTATTCCTGCTTAATAAATAAGAAAAGGAGTCTCATGTGAATGAAACAATATAATTGATTATTTTATTTCCTGAGGAAAAAAATGCCATTATAGTCAACCAAGGGAGCATTGGATACTGATTACTTTGACTAGAAAATTGAAAAGAAGACATTATCTAAAACAAGGATTCAAATCTGATGGGCAAAACAGACATTGTGCTCACCTGAGAGAGCACAGTGGAGTTCTTCCCTGTGATGGGACAGGTACTGGTTTGCAGTAGGTTAGAACCTAGAGCCAGAGAATAAAGTTGTCCTCGAGGAACCATCTGGAGAGGATGTCTACAGGACAACATGACCACAAAGGATTGTGAATTGTTGTTGTTGTTCTTCTTCTTCAGTCACTCAGTCATGTCTGACTCTTTGCAACCCGCCAGGGACTGCAGCACACCAGGCCTCCCTGTCCTTCACTGTCTCCCCAAATTTGAGCAGACTCATGTCCATTGAGTGGGTGAAGCCATCCAAACATGTCATTCTCTGTTTCCCCCTTTTCCTGTCCTCAATCTTTCCCAGCATCAGGGTCTTTTCCAGCGAGCTGGCTCTTCACATCAGGTGGCCAAAGTATTGGAGTTTCAGCTTCAGCACCAGTCCTTCCAATGAATATTCAGGGTTTATCACCTTTAGGATTTACTGGTTTGATCTCCTTGCAGTCCAAAGGACTCTCAAGAGTCTTCTCCAGCACCACAGTTAGATAGCATCAATTCTTTGATGCTCAGCCTTCTTTATGGTCCAAATCTCACATCTGTAAATGATTACTGGAAAAATCATAGCTTTGACCATATGACCTTTGTTGGCAAACTGATGTCTCTGCTTTTTAATATTTTGTCTAGGTTTGTCATAGCTATACTTCCAAACAGCAAGTGTCTTTAAATTCCATGGCTGCAGTCACTGTCCATGATGATTTTGGAGCCCAAGAAAATAAAGCCTGTCACTGTTTCCATTTTTTTCCCCTATTTGCCATGAAGTGATGAGACTGGATGCCATGATCTTCCATTTTTGATGTTGAGTTTTAAGCCAACTTTTTCACTCTCCTCTTTCACCTTAATCAAGGGGCTCTTTAGTTCCTCTTCACTTTCTTCCACTAGAGTGGTGTTATCTGCATATCTGAAGTTATTGATATTTCTCCTGGCAATTTTGATTCCAGCTTGAGCTTCCTCCAGCCTGCCATTTTGCATGATGTACTCTGCATAGAATTTAAATAAGCAGGGTGACAATGTACAGCCTTGACAAACTTCTTTCTCAAATTTGAACCAGTTCGTTGTTCCATGTCCAGTTATAACTGTTGCTTCTTGGCCTGTAAATAGGTTTCTCAGGGGGCAGGTAGTGTGGTCTGGAACTCTCATCTCTTTAAGAATTTTACACAGTTTGCTGTGATCCACACAGTCAATGGGCTTACCTGATATCTCAGTTGGTAAAGAATCTGCCTGTGATGTAGAAGACCTCAGTTCTATTCCTGGGTCAGGAAGATCCCTTGGAGCAGGGATAGGCTACCCACTCCAGTATTCTTGGGCTTCCCTGTGAATCAGCTTGTAAAGCATCCACCTGCAATGTGGGAGATCCCTGGGTTGGAAAGATCCCCTGGAGAATAGAAAAGACTACCTACTCCAGTATTCTGGCATGGAGAATTCCTTGGACTGTATAATCCATAGGGTCACAAAGAGTTGGACATGACTGAGCAACTTTCAATTTCACTTCACACAGTCAAAGGCTTTAGTGTAGTCAATGAAGCAGAAGTAGATGTTTTCTAGACTGCCCTTGCTTTTTCTATGGTTCAACAGACATTGGCAATTTGATCTCTCATTCCTCTGCCTTTTCATCATCCAGGTTGTACATCTGAAAATTCTTGGGTCGCATACTGTTGAAACATAGCTTGAAATTTTTGAGCTTTACCTTACTAGCATGTGAAATGAACACAGTTGTGCAGTAGTTTGAAAATTCTTTGGCATTGCCCTTCTTTGGGATTGGAATGAAAACTGACCTTTTCCAGTCCTGTAACCACTGCTGAGTTTTTCAAGTTTGCTGGCATATTGAGTGCAGCACGTTCATAGCATCATGTTTTAGGATTTGAAATAGCTCAGCTAGAATTCCACCATCTCCACTAGCTTTGTTCATATAATTCTTCCTGTTGCTGCTGCTAAGTCGCATCAGTTGTGTCCAGCTCTGTGTGACCCCATACATGGCAGCCCAACAGGCTCCTCTGTCCCTGGGATTCTCCAGGCAAGAATACTGGAGTGGGTTGCCATTTCCTTCTCCAATGCATGAAAGTGAAAAGTGAAAGTGAAGTCTCTCAGTCATGTCCGACTCTTAGCGACCCCATGAACTGTAGCCTACCAGGCTCCTCCATCCAAGGGATTTTCCAGGCAAGAGTACTGGAGTGGGGTGCCATTGCCTTCTCAGATAATGCTTCCTAAGACCCACTATAAAGAAAGCTGAGCACAGAAGAATTGATGCTTTTGAACTGAGGTGTTGGAGAAGACTCTTGAGAATCCTTTGGACTGCAAGGAGATCCAACCAGTCCATCCTAAAGGAAATCAGTCCAGGGTGTTCATTGCAAGGAGTGATGTTGAAGCTGAAACTCCAATACTTGGGCTACCTGAAGTGAAGAGCTGACTCATTTGAAAAGACCCCGATGCTGGGAAAGATTGAGGGCAGGAAGAGAAGGGGAGGACAGAGGATGAGATGGTTGGATGGCATCACCAACTCAATGGACATGAGTTTGAGTGGGTTCTGGGAGTTGGTGATGGACAGGGAGGCCTGGCATGCTGTAGTTCATGGGATCACAAAGAGTCAGATATGACTGCGTGACTGAACTGAACTGAACTGAAGGCCCACTTGACTTCACACTCCAGGATGTCTGACTCTAAGTAAGTGATCACACCATTGTGGTTATCTTGGTTATTAAGACTTCTTTTGTATAGTTCTTCTGTGTTTTCCTGCTACCTCTTCTTAATATCTTCTGCTTATGTGAATCATTAGGAGAATCATTTGAGAATCCATACTTTGGAAGTGCATAGACCTTGTTCCAATCCCACTGCTGGGTACCTTTGAACTGTGTGAACTTTGGACCATTTCCTCACTCAGTGTGAGCTCTAATTTCCAATTCTGAGAAATAACATTGTCTAACTCACAAAGCTAGATGAGAAAATTGTGGTCAATGGATTATTGTAAATGATTCTACCTGATCCAACTCCTCTTTCTTTTGTAGCTTTTCTCCTTCCCCGGTCCTCCTCTTTGCTTCTTCTACTGCAGACAAAAGCATCTTCTTGGAAGCCTGAGGCTCTCATTCTTGCCATGTTCCTCACAACACATGATCTCTTAGCTCAGCCATGGTTTCTTGTGGACACTTTCCTTTACTTTGCTGATTGGGCCAAATTCCTTCCATGTCGTCTTCAACTATCTTACAGTTCTCCTCTATCATGGCACTTATCACAGGTTTAATGTAATTTGATTGACTCTCTCCCTACTGGATTATGAGCCACGTAAGCACAGGAAGTGTCTGTTTTTGTTACCATTGCATCCCCTAGCAGCAAAATACAGATACCTACTAATTACTGTTGAACAAATAAATGGAAATCCAACCCATAAGAGATGCTTGCAAAATGGTAGTTATTCCTACAAAATCTTAGCATCAAACAGAACTTAGAGGCCCTCTAGAGATTAGTCTAAATCACTTTCCTTCCACTATGTCACTAGCACATTGACACCCTCTTTAGATCCATGAGCAAGGCATCAAGACCTCAAAATCAATGGATGTCTTAAAATCTACACTTATTATGCAATGGCATCCACATTTCCCCTGGTTCTCCTAAATCACATTCTCTTTTGTAATTAAAACAATGTCTCAGTTGTAAAGAGCTCTGAGTGTGATGACAGTAACTCTGAACTATGCCCTCCAGGGGATGGAATTTTATGTAGTGATGGGACTGGAAATCATTTACTTTGGGGAGAGAATCCTTTTTGGGATTTCTGCACAAGACTTTGTATACAGTGAGATGCTGTGCATATTGTGGGGCTGGGGAGTCCTAGAGCTGGATTTTCAGATGTTCTTTATTCCACTGTTTGTATATTTACTCAACTCCTATCCCCTGCAAATTCTGCCACTCGGTAGAAATGGCAATAACGCCTGGGAAACATTTTAATGCCATAGTAAAAGTCACCAGGAGTGTGGCAACACAAGAAAGAAAGTGTAGTGGTAAAGCTGTAGAAACATTCAACAAAAGTTTTTCCATTCATTAAAAAAAAATTACCCTCAGAGACCTGAAAGGCAGGAAATGCTGCCACTTTATTGCCTTTTTAGTCAAATGCCTTTATAGGCATATCCCTCTAACATATATTATTGATATTGATCCCCCAGGGCCTATCACAGTTTCCACCTCCTCCCTGTTCTGACTGCCCCAGGACACTCTGACCTTTTCTATGAGTTTCCATTATGCCTCTTTGCCCTCTTTACTCTTTGTGAATTGTTTTTGGTATTCATTTTTCTCTCAACCACCTTGGAAGTAGGAACCCGTTGGAGAGGGCTAGGTAAAAACACTAAAGACTTTGAAAGTACATACAGATTTTGCAGGAGAAAGACTCAGTTGAAATTCCATTTCTTGATCCTCACTTCCAGGATCTAGATCATTTATAGATATCTTACCAAATTATTAGAATTGAAATGGATTAAAGTGTGGTGAATTAGCAACAGTTTACTTTATCACCCTGCCTCCTACCATGTCATGGATTACAAAAATTTAGTTACATTAGTTTAAACACTTTTTATAAAGCTTTTGTACTTTTGTTTTTATTTTTTTGGTTAGGAAACACAGACAAATGCCTTTAGAAAATTTGAACAATTCAGAAAAGTATTAAAAAAGAACTTACAAATTAGCAGTTGCCTTATTTGAGGGACTACTCTGTCTGGTAACTAAGCACACAACACAAGAATATATACATTAAAATCTTTATTATATAAACTACTTATTATAGGAAGGAGATATCATATAATCTTCCGGATGTATCCCTCGTGATTTAGACCTTGTTAAAAAAAAAAAAAAAGACCTTTGTAATAATCCTCCAGCCCATTTCATTATTATTTCTTAACAATGATTGAAAAAACAGCTACCCACCTCACTAAAGTGCCTGGAGGCCAAGAATGAACCCTTGTCCATCATTGTCATTTCACCAGGTTTGGTCACTAGTTTAAGAAAGGGAATGTGGTGTCACAGAGAGGGGTAGGCAAAAGTCCAGGATTCTAATCATGGTTACAGTTTACTACCATGACTATATTTAGAGCAAGGAAAACTGATCATTGTTTAAGTCTCATTCCCTGGTGGCTCAGATGGTAAAGAATTCACCTGCAATGAAGGAGACCTACGTTTGATCCCTGGATGAGGAATATCCCGTGGGGGAGGAAATGGTAACCCATTCCAATATTCTTGCCTGAAAAACTCCATGGACAGAGGAGCCTGGTGGGCTACAGTCCATGGGGTCTCAAAGAATCAGACACAACTGGGTGACTTTTACTTATACTTTCCTTTTTGTAAATCATTAGCAATATTTTCTCTACTGTCTTATAGAGTGGTGGTGAGAATTAAATGTCAGGGCATTCTGTACATACTATATTATTATTATTTATACTTGTCTAAAAAACATGTATTTATTTAGAAAGAAAAATCACAGAAAATTCTTGGGTCCATCCTTTTCAATACATAGAAATGTCTACAGATTTCACAGAGGCTCTATTTGTTCTAAAAGAAAAAAAAAAAATAGTGGACTATTTGTGCCCCATGGAGAGGAGGAATGTATTGAGATTGGGAACTGACTTTATTTTTAATAGAATATATTTATTAAGAGCCTTGATTTTTTTTCTGTCATTGAATTCTATTAGAAACTTAAAACCACTTCTGTGTTTTTAATCATCTCTGCCTTTCCTCTTTTGGGTCTGTAGCCCAAAGTCTCATACTCCTTAGAGGACAGAGAAAACAAAAATTAGTCAGAGTTCTTCCCTTAAAGGCAGGCCTGATACCCTCTCTGGTTATGGTTTGTACAGGTTCTTTGTGGCCTGGAACAGAATGTCTGGCCAGGAAAGCAGAAGGCCGTTGGCTGGTGTCCTGGCATAGGTGGATGGGGACACTTCTCTGTTCCCCCTCATCACTGTCTGGGTCATAAGACAGTGATGCTATAACTATATGCTATAACTAACCTATGCTATAACTATGCTATTAACTAACCACATTGCATAAAAATCCAGTAAACATGAAGTTTATTAATAGTGTAAGTCTCCAAGATACTTCTCATTAAAAAAAAAAAAAAGGTCATACCACAACTGGTATGATAGTTGTACCGTCTATTCTCTTCTTTATTTTTTTCTGAAAATTTTCCTTGTCACATTATTTTCATTCCCTTAGTGATTATTTGGGAACATATCCCTCAAGAAGGTGAAAATTCTCTTAGTGTTATCATAATGCCAATCTGGGCCAGTATGGTTGATGTGGGTTTTATTACTTTATTGAATTTCCCTCTGTGTTTTATTTCAAGAGTTTGTATCATGGTGGATATGGTTCCATAAGCATGTGTTTCCAAATGATGGACTGCTAGATGGATCTTTCTTTCCCCTCTCTTTAACTCAAATATCTGATGTCTCCTTTTCAGCAGGGTCTTGAAAAATGAATCTGCATCTCTGGAGTCAAAACTCTTAGTGGTATCTCTCCTGCCTATCTATAATAAAGGATCTGAAATCCTTCAGGATCAAGTAGTTTAAACTTGATACTGAAATCCCAGAGGAAACATTTGCAATATGTTTTCTGGTCCATGTATGGTAGTATGATTCTTGCATCAAGAAGTAAATAATAATTATGGTTTACTTCAGTAATGTAAATGTTTACATAAAATAAAAAGTGAAGAAAAAAAATGAAGAAAAGGGCTAATTTTCCATTTGGCTCACAGTTACCATTCCAGAATACAGGTTGTAACCCTCTTCAAGTAAGAATGCTAAAACCTGTGGTTGGTTTTCTGCCCTCAAATTTCAAGACATCACTATTCAGTTTTCTGTATGTTCAAATGAGGAGATATTCAAATAAAACCTGTTAAGGCAACTTTTATTTTTAAAAGCAGATTTAAGTATAATATATCAGCACTATCCACCTCTTCCCCTTGTTTTAAAAAGATCCTCCAGCCTGCCATATCAAAAAAACTTGAACCAAGTCATTTATGTGTTATTGTTATGAATGCAAGTTTGTGTGCCCAGCACTCAGTGAGGGCAACAAAATCAAAATATTGGAGTATGGAGCAGAGAAAGTGTTCTTGCAGGGCCATGCAAGGAGAAAGAGTAGCTCATGCCCACAAAAGCCCATACTCCCCAAAGGGTTTCAGTAAAGCATTTTTAAGGGCAGATGAGGGACGGTTGGCCCAGGGTATGTGATCAGCTTGTACACAATTCTCTGATTGGTTAATGATGAGGTGACATGATAGTTAGCATTATCAATCCTTTGGGACTAGAAGGTTGGGGCTAGAAGCTCAGAATCATCAAGTAGTTAGCTTCTTCCATTTGACTTTTACTGTCTGAAAGAATTCAGGAAATATGCATGAGATGCTGTGTCTGGACATTTGAGAGAGAAGCTACAGCAGAGGATGGGGTAGGGGTCTGTTCTGGGAAAGACGCAAGGAGTCCTGCTTAGTAACATTATGTGAAGCAATAGGTGGAAAAGTGGTGTGATAGGGAAAAAAAAAAAGAAGAAGAAGAACTTGACCAGTTCTAATTCTTACTCATTAGATGCCTCTGAGCAAGATAACTAGTATGTCAGGACCTCAGTTTCCTTGCTCATAAAATGGGGATAAGACCAGGGCCTGCCTTCCAGGGAGGTTGTGGAAGTTACATGAGAGTCTAAGTGCACGACCTCCTGGACATGGGCAGTTTTGGCAGCTGGGCCCTCTGCACCCCAAGTCTAACCTCTTGTCTGAGTAGGAAAATACTGGATAGTGGTGTTGTACTGCACATCTTTCCCAAGACTGTGCTTAGTAATGTCCCATCAGTGGTTTGTAGTCTGCCAGGTGGAAGTATTTTCACTAAGGAGGCTACAAACCAGAATTTTTTCTTCCTGGAGGGCTGGTTGTTTAACCAGCATAACCACTAGTTCTGTCTCAGTAGATTGAAATGAGACTCAAGACAGTATTTTATGGCATACTAATAGTACCATAAGTTCAGAAACTATTTCATGTGCATTACCATTTTCAGATAGAACCTTCAGTTCACAAGCTATGAAGGGATGCAGCCAGAAACAGAACTGATGTTTCCAGTTCAGTTCAGCATCACTTGCACCCACTCTGTTAGTTGACCCAGCTTGAGAAGTCTGTATGCTATCCTGGTTCAGCAAAGAGCAGAAGATACGTTGGTTATTGTTGGCTTCAAAAGTTAGAGAGGGACGCAAATTGCCTGATTTTTAGCTTTGACTTTTATGTGTACTCCTTGCAAACTTCTCTGAGGTTATATATATTTAATTGCCTGGTGAATAGTATAGCGAAGTCTCAGGTGCACAGATAATATGTAATATTTTTGATTTTGTTTGTATTAAATAGAAAAGAATCTTTTAAATATTTATTTTTGACAAAATTGTATATATATTTAAGACATACAACATGTTTTGATATATATATATATATAAATATATATACATCTGTGAATGATTACCAAAATCAAACTAAGTGACATATCCATCACCTCCCATAGTTACATGTGAGTGTGAGTGTGTGTGTGTGTGTGTGTGTGTGTGTGTGTGTGGTGTGATAACTCTTGGGATCTACTCTCTTAGCAAGTTTCAAGTGTATAATACATTATTATTAACTATAATCACCATACTGTACATTAGGTTTCCAGTGATATTACAACTGAAAGTTTGCACTTTTGATCAATATTTACTCTTTTCCCTCAGCCCCCAGCCTCTTGTAACAACCATATGCTACTATGAGTTTGACTTTTGAGAGAAACAGTTTTCAGGGGAAAGAATGGGATTTGAATGGAACTTTGAAGAATGGAAAGGATCCATCTGGTTGAGAGAAAAGAGTGAAACATCAACAGATACAGAAAGCAAAGGAAGTGCAATGACCATACAAGAGAAAAGTAAGTCATTAAGTATGGTTGGAGAGCAGGATTTACAAACAAGTACAGTGGTGAAAGGGACTGGAAGGTTAGATAGAACCTAATTACAATATTGAATGCTGATGCTAAACTGATGACGGTCTGGGAGAGGTGGAAAGAGTTAAAGCAAAGGAGTTTCAGTGTTTGTTTTAATAAGTTTATTTTTCTTTTAATAAATATGCTTGTAGTATGCACTTGGGCTTCCCAGATGGCTTAGTGTTAAAGAATCTGCCTGCCAAGCAGGAGATATGCGTTCAGTCCCTGGGTCAGTTAAAATTCCCTGGAGGAGGAAATGATAAGCCACTCCAGTATTCTTGCTGATAAATCCCATGGACAGAGTAGGCTGGTGGGCTATGGTCCATGGGGTCACAAAGAGTCAGACACTACTTAGCGACTAAACACCAAACAACATACACTTCAGTTCAGTTCAGTTCAGTCACTCAGTCACGTCCGACTCTTCGTGACCCAATGGACTGCAGGATGCCAGGCCTCCCTGTCCATCACTGGAGTTTACTCAAACTCGTGTCCATTGAGTCGGCAATACCATAAAACCATCTCATTCTCTGTCGTCTCCTTCTCCTCCTGCCTTCAATCTTGCCCAGCATCAGGGTCTTTTCAAATGAGTCAGCTCTTCGCATCAGGTGGCCAAAGGATTGGAGTTTCAGCTTCAGCATCGGTCCTTCCAATGAATATTCAAGACTGATTTCTTTTAGGATGGATTGGTTGAATCTCCTTGCAGTCCAAGAGACTCTCAAGAGTCTCCTCCAATACCACAGTTCAAAAGCACCAGTTCTTCAGTGCTCAGCTTTCTTTATAGTCCAACTCTCACATCCATACATGACCACTGGAAAAAACATAGCTTTGACTAGACAGACCTTTGTTGGCAAAGTAATGTCTCCTCTTTTTAATATGCTGTATGAGTTGGTCATAAATTTTCTTCCAAGGAGTAAGTGTCTTTTAATTTCATGGCTGCAGTCACCATCTGCAGTGATTTTGGAGCCCAGAAAAATAAAGTCTCCCACTGTTTCCAATGTTTCCCCATCTACTTGCCATGAAGTGATGGGACCAGATGCCATGATCTTAGTTTTCTGAATGTTGAGTTTTAAGCCAATCTTGATTCCAGCTTGTGCTTCATCCAGCCCAGCATTTCTCATGACGTACTCTGCATATAAGTTAAATAAGCAGGGTGACAATATACCACCTTGACGTACTCCTTTCCCTGTTTGGAACCAGCCTGTTGCTCCATGTCCAGTTCTAACTGTGACTTCCTGAGCATACAGATTTCTCAAGAGGCAGGTGAGGTGGTCTGGTATTTCCATCTCTTTACGAATTTTCCACAGTTTGCTGTGATCCACACAGTAAAAGGCTTTAGCATACACTTCGTTGATAGTATCTTTCCTTTTCTCCTTTGCTTTTCATTTCTCTTCTTTTCACAGCTATTTGTAAGGCCTCCCCAGACAGCCATTTTCCTTTTTTGCATTTCTTTTCCATGGGGATGGTCTTGATCCCTGTCTCCTGCACAATGTCACAAACCTCATAGTTCATCAGGCACTCTATCTATCAGGTCTAGTCCCTTAAATCTATTTGTCACTTCCACTGTATAATCATAAGGGATTTGATTCAGGTCATACTTGAATGGTCTAGTGGTTTTCTTTACTTTCTTCAATTTAAGTCTGAATTTGCCAATAAGGAGCCATTGATCTGAGCCACAGTCAGCTCCCAGCCTTGTTTTTGCTGACTGTACAGAGCTTCTCCATCTTTGGCTGCAAAGAATATAATCAATCTGATTTCAGTGTTGACCATCTGGTGATGTCCATGTGTAGAGTCTTCTCTTGTGTTGTTGGAAGACGGTGTTTGCTATGACCAGTGTGTTCTCTTGGCAAAACTCTATTAGCCTTTGCCCTGCTTCATTCTGTACTTCAAGGCCAAATTTGCCTGTTACTCCAGGTGCTTCTTGACTTCCTACTTTTGCATTCCAGTCCCCTATAATTAAAAGGACATCTTTTTTGGGTGATTGTTCTAAAAGGTCTTGTAGGTCTTCATAGAACCGTTCAACTTCCACTTCTTCAGCATTACTAGTTGGGGCATAGACTTGGAGTACTGTGATATTGAATGGTTTGCCTTGGAAATGAACAGAGATCATTCTGTCGTTTTTGAGATTGCATCCAAGGACTGCATTTTGGACTTTTGTTGACCATGGTGGCTACTCCATTTCTTCTAAGGGATTCTTCCCCACAGTAGTAGATATAATGGTCTCTGAGTTAAATTCACCCATTCCAGTCCATTTTAGTTCGCTGATTCCTGAAATGTCGACATTCACTCTTACCATCTCCTGTTTGGCCACTTCCAATTTGCCTTGATTCATGAACCTGATATTCCAGGTTCCTATGCAATATTGCTCTTTACAGCATCAGACCTTGCTTCTATCACCCAGTCACATCCACAGCTGGGTATTGTTTTTGCTTTGGCTCCATCCCTTCATTCTCTCTGGAGTTATTTCTCCACTGATCTCCAGTAACATATTGGGCATGTACTGACCAGGGGAGTTCCTCTTTCAGTATCCTATCATTTTGCCTTTAAGGCAAAAAAAATAATAGAATACTAAAAGAGGAACTCCCCAGTTCAGTAGGTGCCCAATATGCTACTGGAGATATGCAAAAAAGCAAAATGGCTGTCTGGGGAGGCCTTACAAATAGCTGAGAAAAAAGAGAAGCAAAAAGCAAAGGAGAAAAAGAAAGATATAAGCATCTGAATACAGAGTTCCAAAGAATAGCAAGAAGAGATAAGAAAGCCTTCCTCAGCAATCAGTGCAAAGAAATAGAGGAAAACAACAGAATGGGAAAGACTAGAGATCTCTTCAAGAAAATTAGAGATACCAAGGGAACATTTCATGCAGAGATGGGCTCGATAAAGGACAGAAATGGTATGGACCTAACAGAAGCAGAAGATATTAAGAAGAGGTGGCAAGAATACACAGAAGAACTGTACAAAAAAGATCTTCACAATCAAGATAATCACGATGGTATGATCACTCACCTAGAGCCAGACATCCTGGAATGTGAAGTCAAGTGGGCCTTAGAAAGCATCACTACGAACAAAGCTAGTGGAGGTGATGGAATTCCAGTTGAGCTCTTTCAAATCCTGAAAGATGATGTTGTGAAAGTGCTGTATTCAATATGCCAGCAAATTTGGAAAACTCAGTAGTGGCCACAGGACTGGAAAAGGTCAGTTTTCATTCCAATCCCAAAGAAAGGCAATGCCGAAGACTGCTCAAACTACCGCACAATTGCACTCATCTCACATGCTAGTAAAGTAAAGCTCAAAATTCTCCAAGCCAGGCTTTCCCCTTAATCATAATTTTCAATGTTAGTTTCCATTACATTGTGTTTTGAGATGAGAGGGTGGGGAGGTGCTGATAAAGTAAGGATCCAAGATATTTTATATGAATGTCACAGATTTCAAGTGAAAAGGAATACTCAGCAGGACCATAAGTTCATATTACTGATATTTTCTTCACTGTTTCAATTTTTAACAAGTGAAAGTAGTTGGTATTAACACACAACATCTTAGTATACAACCCTTGCTGTCCTATCCTTGTTTGCTCAAAGGAAAAAAGATCACACTCAATTCCCAATAACACACAAATGCATTTCACAAAAATTTATTAGCAAAAAGGTTTATAAATTTGCGTTGCCTCTTTTTCAAAGAGAATTCAAACAAGATGTAACATAATGCTACTGGAGATGCTACTGGAGGTCAGTGGAGAAATAACTCCAGAAAGAATGGAAAGACGGAGCCAAAGCAAAAACAAAACCCACTTGTGGATGTGACTGGTGATAGAAGCAAGGTCCGACACTGTAAAAAGGAACCTGGAATGTTAGGTCCATGAATCAAGACAAACTGAAAGTAGTCAAATAGAAGATGGCAAGAGTGAACATCAACATTTCAGGAATCAGCGAACTAAAATGGACTGGAATGGGTGAATTTAACTCAGATGACCATTATATCTACTACTGTGGGCAAGAATCCCTTAGAAGATATGGAATAGCCATCATAGTCAACAAAAGAGTCCAAAATGCAGTACTTGGATGCAATCTCAAAAATGACAGAATGATCTCTGTTCATTTCCAAGGCAAACCATTCAATATGACAGTAATCCAAGTCTCTGCCCATACCACTAACACTGAAGAAGCTGAAGTTGAATGGTTCTATGAACAGCTAAAAGACATTTTAGAACTAACACCCAAAAAAGATGTCCTTTTCATTATAGGGTACTGGAATGCAAAAGTAGGAAGTCAAGAGATACCTGGAGTAACAGGCAAATTTGGCCTTGGAGTACAGTATGAAGCAGGGCAAAGGCTAATAGAGTTTTACCAAGAGAACACACTGGTCATAGCAAACACCCTCTTCCAACAACACAGGAGAAGACTCTACACATGGACATCATAGGATGGCAACACCGAAATCAGAGTGATTATTTTATTTGCAAACAAAGATGGAAAAACTCTATGCAGTCAGCAAAAACAAGACCAGGAGCTGACTGTGGCTCAGATCATGAACTCCTTATTGCCAATTCAGACTGAAATTGAAGAAAGTGGGGAAAACCACTAGACCATATATGACCTAAATCAAATTGCTTATAAATATAGAGTGAAGGTGACCAATAGATTTAAGGGGCTAGGTCCAATAGACAGAGTGCCTGATGAACTATGAACAGAGGTTCGTGACATTGTATGGGAGACAGGGAGCAAGACTATCCCCAAGAAAAAGAAATGCAAAAAGGCAAAATGACTGTCTGGGGAGGCCTTACAAATAGCTGTGAAAAGAAGAGAAATGAAAACCAAAGGAGAAAGGGAAAGATATACACATTTGAATGCAGAGTTCCAAAGAATATCAAGGAGAGACAAGAAAGCCTTCTTCAGTGATCAGCGCAAAAAAATAGTGGAAAACAATAAATGGGAAAGACTAGAGATCTCTTCTAGAAAATTAGAGATATCAAGGGAACGTTTCATGCAAAGATTTGCTCAATAAAGGATAGAAATGGTATGGACCTAACAGAAGCAGAAGATATTAAGAAGAGGTGGCAAGAATATACAGAAGAACTGTGCAAAAGAGATCTTCACAACCCAGACAATCACGATGGTGTGATCACTCACTTAGAGCCCGACATCCTGGAATGTGAAGTCAAGTGGGCCTTAGAAAACATCACCATAAACAAAGCTAGTGGAGATGATGGAATTCCAGTTGAGCTATTTCAAATCCTAAAAGAGGATGTTTTAAAAGTGCTACACTCAATATGCCAGCAAATTTGGAAATCTCAGCAGTGGCCACAGGACTGGAAAGGTTAGTTGTCATTCCAATCCTAAAGAAAGGCAATGCCAAAGAATGCTCAAACTACCACATAATTGCACTCTTCTCACACACTAGTAAAGTAATGCTCAAAATTCTCCAAGTCAGGCTTCAGCAATAAGTGAACTGTGAACTTCCAGATGTTCAAGTTGGTTTTCGAAAAGGCAGAGGAACCAGAGATCAAGCTGTCAACATCCACTGGATCATGGAAAAACCAAGAGAGTTCCAGAAAAACATCTATTTCTGCTTAGTGATTCTGCTGAAGTCTTTGTGTGGATCACAACAAACTACAGAAAATTCTTAAAGAGAGAGGAATACCAGACCACCTGACCTGCCTTTTGAGAAGTCTGTATCAGGTCAAGAAGTGACAGTTAGAACTGGACATGGAGCAACAGACTGGTTCCAGATAGGGAAAGGAGTATGTCAAGGCTGTTTATTGTCAGTCTGCTTATTGAACTTCTATGCAGAGTACATCATGAGAAACGCTGGGCTGGAAGAAGCACAAGCTGGAATCAAGATTGCTGGGAGAAATATCAATAACCTCAGATATGCAGATGACACCACCCTTATGGCAGAAAGTGAAGAACTAAAGAGCCTCGTGATGAAAGAGGAGAGTGAAAAAGTTGGCTTAAAACTCAACATTCAGAAAAGTAAGATCATGGCATCAAGTCCCACCACTTCATGGCAAATAGATGGGGAAGCAATGGAAACAGTGACCCACTTTATTTTGGGGGGCTCCAAAATCACTGCAGAATGTGATTGCAGCCATGAAATTAAAAGACACTTACTCCTTGGAAGGAAAGTTTTGACCAACCTAGACAGCATATTCAGAGAAGGCAATGGCACCCCACTCCAATACTCTTGCTTGGAAAATCCCATGGATGGAGGAGCCTGGTGGGCTGCAGTCCATGGGGTCACTAAGAGTCAGACACAACTGAGCAACTTCACTTTCACTTTTCATTTTCATGCATTGAAGAAGGAAATGGCAACCCACTCCAGTATTCTTGCCTGGAGAATCCCAGGGACAGAGGAGCCTAGTGGGCTGCCGTCTATGGGATCACACAGAGTTGGACACGACTGAAGCGACTTAGCAGCAGACAGCATATTGAAAAGCAGAGACATTACTTTGCAAACAAAGGTCCATCTAGTCAAGGCTATGGTTTTTCCAGTGGTCATGTATGGATATGAGAGTTGGACTATAAAGAAAGCTGACCACAGAAGAACTGATGCTTTTGAATGTGGTGTTGGAGAAGACTGTTGAGAGTCCCTTGGACTGCAAGGAGATCCAATCAGTTCATCCTAAAGGAAATCAATCCTGAATATTCACTGGAAGGACTGCTCCTGATGTTGAAACTCCAGTCCTTTGGCCACCTGATGTGAAGAGCTGACTCATTTGAAAAGACCCTGATGCTGGGAAAGACTGAGGGCTGGAGGAGAAGGGGACGACAGAGGATGAGATGGTTGGATGGCATCACTGACACAATAAATATGGGTTGGGGTGGACTCTGGGAGTTGGTGATGGACAGGGAGGCCTGGTGTGCTGTGGTCCATGGGGTCGCAGAGTCGGACACAACTGAGGGAGTGAACTGACTGAACTGAGCATAATCAGTGGCCATGTTCAGAATAAACTAGAATGAGTGGGGTACAGAGAAGAAAAGCAAGAACAGCTAATAAAGCCAGATTATCTTCCCATGTCCCAATTTTTGTGCAAAAGAAATCTTCCTGCTGGGCAGGCACTCACATACAGCTCAGAACTAGCATTAGCATGGTACATGCATCTCATCATCTCATCGGTCACTATGCCCCGTGTCTTTTAACAGATCCTAGCTGGGACACAGCTAAAGAATAATACAGTGGAAAGCTTAGAGTTTAGGCTATGGGATCGGGCTCTATAGACTGAAATCTGGCTTCACTGTCCACCACCAGAGAGACCACATACATCAATGTGAGATGTTGATAATAGTATGTCCCTCAGAGAGTAAGAGGAGCAATTGTAGTAATGAATATAAAATGCTTAGCACATGACTAGGCACATGGAGAGCAAGTTGACTATTGTTACTAGTACTTTACTGATGTTGGTAGCTAAAGAAAGTATGATATCAACAATTTGATCTGACCACAGTAAGTAATTATATTAGTCCATTTCAGTTCAGTCACTCAGTCGTGTCCGACTCTTTTCAACCCCGTAGACTCCAGCACACCAGGCTTCCCTGTCTATCACCAACTCCCGGAGTTTGTGTATATATATATATATATATATATATAGTAATTATATACCTTAACAGAAAATGAAGTTACCTGAGGCTTTGTGTGGTTGTGTGTGTGTGGATGTGTGTGGATCATTGTGTGTGTGTGGATGTGTGTGTGTCTAAACCTGCATTGCACCCACCAATGCTTGTGAACCTGGGATGGTCGTGTAACTCCTCTGTGCCATTACTCCAGTCCTCTTCATTGCCCACCTCTCAAAGGTACCATGCTGTTGTTGTTCTGTGTTGTTGGTTAGTTGCTAAGTCCTGTCTGACTCTTTCATGGTGTCATAGACTGTAGCCTGCCAGGCTCTTTTGTCCATGGGATTTCTTGGGTGAATTGCCATCTCCTTCTGCAGGTGATCTTCCTGATACTGGAATCAAACCCATGTCTGCTGCACTGGTGGGCACATTCTTTACCATCGATCCACCTGGGAAGCCCCAAAGTACCATATGCTAAGGTAAATCAGAGCTCCGTTGGCTATCACTTTTCATCTTCTCACAGAGGTCCCAGCTTGAGCTCTGACTCTGCTGGGGAGAAGAGGACGCTGAGAAACAGCTGATCCTTCCTGGGATGTGCAACTAACGATAGCCAGGAAATTCAAGAGAGCAAAGCACAGACAATGCAAGGAAAGTTCTGGTCCTGGAAACTGAGGGGCAAGGACCGAGGGAAACTGTGGAGACCCCTCTTCAGCAGTTTTTACCCAGTCATGGGAGAGAAAAAGATAAAACTAAAGCCGTCTGAAGAGACTGTGATTATCTTTCTACTCCACCTCACTTCTAGCTTTAGATTTTATATTGACAATCTAAGCTTTTTTTTGCCTTGAGATAATTTGGCTAGATCAAGGTCTTAGAAAAAAGAAAAAAAGAAAGTTTGCCTACAACGTTTGATCCAGAAAAGTTTCATGAGAAGATGGATGAAATGTGAAATATTTGCATTCCTGGGGCAACTACTGCTTAGGTATTTACCTGCCTATAGTCCAGGAATTCACAGATAATGCCTCCTACCAAGACCAAAGCATCACTATTTACAGTGTAAAACTGGCTGAGAGTGGAAATCAACTTTACTTGACATAAGCTTCAGGAGGAAATTGAAGCTTTCATTCTAACAATGTTGGTTAAGGTGTTCTCCTACTTTTATCTCTGTTAAGTCACAACTAGTGAATTTCCTCACTGACATATATGTTAAAGATACATATATGGGAAGGGTTATATACATAAGGGAGGGGTTTATTTTTAAGTGTCTCCCACATTTTCTTGATTCCCAGAATTTTATATTATTTATAGAAACAATGTATTTGGTATCTGATGAATAAAGGTTAAAGATCCAACTCCATCAATTACTATGTGACCTAAGTTAGAGCCTCAAATTCCTTATCTGTGAAAATGAGGAAAACAACACATTTATAATTTTGGTATAAAATTTAGAAGTAATTAATATAGTGACTGGTACATTATAGAATCATAAGTAATAATAACTAATATCATAAATATAATGTATAAATAATTATATTTGACTCTTTGTGAATGAATATAAATATTTATATTTCACCAACAAGTAGTTGGTAAAAATTAAAGGAAGTGTTTGAACACAGATCACACATCTGGGTTGCATTCTCCAAATATTTGAAACCAAGATACCTTTATCCAAAAACCAGATATCAATTTGAAGGAATTTTTACATCATCTAGAAAGAAAGAAATAACCTAAAACTAATCCTTATCAGGATTCTACTCTAGGCTATAGTACAAAGTATTTAGCCAGAATGCATTTAGATGGAGGACACTTCTCTACCATTGGCCTCTGTTTTATCTGAACCAGCATTTGTTCTGGCTGCTTAATGTCAATATATATGGATTATTAAATATTTTGAGTTGTATTCCTGACTATTAGTGCTTTGAAAATGCTGCTGCTGCTGCTGCTAAGTTGCTTCAGTCGTGTCCGTCTCTGTGCGACCCCATAGACGGTAGCCCACCAGGCTCCACTGTCCCTGGGATTCTCCGGGCAAGAATACTGGAGTGGGTTGCCATTTCCTTCTCCAATGCATGAAAGTGAAAAGTGAAAGTGAAGTTTCTCAGTCGCGACCCCATGGACTGCAGCCCACCAGGCTCCTCTGTCCATGGATTTTCCAGGCAAGAGTACTGGAGTGGGGTGCGATCATGTGAAAATGCTACTTGATATTTAAAATTTTATCAAAGCATAGATGATTTACTATGTTGTGTTACTTTCTGCTACACAGCAAAGGGACTCATTTATGCACACACACACACACATATTGTTGTTTTACATGTTCTTTTCTGTTATGGGTTATCACAAGAAACTGAATATAGTTCCCTGTGCTATACAGTAGGACCTTGTTGTTTATCCACCCCATATATGACAGTTTATACCTGCTATCCTAAACCCCTAGTCTATCCCTTCCCCACCCTCCCTCCACCTTGCCAAACACAAGTCTGTTCTCTATCTCTGTAAGTCTGTTTCTGTTTCATAGATACGTTCATTTGTGTCTTTGATTCCATATGTAAGTGTGATATCATGTGGAATTTGTCTTTTTCTTTCTGACTTATTTTACTTAATATGATAATATCTACATCTATCCTTGTTGCTGGAAATGCACTATTTCATTATTTTTATGGCTGAGTAATATTCCACTGTATATATGTACCACATCTTCTTTAGCTACTTATCTGTTGATGGACATTATCTCCGTATCTTGGCTTTTGGTAACTAGTACTGTTACGCATGTATTGGGTTGGTCAGAAAGATTTTATGGAAAAACCCAAATTAATTTTTTGACCAAATCAATATCTTTTTGAATTATAGTTTTGTCTGGATATATACCCAGGAGGGAGATTTGCTGGATTGTATGACAACTCTATTTTTAGTTTTTTGAGAATTCCCCATACTGTTGTCCAAAAATAGTTAATCCTCACTGCAAGCCTTTGACATATCATTGTCCCAATATACAGATGAAGGAGCTGTGAAGTGAGGGGGAATATTTATATCCAAACTGATTTGAAAGTACTCTTCTGGGGTCAACTTTTACTACAAAACAATAGCAGGGCTGTATGTTTCTCATCTCTGTGTCCTAGTATCCAGAGAGTCCTGCCAGGGAGTTGGTGCTCAAAAATAGTTTACTCCATTGAACTGAACAGAGGGATGTTCATCTTTTGTGGGCTGAGGAATATTTCACTTGTCCAGATTCCACGGGGAATCAGTTCAGGTTTTCATAGTCATACCTTCTGTCCCAGGCTACAGCTTTAGGAATTTGAAGATTCCACCATGTTTAATAGGCTTCCCCAGTGGCTCAGTGGTAAAGAACCCACCTGGGATGCAGGAGTCGTGGATTCGAGTCATGGGTTGGGAAGATCCCCTGGAGAACGGCGTGGCAACCCAATCCAGTATTCTTGCCTGGGAAATCCCATGGACAGAGGAGCCTGGTGGCCCACAGGTCACAGGTTTGCAAAGAGTCAGACACAACTGAGCAGCTGACACACACCATGTTTAATACATCAATAAATGCAACTGCAGAAAATTTACTTACATTAATCTTGCTCCCTATTATGGTACAATTTATTCTCAGGAAAGGGGCAAATACTTCTAGAACTCTACCCCAAGTGAATATGATACTAATGAATATACAAGTACTAATGAATATGTACAAATATATTCAGAAAACTATTGTTGGAAATAATTAGAAAATGATAAACTGAATACCTAACAATGAAAGTATGGCTTAATGCAGTCATTATGAATCATTTTCCATTACTTTAAAATTTTTTATTAAATAAATATTTTATTCAAGTATAACATACAGAACAGAAAAATACACAAATCTTGACTATGATCTCAATAAGTTATCAGAGAATTACACTCTAATCACCATCCAATTTTTAGAAATAAATTATTCACATTATACCAAAAATCTACTTCATGATCACTCTTAAATACTATCCTCACTTTCCCAAAGATATCTATTAACTTGACTCCAAATAGTATAAAGGGAAATTCCTATTATAAGTAAAAAAGGTCAGAACAAATTGTTTATGCAGTGTTCTCCTAGTTATGAGATTATTGATATGTAACTAAATGTGCATGATATTGCCTGAGTGAAATAACAAAAATGTTCTCAGTGATCATCTCAGTAAGCAGATTAGGCATTATTTTTATTTTCTTCGTCCACAGAAAGTATGTATTATTCTAATAAATAGTTGAAGGTCAAATATTATATAAATGGAGTAAAATGTATTATAATTAATTACAAACATGATTTTTTCATATTTGCTAGGAGTTGGCATTATTATTATAGTCCTAAAATGTGGAAGGGCTCAAAAGTTAGCCTAGGAAGTTAGGCTAGTACATACAATGATATTTAGAATAATATGTTCCTTATTAGAATGTAGTCAATTATCATACACCTTTGGTTACACCGTGGACACCAGATACCATGAACCACAAACACATACCATGAAACCACATGTGGTATGGTTAACCCCCCTAGCTGGTGTGAGTTTGAATTTGCTGCCAGCACAAAACTTCTAAGGTTCCCATTATACTAGCTTTGCCATGTTCCAGAACATTTCTTCCCTGTTGTCCTGGCTCTGCTTGGGAAAGAAAAAAGCATAAAAAGATGCTAGAGATCAGGGCAGCAGAAGGTTCTGAGTTTTGGACATCAGTTGAAATCCACAAGTGCGTAGACAGCATTTTTTGCATCTTGTTCAAAATTAACAAGAAAAGATTATATATCTGTTAGCTTTGTAGGTAATGTATTGATGTGAGGATAGAGATGTGGAGAAAATTTTAGTTCTCAAAGAAGCCTTAAATATATGGCTCAGAAAGTAAAGAATCTGCTTGCAATGATCTCTGGGTTGAGAAGATCTCCTGGAGGAGGGCAACCCACTTCAGTATTCTTGCCTAGAGAATTTCACGGACAGAGGAGCCGGGAGGGCTACGGTTCACGGGGTCCTAAACAGTCGGATACAACTGAGCAACTAACACACACACACACACACACAGTCAAGATTAGCTGGATTCCTTTTCATTCCACACTTTCTCCTAATATTTCTTTTATTGCTTGTATATTTATTTTGAAAACAGATTAGAATATACCATACAGAAGGGATGGATGAGAACTAGAGGGAATGAAACAAGAACTAAATAGAAAACAAATGGAAAGGAATTCAACGAAAGGAATTCACAATATCCAAGAGAGAAGCTGACAAATTTCCTAATCACAAAAACTTCCCTCTTGGGAAGTCAGTTTTCCAAGAAGGAGCTGGAGAAGGGAACAAATATTTAAATCATTGATGGTAAAATCCTACTCCTCCATCCAGGCAAAGGCCCCTGATTCTGCTCTGTACTGTGGAGAATATTCCAGACGGAGTTGTCCAGGTTACTGAGAAATTACAAAATTTGAGCTGGGGAAAGGGAGTGGAAATTGTTAAGAGTCTGTGGCTGAAACCTCATAAATAGTAATGAAGTTAGCAAATCTTAGGCCTCAAACTGCTCTCTCTATTGTCCAGGAAGATACTATTTTTCCTGGAAAGAAAAGCCCAGGATAGTGGAATGTCTAAAAATCCTGCTGTAATAGCCAGACTGTAGAATTTAGTGTCCAGCAGTGACCCAGAGTGGTAATTTTTCAAACCCTGACATTTATTTAATGCCTTTAATGTGGTTATGTAAAAGTATTTCACATACACACTATTAATATTTAGGTGCCAGGTGGCTGCTAGGCATAGTGGTTTATTATTTATGAGTCTTTTTCTTCTGGTTCGTGGGAAGATGAGTGACTGCCATTGACCCAAGAAGGATTCCTTTAACATCACCCATTAAATTCTTCAGAGAAAGAATAACAATATCTTGCAGCGGATGGTATTACAAAGTATAGTAATGTACTAGAACAGAGATCAAGAGAATTGCATTATGGTTGTTCGTTTGTAACAAGTAAAACCTGGAAGTGGGTGCATTTGCTTAGCCTCTCTGAGCCTCAGTTTCTTCATCTGTCAAATGGGAATGTTAACAGTGTTTTTCTCAGGGCCACATGCTGTATGCCTGTCAAAATGCTTTGAAAATAGAAAACGCTTAAAACTCATTTTCTACCTCCATTTAGAGGTTTCAGTTCCCTCATATGGAAAAAAATAGTCATTAGACATGAAATGACAAATAGTTTCATTTCACCTGATAACCCCAGCCAATTGATATTAATTTCTTGGAGTGTGCCCTGAAAAGGATTTGAAATCCAATGTGTCTGAAAATGCTAGATAGATTATTCACGTCTGCCTTGGATAAAGAAAGAAAAATGGCTGCCCATTTGGAACTTATTTCCCAACTCCCAACCCAACTCCAAATCCTAAGGTCTCTGATTTTGAACTTGGCCTTTGTGTTTATGAATTACCTGGGGGAAAATTAAGGAAAGCTAATTAGGATCATTGTTACTAGATCTTTAAAGCAGCCTTAATAAAAGTGGGCAGAGCCTGGCAATTTCCCTACTCAGCTTAGAGCCTTTTGCTCACAGACATTGCACAGAAGCTTGCCTTGCTAACTTTTGACCAGTGAAGCTCTAAGTCAATGGCTGGTATTTGAATATTTGCCAGTAAAAACAACCTTGTGGAGTTTTATTACCTTATATATTCCCAAAGGAGTTAAGATCTCTGCTTATCTTATTTTTTTAAATCATTCCACTCACCTTACTTTACTTCTCTGAATTTCACAGGAGGAAGACAAGGAATTATGTGATTGGGATAAATGAAATGTAGTCAACAGTTTGGTCATTAATAAGTACAAAAAGTAATTTCAGAAATTAAGTGCATCCTCATGTATAATTACTGAATTTACTGAGACTAATGTTTTAAATATTAAGTTCTGTTTTCATGAGTTTTTCACATTTATGTAAAAATTCTTTTAAATATTACTTTTTAACTACCCCAAAATGTTGCAGACTTAATGCAGCTATTGTTATTAGAATTTATTCTATTCCAAGTGTTGTATATTTACATATATATAGTTATTCTTAGTGGTTGTAAATATAACAGTTATAATTTTAAATTCTCATTCATGCAGAATTAAAAATATTTTCCTGGGTTTTTCATCTTCATTACAAACAGAAGAGGTCATGCGAATTGTGTCATAGTATATCATCAATGTTTGGACCAGAACTGATTAGCCATTTGCTTCTCATAGAATTTTTATATTGTCAGAGCCATATTATGGTTTGAACTTAGGATTGTCTGCACATTCCAACTTGTTATACTACACAGACCAATCCAGCTTTTCTGTTTTACATTGAAGAAAAATATTTTGTGTAAAAAAACAAGCTCCATAGTCCATCATTAATTGTTTGAAAAATAACAGTCAGAATGTGTCCTAAGTGAAATAATTTACATATATCACCTTTTGAAATAAATAGTTTCATTGCTTTCAACAGTGTCATAGAGTTTTGATATAATGAATATAAAAACATTCTTTTAAACATTGTGCCATAAAAAATGTCATCATGATATCTGAAACATTCATTGTCATCTTAAATTTTGTCAACATGACTAGCCAACACCTTTTTAGCTATGGACCTCTACTGGGCATTCATGGAGAATTAGTGGAATGAGTTACCCCATCTCTCCCTTCTATACAAGAAACCTCCTAAGTGAACAGTTTTTTTTGTTTGTTTTTTGTTGTTTTTTTTTTTACTTTATTTTACTTTACAATACTGTATTGGTTTTGCCATACATTGACATGAATCCACCATGGGTGTACATGAGTTCCCAATCCTGAACCCCCCCTCCCACCTCCCACCCCATATCATCTCTCTGGATCATCCCTGTGCACCAGCCCCAAGCATCCCGTATCCTGTATCAAACAATTTTTTAAAAGAGGTGAAATATAGTTGAAAAATACAATAGGGTGGTTTTTAAATAAGACAGCTTGGGTAACCTTGCTGTGTGATCATGGCAATGTCATTTAACTTCTCTGGTTTTGTTTCCTCATCATATAATTGATATAAAGATTCAAGTGCTCTTTGAACAGTGTCTACCGTATAATCCCCCAATACATTTTAGCTATTGTGATATAAATTTACTCCAAAGGCAACGAACCAGGATTGGAGGGAGATAAGACTCCAAGAAAGGCAAGATGCTTGTCATCCTGATGGTCTTTCAGTTCATCTCCTAGGGACGCATGACAAACTCTGAGGATGGGAGTCTGCTGAAATAAATAAAAAATGAAAACAAAAAGAACCATTTTGTGAATATGTTCAGCTCATTAGAAGGGAAAGTAATCAGGTGACAAAGACAGAGTCTCCCAGGTGGCTGATGAGGACACTGGTTTCCTCCCATCAGTCCACACGCTCTTCTTCGACGCTGTCATCGACTAAAATCATCTACAGCAGTGCTTTGATGTGACAGATAGCCACACGTGCCTATTTGCCACTGGTAGCAAAGAAGACATGATCCTAAAAAGGCTAGAGAGAAGATGAAAATGTAAAAAAGAAAAAAAAATTTTTCCCAAAATTCTCAAAGAAGAAATTTAGAGGGTCTATTCCTGATGGTAGGGAATTTGCTACTGAGAAATAATGTTTTGTGGCACTAATTTCACCCACAGACAGTTATGATATATTGCACCAAGTTTTAGTGGTGTGAATAGAATAATGATTTGCTACAAAAATCCATAAATTGGTTTATTTGACAAGCATTTACTGAACGTCTATAATTGAGGCTCGAGGCATTGTTTACTGTGCCAGTGAGAGTCGGATAGGTGATATCATCATAACAAAGTACCCCCAAATCTCACTGATTTATAATAACAAACATCATTCTTCATCTATGATATAGGTCTCTCACGGTAACAATGGCTCTCCTCCGTCATCATCTTCACTTAGGAGAGGCAGCCAGCCAATGGAGGAACTTCTGTGTGGTATATTGATGGCATTATGCTAGAGAGAAAAGAGAAAGGGTGAAGCACTAGTTGAATGATGAAGCCCTTCTGTGCTCAAGGACTATGTGTCAGCCCCTTCCATGACCCTCTGAATGCAACAGGGCAGGGATATGTGATCTCTTATAGAGTGGGAGACCAGGGGTGGGGGAAACATGAATTTTCAGCCAACAGCAACACAATCGACTTGCCATGTAATCTATCTTGTAGAATTTCATTTGGTCAAATTAGTCTTAAATATGATACTTATTGGAGTAAACATGCAGACATCAGTGAAAGCACAAATTTGGTAGTACAAAGTCAGTGTGCTTTTAAGTGTTAGTTCCTTGAGATTATTTGGAATTGAGGATCATATGAGTTCAGGGCTCAAGGATTCAAAAATATCTCCAGATTCTTTCATCATTTCCCAAAGGAAAAGCAAGAATAAGTAGGATACCAGACATTTATGCAATCCCTATGAGATCATACAGGCTGAGGAAAGTTTTCAAAAGGCAAAAATATCATACAGTTTCTTTTCAATAGACATTATTCAGTAAATACAACATCATTCATGGCCTGGAGACATACCTCCTTCGGTTGTGATCCTGGCAGGTATCATAGATTCTAAAAGATGGGGCAAATTACATTCTTACAGAGAAGATCTTCTTTTGGAACACCCAAGGATTACAAAAGTGTAGCTATCCTTCAGATGAGATTTTATTTGGAGTGTTTCTTGTTCAGTGACCCTTCCTAACTGCACATAGGATAATTTTCATTCATTTGCTTTGGCCAATTTTATCTTCAGCAATCCTAGATTTCTGTAACTGAATTGATCTTGCCCTTTACTGAATTTATACAGATGAAATGGTCTTGTTTTAGACTTCTGAAACTATTTGTAGACCTCTCCCTTCACATGTTTGAAATAAATGTGAGGCATTAATTTTAGTCAGACAACACTGAGCCCAATTCACTTGGGAAAATGCATTTCAATGTGCAATTTATCATTCAGGACCTGTCCACTACTCCCTGAGAGTAAATTAGGCACTTTGAAATGTGCATTAAACTCCTCCTGGCTACTAGATACCTTTTAGGGCTGTGGGGCAATAATTTACTTAGTGGTAACTTGGTGACCTCAAAAAGTTTATGTTATTTTGAAAGTTCTTAATTTTCTTCCACAAAATAATTAATGCACTAGGAGGCTGGGTATGCTTAAAAATATGTTTCCAGACAGGCAACAACTATTGAATAAATAAATAAGATAGTGTCATCAAGCAGATACAGAAATGAAATGTTGCATAAATGTGTTGTCTATCCTATCCACACAACAGATGCTTATCTCACAAAACAATTATTTCTTTGGATTTCTTTTTATTTATAGGACTGTCTTACATTTTATTGTAATTAGTAATGCTTCATAGATATAAGGATTTCCAGATTCAGATCACTGGTTTTTCCATAGTACAAAGCACATTTATCCAAAGTTAGAATAATGTGCTAAATATCTTGAGAGTTCTCACAGCAACTTACATCTTGCTTCTTCCTTGACTCACAGCAAAGCTTCATCTAGATTAACTAAGTTGGTTATTAAGTTTCAATACCTCCTACTTCAGTTGCTCATTTATCCAGTTCAGTTCAGTTCAGTTCAGTTGCTCAGTCATGTCCCACTCTTTGCGACCCCATGAATTGCAGCATGCCAGGCCTCCCTGTTCATCACCAACTCCCGGAGTTCACTCAAACTCATGTCCATCAAGTCAGTGATGCCATCCAGCCATCTCATCCTCTGTCGTCCCCTTCTCCTCCTGCCCCCAATCCCTCCCAGCATCAGAGTCTTTTCCAATGAGTCAACTCTTTGCATGAGGTGGCCAAAGTACTGAAGTTTCAGCTTTAGCATCAGTCCTTCCAAAGAACACCCATCCTTTAGAATGGACTGGTTGGATCTCCTTGCAGTCCAAGGGACTCTCAAGAGTCTTCTACAACACCACAGTTAAAAAGCATCAATTCTTTGGCACTCAGCTTTCTTCACAGTCCAACTCTCACATCCATACATGACCACAGGAAAAACCACAGCCTTGACGAGACAGACCTTTGTTGGCAAAGTAATGTCTCTTCTTTTGAATATGCTATCTAGGTTGGTCATAACTTTTCTTCCAAGGAGTAGGTGTCTTTTAATTTCATGGCTGCAGTCACCATATGCAGTGATTTTGGAGACCCCCAAAATAAAGTCTGACACTGTTTCCACTGTTTCCTCATCTATTTCCCATGAAGTGATGGGACCAGATGCCATGATCTTCGTTTTCTGAATGTTGAGCTTTAAGCCAACTTTTTTACTCTCCTCTTTCACTTTCATCAAGAGGCTTTTTAGTTCCTCTTCACTTTCTGCCATAAGGGTGTTGTCACTGCATATCTGAGGTTACTGATATTTCTCCCGGCAATCTTGATTCCAGCTTGTGCTTCTTCCAGCCCAGCGTTTCTCATGATGTATTCTGCATATAAGTTAAATAAGCAGAGTGACAATATACAGCCTTGACGTACTCCTTTTCCTATTTGGAACCAGTCTATTGTTCCATATCCAGTTCTAATTGTTGCTTCCTGACCTGCATACAGGTTTCTTAAGAGGTAGGTACCCCTTGCCCAAACTCAGGGGCACCAGCTGAGAGGAGCTATCCCATGTCCTAGGAGTGGTGGCTGCGCAGGCACAGGAGGGCCGAGAGGAGCCACTCCACGTTCAAGGTCAGGAGGGGTGGCTGTGAAGAGATACCCCTCATCCAAGGTAAGAGAAACCCAAGTAAGACAGTAAGTGTTGCAAGAGGCATGAGAGGGCAGACACACAAACGATAATCACAGAAAACTAGTCAATCTAATCACATGGACCACAGCCTTGTCTAACTCAATGAAACCAAGCCATGCCTGTGGGGCCACCCAAGACGGGCAAGTCATGGTGGAGAGGTCTGACACAATGTGGCCCACTGAAGAAGAGAATGGCAAACCACTTCAGTATTCTTGCCTTGAGAACCCCATGAAGAGTATGAAAAGGCAGAATGATAGGATACTCAAAGAGGAACTCCCCAGGTCGGTAGGTGCCCAATATGCTACTGGAGATCAGTGGAGAAATAACTCCAGAAAGAATGAAGGGATGGAGCCAAAGCTCATTTATTAAAGTGCCTCAAATTAAGCTTCATCCACCAAGTTAAGTGCAAGTTATATCCTCTGGATCTTGCTTCCACTTGGGGAGAGAGAATTACTGATAAAAAGAAATACAGCATTCATCTATTCTAAGGTGCAAAGAATTTCAACTGTTGATATCTCTAAAATTTGAGTCTGTCTTATAATTGATCTGCCTACATTTCTTTGGTAACATCTTTTTCTCTCTTATTTTTATAAAGTGATGGTACGGTTTGCAACTGATGGCATATTGGATTTTTGAAACATAACAAGGCAGTATATTTTAGAATTTTGAAGACAAAGACCTGAGTGAAAATAGCTCCAAGGCTTCCCAGGTGGCTCAGTGGTTCAGAATCCACTTGCCAAAGCAGGGATTGCAGGAGGCACAGGTTCAATCCCTGGATGGCGAAAATCCCCTGGAGGAGGAAATGGCAATCAACTCCAATATTCTTGACAGAGCACCCTGGAGGGCTACAGTTTACGGGGTCACAAAGAGTTGGACATGACTGAGGGACTGAGTACACTCACAAGAAAATAGCATAAGACAAGCAGAAGCTGATAATGTTTTCAAACCCATTTCCACTATACTGTCCCTCTGAAGATAAGTTTATTCCCAGCCTCGAGTTTTGCAAATGTTTGAATGGGGCAGAAATTGACCATTATATAAAAGTAAAACGTGTGTGAAATTTTGAGGAAATATATGTATACCATAATAAAGCAGCAGAAAAGTTCGTTTGAATAACTAAAGATTATTCTTACTACTCTCCAACTAATGGGAGTTGAAACAGTGACTTGCCAGTGAAGCAGAGTTTTGGTAAGAAGCACTGATCCAAAAAAACTTGTGTATACAATTAATATATCTCTTTGGTCAGAAGAGACCGGTAAGGGAATGTCTTTTTCAGAAAAAATTCTACTCAAGTCATTTCAGTTGCATCTACTATGGACCTCTTTGAATGAACCATCAAGTTCACATGTCAGTGACAACGGAGACAGGTGGGTAGAGGCATAGGAAACAAGAAAAACAGAGAAAAAGAAAAAAGGAAGGAAAGATAGAAGGAAAAGAAGAAATAGAAGAGATTACATGTAATCAAGATATGGAATTCCTCAAATTATACCCTTGATGATACCCTGAATTTAGAAAGGTATTTGCCTAAATAGTCTACACATTTTTATAATAAAAAATATATATGCTCCATTCTCTTAGTAAAAGGTGATGCCCGATAGAGTTTGTTTGCTATATTATCCTGAAGTATCAACAAACAAGTGGAAATCCCACTTCTGATACACAAAATGTCAAAATTCCAAAATGTGATTTCATGAGTATTCCAACACCAAGCTCCCTGAATAGGGCACTTTTCAGGAAAGATTTCATTAAAATTTAATAGCTATGTCATAATTTTCAAATGAAATGTATATAGTTGAACATCTTGTGAATTTAAGTCCTAGAGTACAGCATAACTGTAAACTATTATATGATAAGAACTATTTTATGAATCTACATACCTTGATAGCATTGTGAAGAGAGAAGTTAAGATGTAATACACAGGATAATATGGAAGATTCTGAGACTGAGGCCTCTGCACTGTTCCAACCAACATCACAACAGATTCACACTGAAGTTGAATGTGAAATATGCATTTGAACTCTAAAAACTTTAATAATATTTATACATCTATAAATTCTGCATTTGCCTGAAATTACTCTTCAGAGTCTGTTTATAATCTTTAAATTATAGAGTTAGTTGACATGATTAAGAAAGTCCCAACTTCATGGGAAATGAGGGAAAATAATATAATTCATTTTTTCCTTTTGATTCACTTCTGTTGACTCTATTGATCCATCTGTACCTTGTGAGGATGACCAGGGTCTGGAGGCAGGCAGTAAAAACTATTAAGTTTGAGAAACATGACCCTCAAACTTTTATTTATACTTGCAACCTTTTAAACATCTAATTAATTACATTACATTCATAAACTAATGATAATTATATTTCCTTTTATAGTTATCAATAGGATTAAATGAAGTCATCTATGCAAACATCTGACACATCAGTATGTTCAATCATTGGTTGGTTAAAATAAGTCCCATATAGCCAAAGAAGCGACTTAGCAGCAGCAGCAGCAGCAGCCAAAGAGGAGTAGTAGCTTACTTTTTAGTTATGTGGTTAGAGTCTGCTGCTGCTGCTACTAAGTCACTTCAGTCATGTCCAACTCTGTGCAATGCCATAGGCGGCAGCCTACCAGGCTCCCCTGTCCCTGGGATTCTCCAGGCAAGAATACCAGAGTGGGTTGCCATTTCCTTCTCCAACACATGCATGCAGGTTAGAGTCTACTTGATGATTTACTTCTACTTTCTCCATAAATTTCAGTAACTTAACTCAATAAATATTTATTGAATTTTTATTAAATATTGAATATGTGATAGGTCTAGCTGCTGCTGCTGCTAAGTCACTTCAGTCGTGTCCGACTCTGTGCGACCCCACAGATGGCAGCCCACCAGGCTCCCCCGTCCCTGGGATTCTCCAGGCAAGAACACTGGAGTGGGTTGCCATTTCTTTCTCTAGAGAGGATAGAAATTATAAAGTACCTCCCATAGAAGTGTTCAGTTCAGTTCAGTGACTCAGTTGTGTCCAACTCTTTGCGACCCCATGGACTGCAGTACACCAGGCTTCCCTGTCCATCACCAATTCCTAGAGCTTACTCAAACTCATATCCTGTGAGTCAGTGATGCCATCCAACCATCTCATCCTCTGTTATCCCCTTCTTCTCCTGCCTTCAATCATTCCCAGCAACAGGGTCTTTTCAAATGAGTCAGTTTTTCGCATCAGATGGCCAAAGTGTTGGAGTTTCAGCTTCAGCATTAATCCTTCCAATGAATATTCAGAACTGATTTCCTCTAGGATGGACTGGTTGGATCTCCTTGCTGTCCAAGGGACTCTCAAGAGTTTTCTCCAACACCACAGTTCAAAAGCATCAAATCTTTACTGTAGCAGACAGCTAATCAGATATCTAATTTTAGCTTAGTTCACATATAAGGGTCAATGGTCTTTAGGGGTGAGAAACTATCCTTTCTTGCTTGAAGTCTTAGATCCATGAGGCATGATATGATTTATTTTATTGATAAAGGAATGTGAGATGACCTTGAGGGAGACATAAAATGACTCAAGAATCTGTAGGTCATAAGGAGACTCTGGTCACACTTTTTCAGTGGCCCTGACCTCCTCTTCCATTCTTCATCTTCTCCACCTTCCAAAACCACCAAATCTTCCTTTCATTTCCTACCAGCCAAATGATCTTTCACATATGGTTCCCTTAGAATTACATCTTCTAACCTAAACCAGAATATCAGTAAGTTTTCAAAAATGACATTTGTTCCTGCATGGAAGAGAAATCCTAGTGCAAACTGTTAAGATAATACTATGTTTGAAACAGACTCATAGACACAGAGAATAAACTAGTGGTTACCCAAAGGGAGAGGGTTGAGGCTTTAGGCAAAATAGGTGAAGGAAATTAAGGACAAACTTCTAGTTATAAAATAAATAAGCCATGCAAATGTGATGCAGCATGGGGAATATAGTCATTGCTATTATAATAACTTTGTATGGTGGCAGGTAGTTACTAGACTTATGGTGATCAACTCATGATGTCTATAAATGTCAAATCACTATTTGTATATCTGATGCTGATATAATATTACACGTCAACTATACTTCAATTAAAATAAAAGAAAATGAAGAGAATACTGTGTTCTCTATTTGAGCACTCCAGAATAAATTACAAATTGTAGTAATTCACATATCTTCCTTTTTCTGTTGGCTTAATTGTAAAGCTTTAGAAGGTGGGGGATGAAGAGCAGCTGAAGCTCAGCTATGAATTATGTGACCATCTATCATCAACTTGTGAATCAAGGTCATGACCAGAGTGTTGTTTGGTAATAGCATCGTTGATAATGACACATGGAATAGTCAGTTATCCAGCCTTCCCAAAGATCTCTCATCTTCTGTTGCCAAAGCTTCATCCTTTTTTTAAAAAAACACAGTAAAGTTTAAAAAAAGAAAATAAAGTTTACAAACATTCTAATACGGAATTAGGAAGACAAGAGAGCTAGTATTTATCCCCCTTAAAGAGCAGGTGATATGAAAATTACTCTTTTTCCAGGAAAAAAATGTGTATAATAAGGAAGGTGATCATGGGGGGAGAGCACGTGGTGTAAGTGACCACTGGGATGAGAGAAAGGGGAAGAGGCTCAGTGCCTATCAGGAGTGGGAGATCTGGAAAGCGGGAAAGGTTTCTAATGTACATGTGGGCTGTCTAAAACTCCTTCAACGAATCTTTAAAATTTAAGTTTTCTTCAAAGAGCCAGTAAACACTGCTGTTTCTTTATATGTTGCACCACATAAAGATTAGACCATATGGCGCCTCAGGTGTTATATGGGATGCAAATTTATATATAGGAAGGTGTTTTTATATATGTATATACATATTATTTTCAATGCCAAGTTCTTATTTATCCTTACATTTTCCACAACACCAAGCATAGTATTTTGCATACGGCAGGTACTCAATAAATATTCAGTAAAGTCACACAAATAAGTATGGTTCACAAACTAGTGTTTACTAACCTGGAATCATTGTGATATGCCAGAAAGAATATATGTCTGTTGACATGAAAACATCTCAGCTATACTCCTTGGCTTATTAAACTCAATGGTTTTGGAACCTTTAGCAAGTTCTTTCTCTTTCCTAGAATCTTGTCCCTTCTCTGGATCATAAGGGCATTGACTGGGTCATCTCTCATTGCCTGTCCAACATTCTAAGTCCAACACTGTACACTTATACGTTTCCAGGTAATTTTATTGGGCATAGATGTTATAAGCATTGTGTAGCCCTGGATTCCATCAGGTCTACTCTAGAGTTCTTCAAGTCTATATTTGGTTTCCCACTGTTTATTGTTTTAAGATAAACAGCTGAGATAATACTGTGAAAGAAGAGTGATGAAAAGCACTAGTTAAAACTCATGTGGTGTGTGCGTGATAAGCTTCAGTCACATTCGACTCTTTGTGACCCTATGGACCATAGCCTGGCAAGTTCCTTTGTCCACAGGCTTATCTAAGCATGAATACTGAAATGGGTTGCCATGCCCTCCTCCAGGGGATCTTCCCGACCCAGGGATCAAACTCGCTTATCTTACATCTCCTGCATTGGCAGGTGAGTTCTTTACCACTAGTGCCACCTAGGAAGCAACCCCCCTCCCAGCGTTGTTTAAATGACCAGAGGTGATGATGTAGCCCCAGTAACAATAATAGCTATTGTACATTCAGTGTTTACTGTAGGTCCTAGGCACTGTGCTGGTCATAAAAGAAACATTTTCTTTTTTGCTTATAATAATCCCAATAAGTGGGCTTCCCAGGTGGCTCAGTGGATAAATAATATGCATGCAAAGCAAGAGACACAGGAGACATGGGTTCAGTCTCTGGGTTTTGAAGATCCCCTGGAGGAGGGCATGACAATCCACCCCAGTATTCTTGTCTGGAGAATCCCATGGACAGAGGAAGCTGGTGAGCTACAGTCCGTAGGATTGCAAAGTCAGACATGACTAAAGTGACTGAGCAGGCACACAGGCAATCCTGAGAAGCAAGCCTCATTGTTTCAGTGGCAACACTCCTTGAAATAAGTATAATAATCACCAGAAAGAGCGCTGATGGTCATCTGGGATTAGGGGTTATGGACAGGTTCTATTCTTCCTTAGATGGTAACCCATAGAGTCACAGCAAGATATTGTGCAACTATCCCAAATTCAAATTTGTAAATATGCTGCTATGAGTCATTTTTGTAAGGAACTGACATCTGTAAAAAAGCAACTTTAAGAATATTTTAATAGATCTTACTTGTGCTAATGAATTTTATGAGATATATCCTTTGTCCTATTTTCATCTGGTTCTATTAGAATTAGCTCTTTCTTACAAGTAAAAAAACTAAAGATTTATTGTCCTCAGAACATGTGGAAATTAGAAAATGGACTAATGGAATCCATTAATATCCTTTCAACAATTAGATGAATTGTAGATCAATACAGTATATTAATAGAGTCAAACTGATTTATATAAATATCCCATCGGGACAGCCTCAGGAAGCTAGCACTAGTCTGAATTGTCTTGAAAAAGCAAGAAAGTCTTACTTACAAGACAAAGGCCTCTTTTCTATCTTGTATTTTAACAATTTTGAAGTGACAAGTGAAAATAAGCTAGTCTATATTGTTTAATGAAAACACATCACGTCTTATTGAAAAACATCTAAGAGTAGCAAAGTGAACAGCATTCTTGTAATATTAATAATAAATTAGTTCTTTGTTGTGTATTCCACAGTCAAATGTATGTATTGTTTTAAAAAATGATCTTAGTAATAATTCTTATTTTAGTTTAAATATCCTTTTTGTTTTCAGGATGCAAAAACTCAGAATAAATGGACTGATTAAATATGATTGATATAACAGTTACCCTCTCCTGTACACATTCTCCATAAACCTCTAAGTCTAACCTCAAAGATTAAAAATAGAATTCCAAAGGAAAATTACTGCAAAAGTACTTTGTGCTAAACTGGCATCAGACATGAAAATAAAATAACGTCTGTAAAGTTTAAGGGACTAATTAAGATTGTAATGTGGCCTCATTCCTAGGAAAATATTAGGACTCGTGATTCAAGAAGCCTTGTGTTTCAGAAATTAAAACAAAAACTATTGAGATAGTTCATCTATTAAAATGTTCCAGGATTGAAATTTAATGAAAATCTTTAATTAATTTATATCTGAATCTCATTTTCTCATTATCAGTGAGAATCATTAGGAAAATAGAGAATGGTATGAACTACCCACATTCCCATAAAAAAAGAGGTCAAAAGGTAGAGCATGGCAGTTCAGCAAGAAAAAGAAAACAAACTATAAATTATCTTCTGCAGAAGGACAGCGTGTTCAGCCAGACACAACAGGTTTTCTTTCTTTTTTTTTTTTTTTATTGCTCATGATACTCTGGCACCCCTGCTTATGAGCTTAGACCTACAAAAGCATTGAAAGTTGAAGTATATAGGCGTTGGGTATACTCAGCTCCAAATGAGGAGTCAGGAAACATCTGTTCACACGTTACTAAAAGGAGATGGGCACAACCGTAGTAGACATCAGACCCTGTACAATTTGGAGCAGGATGCAGAATAAAGAAGTCAGCTTTAATTCTGGGAGAAAGGGGGAGAAAAGCCCAAACATCCTTTTCCATTTACATTGACAGCAGACAAAAATGGAAAGCAAAAAAGAAGCCCAAGATAAGGAGAAAGCTGTTTCTTATTATTCTGACTCTTAAGAGGAAAAGAAATAATGTATATTGGGTCAACATGAGGTATTGATTGTCATATCACTGATTATGAATTTAACTACCATTAACATAGATGCTAGAAAAGCTTTCCTTGACACTCAAAACAATTCATTCGGTTGCTTAAATGCCCCTTAGATCCCCCTGCAGCTTCCAAAGACAAGTTTTATAAAATTACATAATGCATAATCAAAAGAATCAAATGAAAGATAGCTGAGTCGTGATGGTCAGTAAGAAGGTAAATTTGCCCTTCCCACTTGGGCACACGATTCTAAGAACATCTCTATTCATACAACTGAACACTCAGTGACTGCTTTAATTCTTTGAGGAGGCTGGAAAGAATTGACAGCACAGATCAATGGGTACAAACACAAGCTCTTCCCAAAATGAACCCACGAAGAGGGTTGTTGTTCATCAAACTGACTTTTGATGGTTTCTCTAAAAATCTAATTTCCTCAAATTCTTAACAGGGAACATGTAGTTAAAAAGAAGAAATTTGAATATTGCCAGCAAAGTGTTCTATGAAGAATTTCCACATTTAAAAATTTTTAACAGTAACACAAAATGAAACAGAAAGAAAGGAAAATGTTGAGAAGAAGCACAGAGTGTTCAGAAGAAATAATACTAACTTAAGGAAGCTTAGGGGCTTCCCAGGCAGCATGAGTGGTAGAGAGCCGGCCTGCCAATGCTGGAGATGTAAGAGATACGGATTCAGTCCCTGGGTTGGGAAGATCCTGTGGAGGAGGGCATGGCAACCCACTCCAGTATTCTTGCCTGGAGAATTCTATGGACAGAGGAGTCTGGTGAGCTATGGTTCATGGGGTCGCAAAAAGCTGGACATGAGTGAAGCGACTTAACACGCATGCAAGGAAGCTAAGGCCCCCTGATACCCAAGGTTTGCTTAGGAAGGACATTTCTGCCTCCTCAGTTCTTATAGAACTGAAGATGTTTCCTCTGACAGAAAAATGGAAGAGAACTCCGATTTTTTGGAGGGGGACTTCCCTCAGGTTCTGCATACATTATTTTAGCGTGCTGACTCAGTGTTTAAATCATATTTTTTTTAAAATCAAATCTCTTTTAAAAATGAATAAAATAATACCTAATATGTGTAACAAGTATAATGTCAAATGCAACATGCCAAGGGTTTTGAAATATTATCTATTTTTCTCACCACGAGAGTCCTAAGAAGATGGTACAGTGATTGCCCTGCATTATAAAGATGTGGTAAAATATCCCCCAGGAACAGATTTATGAAATAGTGCATCAGAGATGTATTTTCAACTTTTAACAAGTCTCTGGGCCCCAGTTCTGGTCATATTACTTCCTGGGACTGTGCTACGAAGACAGTAGCTACTAGGCCACGTGTGGCTCTTTAAATTATCAAAAATTAAACTTAAAACTCATTTCCTTAATCATAGTAGCCACATTTCAAGCATGCAATAGCTACTGTAATTTATAGTGCAGATAGAACACTTCCAACATCACAGAAAATTCTTTAGACATCACCGCCTTAGGACATTGGTTTTCCTTTGATGGTGCTGTCAACTTTCTCTTCCATTCCCTACAATATTCTAAACCAGCATTAATCTACGGAAAATACTTTGATAGGCTGTGATGAATCTTTCCTTCCACCTCCCAGGAAAGGAGTACCATCCTCTTATCTGGAGAAAATTGTTTGTATCCCACTTCTCAAAACAAAACTGTTTTCATTTCTAAAAAATGATGAGGAATGAAAGCTTAAAATTATTATCAAATAGAAATGTGATGAGTACTCTCTGGGAGTCAATGTGGGCTTTTCACCAAACCATCTGTATGATCTTTGACGGCTGAGAAAATAAAGCAAGTAAGATTATTATGAAGTATATTTTATGCTGATGATGTTATTTTGGCTTCACATAAAATACTGATGAAATTTCACTAGGGAATGCAGTTATGTGCATTTCTGCCTAAAATGATATAGTAGGATGTTCTGAGTCTAAGAACACACATCAGAGAATAATCAGAATGGTTCAGTGCTAAATCATGACAAAGAAATATCCAATCTTGGCCTGAATCCTATAGACAAAAAGAAGATGTTAAGGAGTATCACAAAGGTAAATGAGATCCAGAAGGGAGCAGAACAGGTTATTGCCAATAATTTTCCAATAATGGCAGTTCAATATAATGTTATTAGTTGTGTAAATTGCTAGTCATTAAATTTGGAAAAGTGTTAGGCAGTATATTCAAAATCAAATTACAAACATAATTAAGAAATCAGTTGAGGTAGGACTCCAATTGTGCTTTTTGAAGGTAGAGAAAGCAAGCACCCAAAAATACTGACAGAACTAAGATAATGATTTCAACTGATCTAGGAAAATATGTGAGGAATGAAATGAAGACTCAGTACTGTTGGCTAACATACTGGCTTACTTGTAGTTTTCATTCCCAAAGTGAAGATATTGTACTATCTTATGAAATAATACGTTACATTGAGTTTTTACTTTGAATAGTGGCACAACTTTGTCATGTACATACAAAAAATCTTAGACTCTTAAAATGTTCTTATTGAAAGAAGCTTTGGGAAGTTCTCTGGCTTAACCTCTAAATTTTATTGATCAGGATCCTAAGACCCAGAAAGTGTCAGTAATTCAACTATGGTTACTTAGTTCATTGGCAACAGAACTGGGGCTAAAACCATGGCACTGGCTGAATAATTGCAGCTTGTGTAGTAGCCAGCAGCAGCAACATTTCCATGTGTCTGAGGACCCAAGTAGTTTGGATGTGGTAGATGATCTCTAGGGTTCTTTCAATGCTAGTATTTTGAGAAGTCTTTTTTCAATCAAAAATAAACTTTAAAATTTTTATTTTAGAATAAACTTTTTAATGAAACAGAAAATAACAAAATGTTTAAAGTCACCATCCAAGGAAAACTAGCATGCCCATCTTAGATTTTACTTTAGAAGCCACAGATATTACATATTGGAAATGCTCTGTGTAGCACACCCAGCAACCATCTCCTTAAAGATAGTAGCCATGTCTCTTTCATTTTTGTATCCTAGACCTGGAACAGTGCCTGGAACATGAAAAACATTAGTTAAATTGAATTGATCTCAATTATAAAGATGAGAAAACTCAGTCCCATTCTGGCTGGAAACTTGTCTTCCTTCTATCAATGTAACTCATGCATTCTCAACTGAGATAATGCTTCCCCCAGAGTGAAACATTGGTTCTTGAGGGGCAAAAAAATCTAAGTCTTATCATGTATAAAATACAGATATACAGAGAGTACATTAAAAGGCATACAGTATAGCTGGGTATTAAGATTTCATAAGAGAGTGAAAATTAAAACATCTTCTATGAGGACAAAAGAAAATTTAAGATTGAGAAACACTGGTCTAAGCCTATAGAAATTTCATGAAAACAATACACATCACAAAATCAGAGGAAACATACCAATATTTTAGACTGATCCTTTTTTAATTTTTATTTTTATTGTTTTTAACACCAAAAACATTTTGCATTGGGGTCTAGCCAATTAACAAAGTTGTGGTAGTTTCAGGTGAACAGCAAAGGGATTCAGCCATGCATACATATGTACCCATTCTCCCCCAAACTCCCCTTCCATCAAGGCTGGCACATAACATTGAGCAGAGTTCCATGTGCTAAATAGACGTTTGTCAGTTATCAGTTTTACATATAGCAGTGTGTATGCGACCTTCTCAAAGTTCCTATCACTTCCTCCAGCAACCATAAGTTCATTTTCTAAGTCTGTTAATCTCTTTCTGTTTTGTGAGTAAGTTGACTTGTATCTGGGTTCAATCCCTGGGTTGAGAAGATCCCCTGGAGAAAGGAATGGCAACCCACTCCAGTATTCTGGCCTGGAAGATACAGTCCATGGGGTCACAAAGAGTCAGACATGAGTGACTTTTACTTTCACTTGTATCCTTTCTTTTTAGATTCCACATGTAAGGATGTCATATAATATTTCTGCTTCTCTGTCTGACTTACTTCATTCGTATGACACTCTCTAGGTTCATCCATGTGCTGCAAAGGGCCTTATTTCATTCTTTTTAATGGCTGAGTATTATTCCATTGTATGGATGTACCACATCTTCTTTCTCCATTCTTCTGTTGATGGATATTTTGGTTTCTTCCATGTTTTGGTGATTTTAAACAGTGTCACAATGACACTGTGGTACATGTATCTTTACAGACCATGTTTCTCTATGGATATATGCCCAGGAGAGGGATTGTAATTCCAAATAGTGGCTCTGTGTTTAGTTTTTTTAAGGAATCACTGTACTCTTCTCCGTAACGACTGTACCAACTTACATACCCACCAACAGTACAGGAGGGTTCCCTTCTCTCCATACCCTCTCCATCGTTTGTTGTTTGTGGATTTTTGATTCTGGCCATTCTGACCAGTGTGCAGTGATATCTCACAGTAGATTTGATTTACATTTCTGTTATAACTAGCAATGTTGGACATCTTTTCATGTGCCTATTGGCCATCTGTAGTATGTCTGCTTTGAAGAAATGTTTAATCAGGTCTTCTGCCCCTTTCTTGAGTTTGTTGTTTGTTTTGATGCTGTTAAGGATCATAAGTGGTTTGTAAATTTTGGAGACTAATCCCTTATTGGTCATATCATTTGCACATATTTTCACCCAATCTGTGGGTTGTCTTTTTGTTTTGTTTATTATTTCCTTTGCTATGCAAAAGCTTTTGAGTTTAAGTAGGCCACATTTGTTTATTTTTGCTTTTATTTTCATCATTCTGGAAGATGAATCAAAAAAGATGCTGCTGCGATTTATGTCAGAGAGTGTTGTGCCTGTTTTCCTCTAGGAGTTTTATAGTGTCTGGTCTCACATATAGACCTTTAATCTGTTTTGAGCTTACTTTTGTGTGGAGCTAAGGAGTGATCTAATTTCACTTTATTGCATGTGGATGTCCAGTTTTCCCAGCACCATTTGTTGAAGAGACTGTCTTTCCAACAGTGTGTAGTCTTGCCTCCTTTGTCATAGCTTAATTGACTACAGGTGCATGGGCTTATTTCTGGGTTTTCTGTCCTTTTCCATTGACCTGTATTTCTATTTTTGGGTCAGTACCATATTGTTTTGGTGACTGTAGCTTTGTAGTATAGTCTGAAGCCAGGGAGCCAACTCTTCCAGCTTCATTTTTTTCTTTTTCAAGATTTCTTTGGTTATTCAGGGTCTTCTGTGTCTCCATACAAATTTTGAGATTTTTTTTTGTTCTAGTTCTATGAGAAACACAGTTGGTAATTTGGGATACCATTGAATCTGTAGATTGCCTTGGTAGTATAGTCCTTTTGACAATATTGATTCTTCCAAACAACAAACATGGTATATCTTTTGATATGTTTATTTTTTCTTCAGTTTCTTTCATCAGCTTTTTATGGTTTTCAGACTGTAATCTTTTGTCTCCTTAAGTATGTTTATTCCTAAGTACTATATTCTTTTTCATGCAATGGTAAATGGAATAGTTTCTTGAAATTCTCTTTCTGATCTTTCATTGTTAGAGTATAGAAAGGCAACAGATTTCTGTGTATTAATTTTGTAACCTGTAACTTTACCAAATTCATTGATTAGCTCTAGTAGTTTTTTGGCAACATCTTCAGGATCTTCTATGTATAGTTTCATGTCATTTGCAAACAGTGAGGAGTTTAACTTCTTCTTTTCCAATTTGGTTTCCCTTTACTTCTTTTGCTTCTCTGATTGCTGAAGCTAGGACTTCCAAACCTATGTTATATAAAACATGGTAAGAATGGACATCCTTCCCTTGTTCCTGATCTTAAAGGGAATGTTTTCAGTGTTTCATCATTGAGTATGATGCTAGCTATTGGTTTATCATACATGGGCTTTGTTATGTTAAGGTAGGTACTCTCTGTGCCCACTTTCTGGAGAGTTTTTATGATAAATGGATGCTAAATTCTGTCAAAAGCTTTTTCTGCATCTATTGAGATGATCATATGGTTTCTATTCTTCAGTTTCTGATATGGTGTGTCACATTGATTGATTTGAAAATGTTGACAAGTCCTTGTATCACTGGGATGAATCCCACTTGCTCATGGTGTCTGATCTTTTTAATGTATTGTTGGATATGGATTGCTAGTATTTTGTTGAAGATTTTTGCATCTCTGTTCATCAGTGATGCTGACCTGTAATTTTCTTTTCTTTTTCTTTTTTTGTAGTATCTTCATCTGGTTTTGGCATTAGGGTGATGGTGGCCTCATAAAATGATTTGGGATGTTTTCCTTCCTCTGTGAATATTTGGAACATTTTCAAAAGGATAGGCATTGACTCTTCTCTAAATATTTGATGAAATTCGCCTGTGAAGCCATCAGGTCCTGGACTTCTGGTTTTGGGGAGGATTTTAGTCATGGTTTCAGTTTCATTACTTGTGATGGGTCTGTTCATATTCTCTATTTCTTCCAAGTTCAGTCTAGGGAGACTGTAACTTTCTAAGAATTTGTCCATTTCTTCCACATTGTCCATTTTATTGGCATATAGTTGTTCATAGTAGTCTCCTGTGAGCCTTAGTATTTCTGTGGAGTCAGTTGTAACTTCATTTTTATTTCTAATTTTACTGATTTGAGTCTTCTCCCTTTTATTCTTGATGAGTCTGGCTAAAAATATATTGATTTTGTTTATCTTTTCAAAGAACCAGCTTTTAGTTTCGTTTATCTATATAATTGTTTTCTTTGTCTCTATTTCATTTGTTTCTGCTCTAATCTTCATGATTTCCTTCCTACTAACTTTAGATTTGTTTGTTTGTTTGTTTTTCTTTCTATGCTTATTAAGGTACAAGGTTAGGTTGTTTATTTGAGATTTTTCTTTTTCTTGAGGTAAGATTTTATTGCTCTAAACTTCCCTCTTAGAACTGCTCTTGCTGCATTCCGTACGTTTTGGACCATTGTGCTTTCATTTTCATTTGTCTGTAGGTAATTTTTTTAATTTCTTTTTTTATTTATTTAGTGATCCAGTGGCTGCTTAGTACCATTTTGTTTAGCCACCACGTTTGTGTTTCTTAGAGTTTTTCCCTTGTAGTTTATTTTTAATCTCATAGCATGTGATCAGAAAAGATGCTTGATATGATTTCAATTTTCTTAAATTTGCCAAGGCTTACCTTGTGGCCCAGCTTCTGGTCAATCCTGGAGAATGTTCCATGTGCACTTGAGAAAAATGTATAATCTGCTGCTGTTGGATAGGATGCTCTATAAATAGATTGATACTATTTGGCCCTCACAAATGCTTAAAATGTTACATATTCTGTTTCATGACAGTTATTAAAATGGCTTTATTTTGTTCTTATTATTCAGTCATTCATTTAAGAGATTCACTTTCATATTCTATTCAAAGCCATCTTCTTTCTGAGCTTTCATTACTAATTCCTTAGGAAACTCCCTCTCTTCCTCCAAGGGACCCCAGTGCTCCCTTTGATCTCCCAGCATCACTGGTCCTCTGACTTCATCTGACCTATGAGTTCCTCCTTCCCATTTAGTGTATGTGGTCCTACAGAACCCCTTTTCCCACTTAGAAATCTCCATGTCTCTCTCCAATACTGTTACCCCTACATTAGAAGGAAAATTAAGGTAGCCAAGCTGGCAGCTAGACAGAAAGCATGTGGGGTGCCCTATTACAGCTCCCCCAAACCTGGAGGCACCTCTCAATTGACTTCAATGAGGGGAAATACTACTGTCCTCTCTTCTACAAGGAAATGAAATGAAGGATTGGCTTTTCCTTCCCAGCACTGTACTCCCACAACATACAACTGACTCTTTCAGCTCCTCCCCTGTCACCCACTTCCATCCAGAAGTGGACTTGCTTCTCCTAACTGCTGAATGAGAGCTGGCAGTCCTCTACAAACACTGCTGCTCTAAACATTGAATATGCAGCACTTATTTGATTCTCAATGCTTGATTTTTTCTGAGCTGTGAGCCTCATTTTCTAAGTCAAGTCCTAGGCCTCTAACATGAAACTATTAGGCCCACTGCCATTTGCCTTGGGGACTAAGCATTTGATGTACATTATCTCATTTATTTCTCATAACCAACCAGTAAAATATTATTCTCTTCTTTTTAGAGATGAGGAAAGTGATTCTTCAAAGTTAAACAACTTTTCTAAGGCACATATATTTCTAACAAATAAGTGGTTCAACTGCTAATGGACTCTAGACAGGTAAACTCTAAAGTCCAATTCAATCAATAATTTCTTAAGTGAAAGTGAATTAAAATTAACTTGATTGGAAGCCTGCTTGAGAGATACCCAGGACGTAGTACATAGCTAGTAAGGAAACCTATGTCTAAAGTTGGGGCTCATGAAAATATTTAATAATTTATAACAATAAACTGTGGAAAATTCTGAGAGAGATGGGAATACCAGACCACCTGACCTGCCTCTTGAGAAATCTGTATGCAGGTCAGGAAGCAACAGTTAGAACTGGACATGGAAAAACAGACTGGTTCCAAATAGGAAAAGGAGTACGTCAAGGCTGTATAGTGTCACTCTGCTTATTTAACTTATATGCAGAGTATATCATGAGAAAACGCTGGACTGGAAGAAACACAAGCTGGAATCAAGATTGCTGGGAGAAATATCAATAGCCTCAGATATGCAGATGACACCACCCTTATGGCAGAAAGTGAAGAGGAACTAAAAAGCCTCCTGATGAAAGTGAAAGTGGAGAGTGAAAAAGTTGGCTTAAAGCTCAACATTCAGAAAACTAAGATCATGGCATCTGGTCCCATCACTTCATGGCAAATAGATGGGGAAACAGTAGAAACAGTGTCAGACTTTATTTTGGGGGGGCTCCAAAATCACTGCAGATGGTGACTGCAGCCATGAAATTAAAAGACGCTTGCTCCTTGGAAGAAAAGTTATGACCAAGCTAGATAGTATATTCAAGAGCAGAGACATTACTTTGCCGACTAAGATCCGTCTAGTCAAGGCTATGGTTTTTCCAGTAGTCATGTATGGATGTCAGAGCTGGACTGTGAAGAAGGCTGAGTGCCGAAGAATTGATGCGTTTGAACTGTGGTGTTGGAGAAGACTCCTGAGAGTCCCTTGGACTGCAAGGAGATCCAACCAGTCCATTCTGAAGGAGATCAGCCCTGGGATTTCTTTGGAAGGAATGATGCTAAAGCTGAAACTCCAGTACTTTGGCCACCTCATGCAAAGAGTTGACTCATTGGAAAAGACTCTGATGCTGGGAGGGATTGGGGGCAGGAGGAGAAGGGGACGACCGAGGATGAGATAGCTGGATGGCATCCCTGACTCAATGGAAGTGAGTCTGAGTGAACTCCAGGAGTTGGTGATGGACAGGGAGGCCTGGTGTGCTGCAATTCATGGGGTCGCAAAGAGTCGGACACGACTGAGTGACTGAACTGAACTGAACTGAACTGAACACCTATTTTACTTATTTTTTCTGGGGACATCAGATGTTATTTTTTCAACCTGAACTGAGAGAAATATTTCATATACAAAGCTATATAATGGAAAATAACATGGTAGCACCCAGGCATTTGGGGGAACACTTGAAGAATTATGGACACCTTTCTTATTATTGTTTTTTTTTTCAATAGGTATTAAGTGGAGAAACAGCAAGATGATAAAAGTTTCTTCCTGAGTAACAAGAATAATTCCAAAATAGACTAGCCCAGAGTTGGGCCCACCATAGCTGAATCAGAGAACAGCATCATTTCTGGTTGATAGATGAACAATCTGTTGTAAGGCTGGCCAAGAATTCTGGACTCCTGTGCCATCTCTGATTCATCTGTGTCACCAGAGTCTGAATCACAGCTGTGTGACCTCAACTGATTGATGAAAAACAGAGAAAAGAAAAAGATTTGGAGGAGATTGGACTGAGAAGCTGATATGCTTTATTTCTTACCTACAAATCCTTGTAATATCATCTTTATGTGTACCGTTTCTAAAATTCATTATTAATCTCGCAGATGTTTATATGGCAAAACTTGCAGATCTTCCTGTCTGTTCTCTATAAAATATCAGTGTCTTAGGGATATATTTTTAGCTTTCTAGTCCCCAGAGATCATCTGTGAGAGACTGGTTGACTCCAGTGTTAATGCAACAGTCTTCTGATGGGGGTTCTGGGAACATCCCTGTAGCTGCCTGATCGAGTCAAGGAGACCCCAGTTTTCCTACTATACCTCTTAATAATGGCATAGGATATTGTCTGTCCAAGGACGCTTTCTTACTGGTGCTGAGATTTTGTGATGCCATAGTCTCTCCCAGGTTACCTCCACTAAAACCTATGTGAGAGTAATCAAGACTTGTTGGGCTTTAATCAAAAGTTATTAAGACAACTGACTTCTCTAAAGAAGCAATTCTGGGAAAAGCATTTCTTTCTCTAAAGTGAGCAGAGAGAGTTGCAAAGTCAGAGTTCAAGGTCAGGGTGTCTACTTCAGGGGCTACAAAAGTAGTAGTGAGGGTTCTTTAAATTTTAACACAGCAGATAGCAGAGATGTTGGGATTGCCAGCTTCTTAAGCATTCCCCATGAATGACACTAAATCAAATTCTTGTTGTCAGAGTGCCACAGATAACCTGCATGGAGTCTTCAGAGAAAATCTTCAGTAAACCCTTCTAATTTAGAAATCCATAAAGTTAAATTAGTCTCTGGGGAGAATTACTGGATTATTAAAAAAAAAAAAAAAAAAGAAGAAGAAGAAGAAGGAAGTAGGGTAAGGAATAAAGAAAGAAGAAGAGGTAAGTCAGAATTCAGGCTTTGTTCTTTCCCATGAGCAGATAAAGTAACCAGGCTATTAAATGTCAGACAGTTGAAACACTTGTTGAAATAAACAGGGTCTTTTTGGTCAACAGGTCTGAAAACCACAAATAATATAAGGACTTCTGTACTTTATTCTATAACTTTCTTGCTACAGCTCAGTTTCCTCATCCAGGAAACAGAGCTACATCTGGTCACTAATGCCTTAGAGATTAGGATGCTCACTGCCTGTGTTTGGGACCAGCTTTTGAGCAGGCAGTGTTTTCTCCTCATGGAGGAGCGTCCTGACTCCCATCACCCCTGGAGGCTCCACTTCAAACCACTGTTGAGCTTCGTCAGCAAAAACTTATTTTAGAGCCCTATTACCAGCAGCACAATTCCATGGTATAACAAGATAAGAAGAATTGGTACACTGAATTTCTTAGAAACTTTTTCACTCATTCTATAAATACTCTTTGAAGGTCTCCTACACGTCCAGCACTGTCCTATGCAGTTGAGAGACATCAATGCGCAAAACCAAAATCTCTACTTTCAAGAACCTTACACTGCAACTCTAAAGAACATAAACCTCACATCTTTCTGCAAGGGAACCTGCTTTGAATTATGAAATAATATTCACTTTATTTGAAACCCTTGTCTAATGTCAAAAACCTTTTAAGGAAGAACAGGGAAGAAGATTGAAAATAAGAGGAACTAAGAGAGGGAAGTCAAAAGTATAAAATATAATGAAGCTTTTTGTAATCCCAGTCTATATCAAATTAAATTTTAGAAATGGAAGAAAATGTGTTGGTCATAATGGGCTATTTCATTTAACTTTTTCATCCATCATGTCAATAAGAATGAATAGACAATGTATTGTATTTTAGTTCTGTTAACTATGCCCCATTCTATTTTAAGAAACATTTACGAACTTGTTTAGTTTGTCCTATTGTCCACTTATTAGTCCATTTATTGAGCATTCTTTATATTTAAGACATTGTGCTAGGTGATTTTCATAGTAGGTTACATGTTAAATCTTCAGGTACTTATTATCCCCATTACATAAGTGAGAAAACAAATGCTCAGAGATTACATGACCTGTTCAAGATTACCCTGCTAGTACATGGAGAAGGCAACATTTGCATCTAATTATGTACTTCTTTGAACCTGTATGTCCTAATCTAAAAATAAGGGATAATAACACTTACTTTGTAGAGATGGTCTAAGTATTATATATTAATAGATGAAAAGTTGCTATGGCAGTGCCTGTTGCATTAAAGGCTGTATAATTGCTGATAGTTATTATACTATATACACCATATGATTTTGGGGAACAACCTGTATCCAAAAATGTAGAGACAGCTGTATCAAAATTCCATTATTTGCCCTATGGCAAATTCAATGTCATCCCCCATATTTCTGTAATTAATTAGCAGTTGATATTTCCCATGATTTCCTGATTCTAGTAAATTTTTATTTACTCTGTAACTTATATTAACAGTTGTCCCACTGTTGGAACAACATAAAATCAAATATTGGGCATCTCTGTTCTTAAAATACCCTTGGCTATTTCAATGGAATGAGCTCCAGTTTCCATACTAAAATCATGCTCATTTCTCATACAGAGCAGGATAGTTTTGTCTCCTGTTGCCTTAAGTCTTCAACTTTAGCCCTAAGCAGGTTTCCATGGCGTTTTCCTAAGGCAAACGATTTCTTCCTTAGGAAGACCCTTGGTATCAGCTGATAAAATAAGTTTTCAACCAGTTAGATGACTGTTACCTTCTACAATACCTTGTGGGCCCCTCATTTATACCTGATCTGACTGGATTTCTAGCCTGGGGTGATTGAATGACTGTGGACGAGTCTTTCTGGTATCTATCCCCTCAGTTGTAAAGAAAGTTGGACTAGATGGTCAGCAAAACCCCTTCTTACTCAGTAACTTTATTCTATTAAAAGCTTTCAGATAATTCCTTTTCTCATAAATTTCAGCACACAGGTGGGGTTTGGAGTGGAACTTGAGAATACTTTAAAACCAATTGCACCATAAAAGATACTTTATGCATAAGGAAAAATCATCAATTTTGTTTTTACTCACTCACCAAAAATGAAATAAAAGCCACAAAGCTCCTTTAGTACATTCAATCATAATATACTATATGCCCACACTAATAATAACAGAGACAAAGGAGATAAAATGTTTTGAAAATGATGGAAAAGGGCAGAAATGTAACTGTTAAGGATAAAATGTGTTACAGGAATATTGATGAGACCAGGAAAGGTTTAGCCACTGAAATTCAGGGAGGTAACCATTTTGCTGTGCTGAGATATTTGGCAGGGCCTACAGTACCTGGTGGTAATCTATTTTTCTGGTTAAAAAAGACATATGTGCTCATTTTAAGGAAATTGGAACATTCAGAGGGATAAAAAAAATAAACAGTGATTGCTTACTGTATCAGCCATGAATAACCATTGTTAATGTTCTGAATCATTTCTTTCTTTTGGGATTGATTGGAACTGTGGCATATGCATAATGTTATAGTCCGATATACTATATATTTTGCTTAATATGGGTGACAATTATCTTTCCCATCAATCTAACATTCTTTTATGAAGTGTCAAGTCATGGCTAAGGCCATATTAACCAGAATCAGGGTGGGTTGACTTGTTCCTTGGAATGAGGATTATTATTTTGTTTTCAGATAAAATAGTAAAATTGAGCATTTGCTTTCAGTAACTCTAAGAAAGACTGAAAACCATCTTAGTATCTGAAGACTATTTTCATCTCTAATGGCCATATCTCTTAGTTGCATGTTGTAAGCAATTTCTTTCACATACCTAAGTGAGCACTTCCTAGAAGGCCCTAGAAGAGCCCATTCTTGGGTGGAAGGCAAATGCATTGAAGTTTAGAAACAAAGCATCCAGGGGCCCTGTAGTGCCATGGAGAGCTCAGGCACTTGTGGGTCTCCTGGGCAGAAGTTCAAACCTGGCTGTTCACCTTTGCTGGCTTAGTGGCCTTACACAAGTTGTCCTCTTTGAAAATTGGTTTCTTAATATGTAATATTTTATCCCCTATCTCACTGGGGCTCCATAAGAATTAACAAATATAACACATGTAAATAGCTCAGAATATGATGTGAACTGCAAAAGAAATACTAGCTGGGCATTATTGTTGTTGTTATTGCTTTTATTGCCACCAGTCTCATAGTTCTGGAGGCTAGCCAAGGCTAATATCAAGGTATTTACAAGATGGTTTCTTAGCCTGTGGAAGCATCACTTCCATCTTTGCCTTCATCTTCACCTGGCATTTGTGTGTATTTGTTTCAGTGTCCAAATTTCCTCCTTTAATAAGGAGACTAATCATATTGGATTTGGGCCTAACCTAAGGATCTCATGATATTAATAACGATTTACATCTGCAATTACCCCATTTCCAAATTTAGTTGCATGCTGAGATACTGATGGTTAAGACTTCAATATATGAATTTCGGGAAGATACCATTCAACCCATAGGAGTTAGCATCAGTCATTGCATGCCAACCAGCTTGTCTCCAAGCTCTTGCCTCTGTTAGTGTGCACACTGCAGGCAATGAGGGGGCTCATAGGATGGACCCTTCTCACTGACTCCTGCCTTATTACACCTGTGTTTATGGTAGGATACAGCACCAAGGCTCTGTAACCACCCGTCTTCTCAGTTCAAAGAGATGCCTTATAGACACCTAGCTTGAATTTACCTGCTCTATGATTCTAAGTAACTGAGCTTGTCAGGCATCCAAGGTGATATTCAGGAGGGAAGTATACTTGAGTCCCTAAATTGTTTAACCTTTCGTATTTGTTAATGAATTTTTCCAAATCTTGTTGCCTTCCAATGATTAGCATGAAATAGATTTCTTACAACCCCACTCCTTAGACCTCATCGTCCGGAAACTAGTAGAAGAGCATGGGAAGATATAACAATGGCAAGTGGAAGCCTAGTGATGCTTTGGTCAACTCTCTCAAAGCAAATGCAGCTCTTCATCTGTTCTGGGTTGCCCACCATGATGCATGGACTTATATGATTCACTCTGTGCCGATTCTATCATGTTTATCCATTTCTTAACTTTAAGTCTTCTTTTCAATTTATTGTCTCAGGGTCTGATAGTTTGGAAAGCTGATTCCAGTATAACGTGTTGTTCTGTAAAATACTGTGGTAGATTTGAGGGTTGAGGCTTCACTGAGAAGGAGAAAGAATCACAACCCCGTACCCCATGTGCCTGCCCAGAGTAAGTTCTATCTTATATAATAGCACTTCTGGACATAAGACTTACAGTTTTCAACTCCTAAAAGGGTAGAGAAGAGAAAACACAATAGAAGTTGATTTTTCCTCAAGTCCTGGCAGAAGTGGCTAGTGGCAGTGGGTTTTGATACATTTTGGGTCCAAGTTAGAATTAACCTTTTTTTTTCTTACTTTCTATGTAGTTGAGTAACATAGAAAATAATAATTTAAGATTAGATCTATACTGGCCCTGAATTGCTTGCTTATTACCAGAGTGTAGATTTCAAACCTTCTCCTGGAGACCTCAGAAACAGATTACAAAACATAATCTTTATTTTTCAACCAGTCTTGAATCATTGCCAAGTCCTGCCAGGCTAGTCTGCACTGTTTTTGTGAGACATATCAGTGATGGTAAAAAAAAAAAACAAACAAACAAAAAAAAAAAAACAAAAAAAACCTGTGCTTTTTTTGTTGTCCTTAAACTTGTCAGACCCAGTCTTCAGAGAGTGTTTTAACTTCTCAGTGGCCCAGCCTGGCTTGGAGCTCCTAACCTTCTCATTGCTTGGACCTTATGTTCACTCCTCAGTTGAAGGACACCATCGAGAAGGAGATGGTGTTCTGTCCGGGGGCCCCTGGACCCCTCTCAGGGGTGCCCTCTCAGGACCACCTGTCTGGGGCAGGGGGCCCATGTCTGTGAATCAGAGCACCTGTGACCAGGGGACAGAGCTCACCTCATCTGAGCTCTCCCCTTCGGGTGTAGGTCGGCTCGGGAGCTTCCCAGCACCTGCCTGGGCCACAAGGAGAGGAGTGTGTTGAGGAGCAGGGTGGACTGTGTGCCCACAGGGTTGTTGCCGTATGGTCCTGGTTTCTGAGTCTGGGTGGCAGCCACGTAGCCCACCTATCCCACTTATTCATCCCTCCCCTATCCCACCCTTGGCCACCACTGATTTTCTCTTACTTCCTTGTAGTTTTTTGGACTTCCCAAGTGGCACTGGTGGTAAAGAACCCGCCTGTCAATGAGGGAGACATAAGAGACCCAGTGTTCAGTCCCTGGATCAGGAAGATCCCCTGGAGGAGGGCACAGCAACCCACTTCAGTATTCTTGCCTGGAGAATCCCCATGGACCGAGGAACCTGGCGAGCTACAGTGCACGGGGTCTCAAAGAGTTGGACACGACTGAAGTGACCTAACACTAGCAGAAGTGATATAATCCTGACCAATTTTTACCACTTCTCCAAAGCAGTGGTTCTCAATGGATTCCCTGATTCCAGTATCCCCTGGGGTCTTCAGGCCTACCTGATCAGGAACTCTGGAGGCGGGGTCCAGCCAGCTGTATTTGAGCAAGCTCCGAGGTGACGCTAATACACACTCAAATTTGAGCAGCACTGATTTGAAGCAGTAGCTCTTAACCATGGCTGCATAGTGCGACGTCTGGAGCTCTGGTGGTGGCAGGGGGTGGGGGGGATTGTCTTCCCTAACCCATATCGGTTGGATCAGAATATCTGAGCATGGGTTCTGAGCAGGGATATTTTTAACAAGTTCCTCAGGTAATCTAACAGGCAAAAAGGATTGAGGACCACTGTGCTCAATCAGCAGAACCTATAGATTCTATACTGCTCAGGGGAGCTCTTCTGGAACTTGTGTTGGATGGGAATGGACCCAGTTGCCAGGGCTGTGGGCTCCCACCCTAATTCACCTGGAGCAGCTAAGTTTTATCTGTTTTCCACCCTTCGCTTTAGTATAACGTTTTGTCTGAACAAAGGTTGCTGTGGCTCAAAAGTACAAACATTAATTCTCTGAAGAGCAATAAATTGTAAAAGCCAAGAGCCCCTTGTTTTCTTCTAATTCCATTTTATGGAGAAGGTGAGACAGTAAAATAAATATATGTGGAGCTTATCAGGAAAGAATAGCAGTGGGAGGCTTTTCGTGAGGTTATAGGAAATCTGAGGTTTTGGAAAGGACTGAAGTACATGGAAACATTTGTGTGGGAAGTCCAGGAATGTGATCTGCTATTCCAACTGCTCAATGCTTCACTAATCTGATCCTGTAAGACTCCATGCTCATTAGAACATAAATTATATCATCACAGATTAAAAACATGTTCACCTTTTGGAAAATAATCATGGTATGAAGGTACAAAGTAGAGACATTTTTCCCTGATTTTGGTTAGCCAGCATCAAACCTATAAGCAAAAATTTAACATAAAGTACAGAGATACTTAAAATAATAAGACGATAGCCAAAGCATCCATTGGCTCATACAGCCCACATCAGGAATTTTTAATGGAAAATAAAATGTTGCAACTGAAATGATTTTACAATTTTAAAATATTTTAAATCCATTTATTTTAATTGAAGCAGTGTTTGTACATAAAGATGCCAAGGTACATGAAAAGGAATAAACATAAAGTGTGGCCAGCCTCATTAATCAAGGTATATAGGTATTTTAGAAGACAATTTGACTCTCTCTCCTTTCTCTCTGTCTCTCTCTCTGTCTCTCTCTCATACACACACACACACAGACACACATACACACGCAGACAAAGACTTGGTAAAAGTCTTTGCCAACTTTCACAATTAGGAACTTTTAAATACCCAGTAGGTCCCTGGAAAAGGAAACTTACTAAGGATAAAATCTAGCGTGTTACAGGCAGTTACCATGCCGATGACGGACATGAGTTCTGAGTAAGCACAAAAACAATGAACAGTGTTTAAATCCAGAAAGATATGAAAACAAATGCCTGATAAATGTCATGAGTGTCAGCTGAACAGATGGAAAGAAGAATGAACCTGCAGGGTGGGGAGGCAGAGGTGCTGTCAAAGGTGGTGAAAACAGGAAGCTGCAGTCCGTAGGATACATGGTTAGGAATATAGTAATAACAGCGTTCATTATAGGTGCCTCCTTCCTCCTCTCCTGCAACAATCACTCCATAAAACTCTCATAAAATACATTGTCCTTCCAACTTTCTTTATGTATACCCTGCTCTAGAAACTCAACAAAAGAGCAAAATTTCTTCTGCCAGAAGGGAGAGTTAAAGCTTTTTCTTTATCAGGGAATGAGAAATCAGGAAAGACACACAAAACAGAAAAAATGGCACACTTCTTTCATCCTGAATCTTTACCGTTGGAAGATCAGAAACACTGTGATTTGACTTAAGAGGCCTTTTATCATGGCTTTTGAACCGCTTAAGGATAAGGACTTTACCCATTCAGGTTACCAACGCCCCAAAGCAAGCATAGGGCATTTAGTTAGAAGAGGACACAACATACTTTGAATTTTCTGATTCTCAGAGTTCCTACTAAGGCTTCAATCAAAATTCCCCACTATCTGGTGTGTGTGTGTGTGTGTTTAATGAGATTTTAAATCATAGGTAAGTTATGTATATCTCATGTGCAACTTCCCACAATAAATTTCAAACATTTTTAGCAGTGGAATCTGTTTACATATTAACTCTAATGGCCAAACCACAGTTTACACAACAGATTAAAGTAGATCTGCACTGACCACTAATGGGCAGGAAGGGACTCCCCTGGTGGTCCAGAGGTTAAGATGCCATACTTCCACTGCAGGGGGCACAGGTTCAATCCCCAGTCAGGAAACTAAGATCCCACATGCTGTGTTGTGAGGCGAAAAAATGAAAATAAAATAAAATAGGGCAGAGAGCTCAGACTGCTGGATCACCTTTCCTTCATCCTATAAAGTGACCTTGAATATCTTCCATGAAGCATCAGGACTTAAAGTTCTTGAAATATCACTGTTCTAATACATTTATTCTTATGTGTACATATATAATTCCTGTATATGCATACATTGTATTTATATTGTAGTACTCTTGCCTGGAAAATCCCATGGACGGAGGAGCCTGGGTAGGCTGCGGTCCATGGGCTCACAAAGAGTCGGACACGACTGAGCGACTTCACTTTCACTTTTCACTTTCATGCATTGGAGAAGGAAATGGCAACCCACTCCAGTCTCCTTGCCTGGAGAATCCCAGGGATGGGGGAGCCTGATGGGCTGCCGTCAATGGCGTCACACAGAGTCAGACACGACTGAAGTGACTTAGCAGTATATATGTTGTGCATAATTATTACTATATACCATGAGTGCATATGGAACACATTTGTAAAATTAGTACAAATGAAGGATCATTGAGTAATAGTAGCTATTTACTATGGAAAACAGTTAATGTATCCATGTACCTGCTACAAGACAATTGATTCATCTCTCTGTAACCTAGGCACTATTCCCATAGAAATTGACTTGCCCCTCAATTTCTCACCTTACTTTTTACTTAAAAAAGTAGAACTTTCCCTTATTTTTCCTTGTCATTGAGGTAAAACTTATAATAATAAAGTACACAAATCTCAAGTGTACACCTCCATCCCTGTTACCTATGGACACACCTGTGTATTCCCCACATAGATGACATTGGAGAACATTTCAGCACCCCAGAATGTTCCTTCCAAGTCAACATCATCTCTAGAAGGTAATAATTCTTCTAACCTCTAACATGGAAAGTCAGTTTTGCCTGTTTTTGAACCTATGTAATCCAAAGCATACAGTGTGAGGTTTTTGCATTGAGTTTCTTTCCCTCAGCCTATGAGATTCATCCACGTGCATGTATGTGATACTGGTGCATGGTGGTGACCTTGACTTTCATTTTCATAAGAACAAAAGTTACTTGACCTTTATACCTTTTCCCTATCAAGCTTCGTCTCAGCATATATCATCATCAGCATTTAGAGGTAAAAAGAACTTTTGTTGTTGTTTAGTCGCTAAGTCATGTCCGAGTCCTTGCGAACCCATGAGCTGTACAGCCCACCAGGCTCCTCGGTCCATGAGATTTCCCAGGCAAGAATACTGAGGTGAGTCGCCATGTCCTTCTCCAGGGAGTTTTTGATTCTCCAGGGGATCTTCCCGACCTGGGGGTTGAACACGCTTCTCCTACATTGCAGGTAGATATTTTTTACCTCTGAGCCACCTGTGAAGCCCAAAAAGAACTTTAGGATCTTAAAAAGATCTAGCTCAGTAATGTCAAAGACAGGCCTAAGATCATGCCCTTGGTCCTTGGGAAAGCTAGGACTAGGAGAGCCTGGTCTCTTGACTCCCATCCAAGAGACTCTCCATGACCTCCTGCTCCTGTCTCTCTGTTTTATTTCCTTTCCCTCATTTATAATTCCTACTTTTTTTTTTTTTTTTGAGAAGCAATAGGCAAGCTCATCTTCCCTGTTGGTAATCTCCTGAGCAACATGGCTTAAACTCATTCTCACTTCCCTTCTGTCCCAAACCCCTACTGGTGCCTTTCATCCTAATCCATCCTCAGGACTTGGAAATCTCTCTTTCAGTGCATCACTCTGTGAAGCTACCTATCACCATGCTGATTACTGATAATTTTCCAGCTATGTTTTAAACTGGACATCCCTGGTGGCTCAGACAGTAAAGAATCCACCTGCAATGCAGGAGACCTGGGTTCAATCCCTGGATCAGGAAGATCACCTGGAGGAGGGCATGAGAACCCACTCCAGTATTCTTGCCTGGAGAATCCCATGGACAGAGGTGCCTGGCGGGCTACAGTCCATGGGGTCACAAAAGAGTCAGACATGACTGAGCAACTAACCACACCATAATACCAGGTGACACAATGGTAAAGAATCTGCCTGTCGATTCAGGAGACGAGGAACATTTGCACCCTTTTCAGGGTTGCAAAGAGTCAAACAAAGACTGGGCACACATGTGTGCTTAAACGCTTGTTTTCCAGCTTATCTTTCTAGCTACCTAGTTTCAGATTTATGAGACTTTTGATTCCATCTACTGGAAATGCTGTCCTATCTAACTTTCCATAACTTTCCCACCTCACTGTAGCTTTATCATTTTTAATCTGGATCTATGTTCTTCTATATTTGTTCCATCTTCAGATTGGTTCTTACTTCCCATCATCTAATAGATTGAAATTATAAAATTATAAAGACATCTGACAGTATCAACAGCCCATGGTGACTGACCACAAATAGTAATAAAAACAACAAACATTTACATAGTATTTACTATGTGTCAAGCACAATTTACTTTACACATATTATCTTATTTAATTGTTCCAACTACCCTCTACAATAGGTACCATGGTTAAGAATTCTGTTTTATAGATGAGGAAACTGAAGCAAAAAGAAGTAACTCACCTAAGTTCATAAATCTGGTTAGGATTTGAATTTAGGGAGTGTGGTTCTAAAGTCAGATTTTAACTGCCTTCCAAAGATGAAGATGGTGTGGGTATAAGAATAAAAGAAGTTATCTTAGGGTGCTTTGAATAAATTTTCAGGAAAAATTTGAAGAGACTTCCAGGATGGCCAATAATATAGCAGACATAGGAATTTAGTCTGGCAAAGCCATCTGGAAGCCAATGATAGGTGGATAAAATGAAGTAGATTTCTAGAAGCTCAGAAAGAGCTGGCTTCATATAAGAATAGAAGAAATGAAATTGAGCATTCAACCAGTGTTGCAAGGACAAATTGCTGATATAAACATGATGACTCATCTAGAGAAAAGGATGTCTGGGGTTAGTCCAGAACAATTACTTAGACCAAGTTGGTTTTATAGATTATATAATGGCAGCCTATTAAAAAATAAAAATGCTAGCTCATTGTTTTCTATAATATATTAAATTGGATGAACTAAATGGGCAAAGTGATTGATTTGGCAGAAATTAAACTACATGTAATTTCTTCAAGAATATACACAGTATTTAATTATTTCTATATCATACATTGTGCCTGCTGCTACTGCTTGCTGCTAAGTCACTTCAGTCGTGTTCGACTCTGTGTGACCCCACAGATGGCAGCCCACCAGGCTCCCCCGTCCCTGGGATTCTCCAGGCAAGAATATGGAGTGGGTTGCCATTTCCTTCTCCAATGCATGAAAGTGAAAAGTGAAAGGGAAGTCGCTCAGTCATGTCCGACTCTTCGCGACCCCAGGGACCGCAGCCCACCAGGATCCTCTGTCCATGGGATTTTCCAGGTAAGAGTACTGGAGTGGGGTGCCATCACCTTCTCCGACATTGTGCCTAGAATAGGATTTTCACATTTTTCATATCAGAGTTGCTGAGTTCATATGGGATTTACAGTGCAATTAAAATAGTGATAGATGGTTGCAACCTATTAGGACAGTAATAGTCAATATTTATTAAATCTTTACTATGTGTTAGGCCTTCCTCTAAGTGCTTGAGGCCATTCAGTCCTTTACAAGATTTTATTTGGATAATGTTATTCCCATTTTAAAATAAGAAAATTGAGAGTCTTAGAAGTTATACGACAGGTTCATGGTGGAATAAGTAGTAAAGCTGGAACTCACATCAATTTGTTTGCCTCTAGAACCAAAGGTAATGTATTATCCACCATACTAGAGACAGACCAAGAGAGACTGAGACAGAGAACTGAACATTTGTACCTGGATGTATTATGTTGGTGCAAACATAATTGTGGGTGCGGACTGTGAATTTTAAATCATTATAACTAGGCTCAAACACATCTTTATTAATCAAAATAGGAACCACTGCAATCAACACATTTTTACCAACAAGAAATAAGTTTCTTTATTCCTGTACCATAAAAATTCATGCTTCAGGATTTGATGAACTCTTAGAAAGCATTTTTTGCCTCCTGCTGGTTGTGGAAGTCTTTTCCCTGCAAAACATTGTCAAGATATTTTAAGAAGTGACAGTTGGCAAGAGGTCAGGTGAATATGGTGGATGATGCAAAATTTCAAAGTCCAATTTATTCAACTTTGGGAACATTGATTGTACGACTTGCAGTTGGGTGTTGTTGTAGAGAAGAATTGGGCCTTTTTCTGTTGACCAACACCGGCTACAGGACTTGCAGTTTTTGGTGCATTGCATCAATTTGTTGAGCATACTTCTCAGATGTAATGGTTTCACCAGGATTCAGAAAGCTGTAGCAGATCAGATCAGGAGCAAACGACCAAACAGTGACCATTACCTTGTTTTGGTGTAAGTTTGGCTTTAGGAAGTATCCTGGAGGTTTTCTCAATCTAAACACTGAGTGGGGTGTTGCCAATTGTCATATACGATTCACTTTTCATCACAGATCACAATCAGATCGAGAAATGGTTTGCTGTTGTTGTGTAGAATAAAGACAACGATTTTTTTAAAAATTGCAGTCAGCTCATGAGGCATCCACTTATCAAACATTTTCACCTTTCCAAGTTGCTTCAAATGCCGAATGACCACAGAACAGTTGATGTTGAGTACTTGGGCAGCTCCTCATAGAGTTGTAAGAGAATCAGCTTCAATGATCCTCTCAATTGGTCATTGTCAACTTCCAGTGGCTGGTCACTACACTCCTCATCTTCAAGGCTCTAGTCTCCTTTGCAAAACTTCCTGAAGCACCACCACACTGTATGTTCATTAGTAGTTCCTGGGCCAAATGTGTTGTTGTTGCATTCTTGGCTGGCTTTACAACCCATTTTGAACTTGAATAAGAAAATCACTCAAATTTGCTTTTGGTCTAACACAATTTCCCTAGTCTAAAATAAATATCAAATAAATAGCAATTAATAAGTCATAGCAGAAAAACATAAAACCAGAAATATGCATTAAAATGATGTATAACATAACTGCATTTATTTCATAATGTATTCCAATTACAAACAGCAAAGTTCAACAATGCAAAACTGCAATTACCTCTGCACCAACTTAAAATATCAATTTAATGGATGCTAATGAAATGGCTATACAGAGATCTGAAATGTTTTATTTGAGATTATCAGAGCATAATTCTGCTTCCCCCACACATACCTTCTATTGTGAGGCTCAAGATCTACATGAAAAAAATCTCTGGTCAGTGATTATGCCTATGAATCCATTAGAAATGAATAGTGCCAAATATATCTTCTGATGTTTGTGCTTTGTAAACTACTTTCTCTTATTTAATCTCATTTTATGATCACAATCTTAAAATATAGTTCAGGGATTATTATGCAAAATCCCAGTCATGGGAAAAGACTTAGAGGTCCTAGTTCACAGCAAGACAATGATAGAAAATCACCACAATAGAACCCAGAGCTACTGATCCTCAATCTTGACCCAGGTCTTGCTCCTTAGTTTTATTTAAATTGAATCTCTTTCCTTATCATATGCCTCCAGTATTTACTCAGCTCTGTGTCTAACCCAAAAAAGATCTATAAAAAACATAAATTGAAAGAAAACAAGCTTTTCTGCCTGAATAGCTGAAATTTTAAAAAGATACAGTAACATGGGTTTTACCACCTAATTATGACATCATTAATCGAGCTTTATTATCATTGTGAGTGCCCCAGAAAGTACAATACTTTCTGAGTACAAGCTTTCAGACAAAAGTGAACATGAGTTGTTTTTTTTTTTTAAGTTGGTCTATTGCGCCCCTCTTAAAAGATCAAGCTTTCATACCAGCACACCTGAATCCAGATCCTAACCTCAACATGTATCATTAGGGGTAGGGTCAAGTTAGACTCAAATTCTCCAGACCTTAGTTTCCTCATATATAGAAATGATCTAACAATATCTGCTGTTTAGGATAGTTGTGAATATTAAATAAATCACATAAGGTATTCAAATAAAACCTAAACCAGTATAAATAATAACTGGTATTTATTACATTACCATCATCATTAACAAAGTTTTATATTTTATCTATAAGATCATTGGTTGTAATACTTCCTATTTTATACCATAAAGAAAGGATAAGGTTTCAATCCAACCATGCCTTGCCATACTATAAGATGCATCAAATTCAATAATTTTAACAAAGTGGAAAAAAACACTTTCATCTTAAGTACTTAAAATACAGTACAGATGTGTGTGTGTGTGTGTGTGTGTGTGTGTTTTCAAAGATTTAAACTTCAAAGGAGATCCAACTAGTCCATTCTGAAGGAGATCAGCCCTGGGATTTCTTTGGAAGGAATGATGCTAAAGCTGAAGCTCCAGTACTTTGGCCACCCCTTGCGAAGAGTTGACTCATTGGAAAAGACTCTGATGCTGGGAGGGATTGGGGGCAGGAGGAGAAGGGGACAACAGAGGATGAGATGGCTGGATGGCATCACTGACTCGATGGACGTGAGTGAGTGAACTCCAGGAGTTGGTGATGGACAGGGAGGCCTGGCGTGCTGCGATTCATGGCGTCGCAAAGAGTTGGACACGACTGAGCGACTGAACTGAACTGAACTGAACTGGATCATTTATTTTTAACTAAATTTTCCCAAAGAAAGTTTAAGAGCAGTTTTCTGTCCAATAAAGTGAAATTCTTTCAACAGTACAATCAAAATGTTCTAAGGTACAGAGCACTCTGTGTGCTTCTCTAGTTAGTATATTTTTAAACTTATGAATGCTATTTTCCTAATGGGCATGTGCTCACAGATTTTTGTGATGGGCTAATGATATATATTGCTAGTAACAAATGAATATTTCTGCTATGTCATTTGAAAAGTAAACCATATTCTTGTTTATAACCAGATAAACACACTTGCAGATGTTTTCCCGTAAAAAGAAGGGATATCTAGTGAATTTCAGGAACTTTATTGGAATGACAAAGTTCAAACTGCTGCCAAAGCCAACACATAAGGTTTATATATAGACAGAGAAGAACAGATTTTGCTGTGTTGTTGAGGTTTTTATTTCTTGGTTCACGTTTTCCATTACTGCTTGGTCAGTAGCCATGAAGGATTCAGGGTGATTTCACTCAATAAATGCCTCTAGTCCCCTATCCTCCTCTCCTAACTTTATTCAAAACTAAGCACACATCTGAACAAAGATTAAATATCTAGAGAACATAGCAAATCATTAGAGAGCAATATTAAACTTGTCTTGCATATTTGAAGATAATCTAATACATAAGCTATCTTTGGAACAAGGACTTTAAGGTTTAATGATATCATGACATGACTCTAGTATAACTAAATCTCTCACGACTGTTGATTCAGAATTGTACACACTTTCACTATCACAGTAATTGACAAGATCAAATGCATGGATCCAATTCAGGATGTTCTTTTGTTGGAAGTAAAGATACATGATGTAGCAGTAGTTATTCGACTAACATGGCTCACCATGCTCAAATGAAGGCCTCATTTATTATGGACACTTGCAGTGAGTTTAAAAGGAAAAGAGCTTTCAGAACAACAACTTACAGTAAATGACAAAAATTGGAACATGAAATGTTTTCTAAACATTTTGTGAGTTTTTAAATTTGTTTTATTTTAAAGTGTGTTTTAAAATGCTCTTCTTTGGGGAATAGAATACAGAGATGGTCAGGATTGTGATTCCTATTGTAATTCTAGATTTGAAAGGTAGACCATCTTTGAAGGTGCACTTAAAGAAGTGACTGTAAATCACTGAATCTAAAATGACTTTGATTATAAAATGGAACCTCAAACATATGTGCCACTAAGAATAAAAATATACTGGCAATCAAATTATGATGCACCATCAATTATTGCATGTCAATTTCTGAGAAGTTAAAATGTGAAAATATGAATAGCTTAGATTGATAAAATATGGTAGTTTCCATGATAAAATGTAGCCCCATCACCTCAGAAGCCTTCAAAGAAAACCACGTATAGAGATAGTCAGGGAACTTGATTACTTCAGGAGGCATAGAGGAGCTCCCACATAACTATGGATGCTTTGGAATTACTCTATGAAATAGATCCTTGATTCTGTACCCTAGAAGTTCAAGAGATCTTCACTACTCACTCTCTTCTACCTGCCAGTGCAAATTCCAGAGCAAAGAAAATATTCACAGCTTACAAGACTGGCTGCTTGAATGTCCCCTGCCACTTTTGCACAAAGAAGATTCAAAAAAGAATTCTAATTCTCATTTAAGTAAAATTACTTATAAAGGTATTGCAAAGGGAGGTCTAAAGAATGATAAATCACTGATATCTTAGAAGAACCATGACCTATATAGGCTTTCGTATTCTGGAACCATATGAGAGTTTTGTTCTTTCAAGGCAAGTGAATGTTTCAAATCTCCCTTTTTCCCACCAGCCACATTTTAATTCATTAAGCCACATTGGGACACGTATAATGTACTATGGGGGATAGCGAGACGGAGAACAAATACTGAAAACCATATTCCAAAGGATTGTGCTGTGTGCTTAGTCATCTCAGTCATATCCTACTCTTTGTGACCCCATGGACTGTAGCTCACCAGCCTTCTCTGTCCATGGGATTCTTCAGGCAAGAATACTGGAGTGGGTTGCCATGTACTCCCCCAGGGTATGTTCCCAACCCAGGGCTCCAATCCACTTCTCTTTCATTGGCAGGTGGGTTCCTTACCAGTTGTGCCACCTAGAAAACTCAAATCAAGACAGTTCATCCAAATAGTTGAGTATTCGAGGGCTAGCTTTACAAGATTAAAAGAGCCATACACACACACACATGCAAAACAGGTCATGGAAACAAGAGTGTTAACAACTAGTGGTAAAGGAAGCAAACGAAGTTTATTTGAATGTAGTGTAGATGTAATACAAGAATCTGAGAACCTTTTCCCATACATCTAGCATGTTTGGACGGAGAAGGCAATGGCACCCCACTCCAATACTCTTGCCTGGAAAATCCCATGAACGGAGGAGCCTGGAAGGCTGCAGTCCATGGGGTCGCTGAGGGTCGGACACGACTGAGCGACTTCACTTTCACTTTTCACTTTCATACATTGGAGAAGGAAATGGCAACCCACTCCAGTGTTCTTGCCTGAGGAATCCCGGGGACGGGCGAGCCTGGTGGGCTGCCGTCTATGGGGTCGCACAGAGTCGGACACGACTGAAGTGACTTAGCAGCATGTTTGGAGATGGGTAAGCCCTATTCTCTTCCCAGGTGGAACAGTGGTAAAGAATCCCCCTGCCAATGTAGGAGACGCAAGAGATGCAGGTTCGATCCCTCATTTGAGAAGATCACCTGGAGCAGGAAACACCAACCCACTCCAGTATTCTTGCCTGGAAATTTTCATGGACAGAGGAGCCTGGCAGGCTAAAGTCCCTGGGATAGCAAAGAGTTCAGACAGGACTGAGCATGCACACAGTACAAGCCCTATTCTACAGGGTGAGAAACAAGGCAATCAGCAGCAGCATTCTTAAATAGCTCCTTCTTCTCACTTCCCAGTAATAAATGAGATTTCTGAAGGGAAGGAAATTTTAGCACATCATCTCTCCAGGATATACTTTTTAGAAAAAAAATTCTTCTAAATTTTGTAGACATTATAGAAGTGCTGTTCATATCCAGCACTTTCATATTTAGATACTTCAGTGAAGGAGAAAAAGACTAAATCAACTTACATTTACATAGTCCACCAAATTTCCACAAACCTATGTGAGCAGAAAGTTAAAAAGTTGCCCCCAAACTGAGCAGATTCTTTACTATTTCTTTTTTCTTTTCTATATTTTTCTCCTTTCTTTAAAAAAAAGGAAACAGCATCAAGAAAAAATGTGCAGAAACTGTGTACCTATTTGATGTGTGCAAACAGCAAATCACAATGAAACCTAACTTCCAGTGTGCCAAACCACACAGAACCCTGAAATAACTTCAGCTGAACTGTGAGGCAAAGGGTTTAGGTTGCTTTTAAGTTTAATGTTTAAGGAGTGTGAAAAGAAGGTAATAATATTGTGTGATATATAATAGCTTTTCCAAATTACTTTTAAACTCTTTTTTATTTTAAACTATATGTACACTTTTATATGCATGATTCTATCATTTTTGATAGATTTCAGTGACTTACCTGAGCTGTGGAACCTGAGGATTTCGCATATATTTGGAGTCCATGTCTTTTAACTCACTGGGTGCCTCGTAGAGCAAAAGAGCTATATGCCTAACCAGCATTTCTATTGTTCTTTGTGTACTGCACAGTGGCTCTGAGAACCAGAGGATAGAAGAGGCCTCACAAACACTGCTGGGCCTTCCTGCCATGAGGAAGGAGCACTCTCTCCTACTTAACAACAGAAGGCAAATTTTTGCTCACTGACCTCAGTTTTTTGTTAATACACTTGATGCTATGCTCCCAAGTAAAGAATTAGCTCTAATATGAAATAAAAATTCCTCTTAAGATTGGGGTAACATTCAAAAAAATGATGTGATTAAAAGGACAAGATTTCTTTCAATTCATGAAAAATATCCTCCTAAAATAATATTTGTACGGCCCAAAATGAAATTAATGATTCTAAGAAACAGAGCCCTCCTAGGGCTTGTTCCAAGTCTTCTAAATATAGAAGATATTACTTTAAATACAATTTGAGCACCCTGCTTTCCCTGAAGGCAACCATTGTCTCCCATCCCTTTAAATGCAGTGGGTCTTCTGGGTGAGTTCCCTTAACTTTGACAGGAAACATCCTATTGTAGGTCAGTTAGTTTTAAATCTGTTAAGTACCTATTATGCTTTTTTGTATCTTGATTTTATTTAATCTTTACAACCCTGAAATACATGTATTAATATCTCCATGTTTAATGATAAGGAAACAAAATATCACAGAGGTTAAGTAAAATGTTTAGAGACAAATTATATTTATTTATTTCTATGTTTTGTTGTTCTTGCTGTCATGACCTTTTGGTTTTAAATTGAAGTATAGTTAATTTATAATGTTTCAGGTATATAGCGAGTGATTCACTTCATAGATATGTACATTCTTTTTCATTTTTTCTTATAGGTTATTACAAAATATTGAGTATAGTTCTCTTTGCTGTACTCTAGTCCTTAGTTACCTATTTTATGCATGGTAGTTTGTATTTGCTAATCCCAAACTCATTTATCCCTTCTCCCTTTCCCCTTCGGTACCAACCATAAGTTTGCCTTCTGTATCTGTGGGTCTATTTCTGTTTTGTATATAAGTTCATTTGTATCATATTTAAGTTAAAGGATTACCATTTGGACTCAGTTTTGTCTAATTCCATAATCTATCTAATCTAGTTTCATAAAATCCTGCCCCTAACGATGCATGATTCAGTGGAATTTTGCTAAGAACCATGGAGCACAACTAACCTTGAGCAGTGGTAAATAAATTCAACATATAAATATAGGAATAAAAAAATGAGAGACAGAGAGAGAGAAAATAGAAGAAACAGTTCAACTAGAGACAAATTAGCCACCAGTCCTGAGAGTTAGCCTCTAGGCTGTACACTTCACAAAGAAGAAAATAGAGCCTAAAGTATTGAAGATATATCCTTCTCTGGGATAATGGAGGTTTCTATAGCAAAAGACTGCATGTAGATGAATCTTTAGCAGAGCTTTGATTGGGCGGTGGTGCGTTCTGTGGTACTTCTCAGCTTTTTGTGCATAGCAATCGCCTGGGACCTTGTTCACCTATAGATTCTATTCTGGCTCTGGGAGTCTGAAACAGACCCAGGATTCCGCATTCTAACAAGCTCCCAAGTGACGCTGACGCTGCTGTGATCCAAGGACCACACACTGAGTAGCAAAAGTCTAGAGGAAATCGTTAACCAGGGCTTCAGAGAGAATAGTACTAGAAACCAAACTCCACCACCTAATCAGCATATGAATTAAGGTAAATGTCTTTACCTCTAAAGTGTTTCTTTGTCAATAAAGTGGAAATTATGATAATATTAATTAGCATTCTATGCCAGGCACTGTTATAAATGCATAATATTAATTAACTCTTTTAATATTTACAATACTTTAATTTTACTATTCATGATGATGAAAATGTTATCATAGAAAGCTCAAATAACCTGCACCCAAGCCATGTGACTAGTAAGTGGCCAAGAGTAAATTCAGATCCTAGTCAGCTTAGCTCAGGAGTCCACTAGTTGCAACCACACCTTAGGGAACACATATGGAAGTCCTGCCAGCAGGCATGTAAAGTACCACATTCAGTGCCCAGTAAATCTGAGTTCTACTTCCTTTCGCCTACAGCAAGTTTGGTTGTCCTTAAGCAGAATCTACTTACAACATAAAATTTAGAAAATGATACCACTTTGTAGGATGCATTTTTCACATTGATCTCTCTGGTGGACTTTTCTTTAGCTATATAGAATCTGCAATGTTTAGAGATTTGCATGAATTGCTACTATTGACAGAAGGCGCTGTTTTGATCTCTCTTGCATCATTACTGGATCCATATGTTTCCCTTCTTTCTAGAAGTTCCAAAAAATTCTGCAATACATAGAAAAGAGCATTTGCTACAGTTATGACTTTATATGTTGCCCTTAGAAAAATAAAGATCTAGCCTTATTAAATACAAAACAGTGGTAGCTTATTGAACAAAGATTTATCAATGTCTTGTTTTATAGAAAGCTTTCCTGATTTTTTAAAAATTATCATTAAGGTTTTTATAAATTAAAAACTACCTCTTTTAAAAAATGTAATTGTTATGTTAAAACTAGAAACGATAGAAAAAGTACTTTGCATCCACTGCATTGCATATAAACTTATCTACCATGAACAGACTTATATAGGAAATATGACTGAGTGAAAATGATATTATATACCATAATGGCAGAATAGTTTGCTTCTATTAAGAGCTTCAAATATTTCATATTCAAACTTTATTATTAATATATTCTAAAGTATAAAAGTTCTTTGTCTTCTTGATGTCACTGCTAAAGAATGATGAGGCACTTTTTGTGGAGGGAACTTTCTGGAAACAGAGCTTATATTTCTGGAAATATTTCTCTCATATGATAGAATTGTTTCTCTTTTTCTTTTCTACAACAGGGCTGCTTCTTGCCACATCTGTCATTTGATAAAGCACACTGTGGCAATTCCCAATTTTTATAGTAAATGTGTCCTGGGTAAATGCTTTTGTGGAGAAACAGATGATGATAATCAACTAATTGTCTTTAGGGGAAAATATGAAAAATAATAAAGAATTTTTCTTTTAAGAGTATGAGATGCAGTGATGATCTAGAGATAAGTGATACCAGATTTATTACTTTATTTTTAATTAATTAATGTATTTGTTTGAACTGGGTCCACATGGCTGCACACAGGCTCTCTCTAGTTACAATGATGGGGGTGTTACTGTTTGTTGCAGTGCACAGGCTTTTTATTGCAGTGACTTTTCTTGTTGCAGAGCACAGACTCTGGGCGCACAGGTTCCAGTCGTTGTGGTGCAGGCATAGTAGTTCTGATGCATGGGCTTTAATTGCTTCGAGGCTTATGGAATTTGTTCAGACCAGGGATTGAAACTTCATCTCTTGTACCACCTGGAGCATCTAAGTTGTTTTTTTTTTTTTAATTTAAATTCTAATGATTAAAACAGCATGGTACAGATGCATGGGGGCAAGGATGTACAACAGAGAACCCAGAAATAAATTCAAAACCATATAGCAATTTAGAATATAAAAGAGGGGCAACTCAATCCAGTTGAGAATATCAATAATATTCAGTAAATAGTGTTGAGACAATTTTGTAGTCACTTGAAAACATAAACTGGATACATACAGGACACTTTACACCAACTGTAAATTTATTTATTTATTTAATATATATTCAGAGCTTTAATTATTCTCAAACAAGTGGTTATTTTTTTTTTTAATTTTGCAATATTGTATTGGTTTTGCTATACATTGACATGAATCTGCCACAGGTGTACATGTGTTCCCCATCCTGACCCCCCTCCCACCTCCCTCCCTACCATCCCTCTGGGTCATCCCAGTGCACCAGCCCTGAGCATCCTGCATCATGCATCAAACCTGGACTGGCAATTCATTTCACATATGATATTATACATGTTTCAATGCCATTCTCCTAACTCATCCCAAACTCACCCTCTCCCACAGAGTCCAAAAAACTGTTCTATACTTCTGTCTCTTTTGCTGTCTCGCATACAGGGTTATCATTACCATCTTTCTAAATTCCATCAGTTCAGTTCATTTCAGTCACTCAGTTGTGTCCAACTCTTTGCGACCCCATGAATCACAGCATGCCAGGCCTCCCTGTCCATCACCATCTCCCATATATATGCGTTATTATACTGTATTGGTGTTTTTCTTCCTGGCTTACTTCACTCTGTATAATAGACTCCAGTTTCATCCACCTCATTAGAACTGATTCAAATGTATCCTCTTTAATGGCTAAGTAATACTCCATTGTGTATATGTAAGACAGCTTTCTTATCCATTCATCTGCTGATGGACATCTAGGTTGCTTCCTTGTCCTGGCTATTATAAATAGTGCTGTGATGAACATTGGGGTACACGTGTCTCTTTCAATTCTGGTTTCCTCGGTGTGTATGCCCAGAAGTGGAATTGCTGGGTCATATGGCAGTTCTATTTCCAGTTTTTAAAGGAATCTCCACACTGCTCTCCTTAGTGGCTGTACTAGTTTGCATTCCCACCAACAGTGTAAGAGGATTCCCTTTTCTCCACACCCTCTCTAGTACTTATTGCTTATAGACTTTTGCATAGCAGTCATTCTGACTGGCGTGAAATGGTACCTCATTGTGGTTTTGATTTGCATTTCTCTGATAATGAATGATGTTGAGCATCTTTTCATGTGTTTGTTAGCCATCTGTATATCTTCTTTGGAGAAATGTCTGTTTAGTTCTTTGGCCCATCTTTTGATTGGGTCATTCATTTTTCTGGAATTGAGCTACAGGATTTGCTTGTATAGTTTTGAGGTTAATTCTTTGTCAATTGCTTCATTTTCTATTATTTTCTCCCATTCTGAAGGTTGTCTTTTCACCTTGCTTATAGTCTCCTTTGTTGTACAGAAGCTTTTAATTTTAATTAGGTCCCATTTGTTTATTTTTGCTTTTATTTCCAGTATTCTGGGAGATGGGTCATAGAGGATCCTGCTGTGATTTATGTCAGGGAGTGTTTTGCCTATGTTCTCCTCTAGGAGTTTTATAGTTTCTGGTCTTATGTTTAGATCTTTAATCCATTTTGAGTTTATTTTTGTGTATGGTGTTAGAAAGTGTTCTAGTTTCATTCTTTTACAAGTGGTTGACCAGTTTTCTCAGCACCACTTGTTAAAGAGGTTGTCTTTTCTCCATTGTATATTCTGCCTCCTTTGTCAAAGATAAGGTGACCATAGGTGCGTGGATTTATCTCTAGGCTTTCTATTTTGTTCTATTGATCTATATTTCTGTCTTTGTGCTAGTACCATACTTTCTTGATGACTGTGGCTTTGTAGTAGAGCCTGAAGTCAGGCAGGTTGATTCCTCCAGTTCCATTCTTCTTTCTCAAGATTGCTTTGGCTATTCGAGGTTTTTTGTATTTCCATACAAATTGCGAAATTATTTGTTCTAGGTCTGTGAAAAATACTGCTGGTAGCTTGATAGGGATTGCACTGAATCTATAGATTGCTTTGGGTAGTATATTCATTTTCACTATATTGATTCTTCCGATCCATGAACACAGTATATTTCTCCATTAGTGTCCTCTTTGATTTCTTTCACCAGAGTTTTATAGTTTTCTATATACAGGTCTTTAGTTTCTTTAGGTAGATATATTCCTAAGTATTTTATTCTTTCTGTTGCAATGGTGAATGGAATTGTTTCCTTAATTTCTCTATTTTCTCATTATTAGTGTATAGGAATGCAAGGGATTTCTGTGTGTTGATTTTATATCCTGCAACTTTACTATATTCATTGATTAGCTCTAGTAATTTTCTGGTGGAGTCTTTAGGGTTTTCTATGTAGAGGATCAGGTCATCTGCAAACAGTGAGAGTTTTACTTCTTCTTTTCCAATTTGGATTCCTTTTATTTCTTTTTCTGCTCTGATTGCTGTGGCCAAAACTTTCTTTTTTTTTATTTTTTATTTTACTTTACAATTCTGTATTGGTTTTGCCATACATTGACATGAATCCACCACGGGTGTACATGTGTTCCCAAACATGAACCCCCCTCCCACCCTCCTCCCCACAACATCTCTCTGGGTCATCCCCGTGTACCAGTCCCAAGCATGCCATATCCTGCATTGGACATAGACTGGCAATTCGATTCTTACATGATATTATACATGTTTCAATGCCATTCTCCCAAATCATCTCACCCTCTCCCTCTGAGTCCAAAAGTCTGCTATACACATCTGTGTCTTTTTTGCTGTCCTGCATACAGGGTCATCATTGCCATCTTTCTAAATTCCATATATATGTGTTAGTATACTGTATTGATGTTTTTCTTTCTGGCATACTTCACTCTGTATAATAGACTCCAGTTTCATCCATCTCATCAGAACTGATTCAAATGTATTCTTTTTAACGGCTGAGTAATACTCCACTGTGTATATGTACCACAGCTTTCTTATCCATTCATCTGCTGATGGACATCTAGGTTGCTTCCATGTCCTGGCTATTATAAACAGTGCTGCCATGAACATTGGGGTACACATGTCTCTTTCTACTATGTTGACTAGTAGTGGTGAGAGTGGGCACCTTTGTCTTGTTCCTGACTTTAGGGGAAATGCTTTCAATTTTTCACCATTGAGGAAAATGCTTGCTGTGGGTTTGTCATAGATAGCTTTTATTATGTTGAGGTATGTTCCTTCTATGCCTGCTTTCTGGAGGGTTTTTATCATAAATGAATGTTGAATTTTGTCAAAGGCTTTCTCTGCATCTATTGAGATAATCATATGGCTTTTATTTTTCAATTTGTTTATGTGGTGTATTACATTGATTGATTTGCGGATATCAAAGAATCCTTGCATCCCTGGGATAAAGCCCACTTGATCATGATGTATGATCTTTTTAATGTGTTGTTGGATTCTGATTGCTAGAATTGTGTTAAGGATTTTTGCATCTATGTTCATCAGTGATATTGGCCTGTAGTTTTCTTTCTTTTTTTTTTTTTAAGGAATCTTTGTCAGGTTTTGGTATTAGGGTGATGGTGGCCTCATAGAATGAGTTTGGAAGTTTACCTTCCTCTGCAATTTTCTGGAAGAGTTTGAGTAGGAAAGGTGTTAGCTCTTCTCTAAATTTTTGGTAGAATTCCGCTGTGAAGCCATCTGGACTTGGGCTTTTGTTTGGTCGAAGATATCTGATTACAGTTTCTATTTCTGTGCTTGTGATGGGTCTGTTAAGATTATCTATTTCTTCCTGGTTCAGTTTTGGAAAGTTGTACTTTTCTAAGAATTTGTCCCTTTCTTCCAAGTTGTCCATTTTATTGACATATAATTGCTGATAGTAGTCTCTTATGATCCTTTGTATTTCTGTGTTGTCTGTTGTGATCTCTGCATTTTCATTTCTAATTTTATTGATTTTTCTCCCTTTGTTTCTTGATGAGTCTGGTTAATGGTATGTCAATTTTATTTATCCTCTCAAAGAACAGGCTTTTGGCTTTGTTGATTTTTGCTATGGTCCCTTTTGCTTCTTTTGCTTTTATTTCTGCCCTAATTTTTAAGATTTCTTTCCCTCTACTAACCCTGGGGTTTTCCATTTCTTCCTTTTCTAGTTGCTTTAGGTGTAGAGTTAGGTTATTTATTTGACTTTTTTCTTGTTTCTTGAGCTATGCGTGTATTGCTATGAACCTTCCCCTTAGCACTGCTTTTACAGTGTCCCACAGGTTTGGGGTTCTTGTGTTTTCATTTTCATTCGTTTCTGTGCATATTTTGATTTCTTTTTTGATTTCTTCTGTGATTTGTTGGTTATCCAGCAGCGTGTTGTTCAGCCTCCACATGTTGGAATTTTTAATAGTTTTTCTCCTGTAATTGAGATCTAATCTTATTGTGTTGTGGTCAGAAAAGATGCTTGGAATGATTTCAATTTTTTTGAATATACCAAGGCTAGATTTATGGCCCAGGATGTGATCTATCCTGGAGAAGGTTCCGTGTGCGCTTGAGAAAAAGGTGAAATTCAGGGCTTTGAGGTGAAATGTCCTATAGATATCAATTAGGTCTAACTGGTCTATTGTATCATTTAAAGTTTGTATTTCCTTGTTAATTTTCTGTTTAGTTGATCTATCCATAGGTGTGAGTGGAGTATTAAAGTCTCCCACTATTATTGTGTTATTGTTAATTTCCCTTTTCACACTTGTTAGCATTTGTCTTACATATTGCGGTGCTCCTATATTGGGTGCATATATATTTATAATTGTTATATCTTCTTCTTGGATTGATCCTTTGATCATTATGTAGTGGCCTTCTTTGTCTCTTTTCACAGCCTTTGTTTTAAAGTCTATTTTATCGGATATGAGTATTGCTACTCCTGCTTTCTTTTGGTCTCTATTTACATGGAATATCTTTTTCCAGCCCTTCACTTTCAGTCTGTATGTGTCCCTTGTTTTGAGGTGGATCTCTTGTAGACAACATATATAGGGGTCTTGTTTTTGTATCCATTCAGCCAGTCTTTGTCTTTTGGTTGGGGCATTCAACCCATTTACATTTAAGGTAATTATTGATAAGTATGATCCCGTTGCCATTTACTTTATTGTTTTGGTTTGAGTTTATATGCCCTTTTTGTGTTTCCTGTCTAGAGAAGATCCTTTAGCATTTGTTGGAGAGCTGGTTTGGTGGTGCTGAAGTCTCTCAGCTTTTGCTTGTCTGTAAAGCTTTTGATTTCCCCTTCATATTTGAATGAGCTCTTTACTGGGTACAGTAATCTGGGCTGTAGGTTATTTTCTTTCACCACTGTGCTGTAGGTTATTTTCTTTTATGTCCTGCCATTCCCTCCTGGCCTGAAGAGTTTCTATTAAAAGATCAGCTGTTATCCTTATGGGAATCCCCTTATGTGTTATTTGTTGTTTTTCCCTTGCTGCTTTTAATATTCGTTCTTTGTGTCTGATCTTTGCTAATTTGATTAATATGTGTCTTGGGGTGTTTCACCTTGGGTTTATCCTGTAAGGGACTCTCTGGGTTTCTTGGACTTGGGTGATTATTTCCTTCCCCATTCTAGGTAAGTTTTCAACTATTATCTCTTCAAGTATTTTCTCATGTTCTTTCTTTTTGTCTTCTTCTTATGGGACTCCTATGATCTGAATGTTGGGGCATTTAACATTGTCCCAGATGTCTCTGAGATTGTCCTCATTTATTTTAATTTGTTTTTCTTTTTTCCTCTCTGTTTCATTTATTTCTACCATTCTATCTTCTATCTCACTTATCCTATCTTCTGCCTCCATTATTCTACTGTTGGTTCCCTCCAGAGTGTTTTTTATCTCATTTATTGCATTATTCATTATATAGTGACTCTTTTTTATTTCTTCTAGTTCCTTGTTAAGCCTTTCTTGCATCTTCTCAATCCTTGTCTCCAGGCTTTTTATCTGTAACTTCATTTTGTTTTCAAGATTTTGGATCATTTTCACTATTATTATTTGGAATTCTTTATCAGGTAGATTCCCTATCTCTTCCTCTTTTGTTTGGTTGATGGGCATTTAGCCTGTTCCTTTACCTCCTGGGTAGTTCTCTGCCTGTTCATCTTGTTTATATTGCTGTGTTCGGGCTGGCGTTTCTGTATTTTGGCAGTTGGTGGTTCCTCTTTATTGTGGAGGGTCCTCACTGTGGGTGGGGTTGGATGGGTGGCTTGTCAAGGTTTTCTGGTTAAGGAAGCTTATGTCGGTGTTCTGGTGGGTGGAGCTGGAGTTCTTCTTTCTGGTGTGCAATGAAATGTCCAGTAATAAGTTTTGAGATGTCAGTGGGTTTGGTGTGACTTTGGTCAGCCTGTATATTGAGGCTCAGGGCTATGTTCCTGTGTTGCTGGAGAATTTGTGTGGTATGTCTTGCTCTGGAGCTTGTTGACCCTTGGGTGGTGCTTGGTTTCAGTGTAGGTATGGAGGCATTTGATGAGCTCCTATCGATTAATGTTCCCTGGATTCAGGAGTTCTCTGGCATTCTCAGGATTTGGACTTAAGCCTTCTGCCTCTGGTTTTCAGTCTTATTCTTGCAGTAGCCTCAAGACTTCTCCATCTATATAGCATTGATGATAAAACACCTAGATTAATGATGAAAAGTTTCTCCACAGTGAGGGACACCCGGAGAGGTTCACAGAGTTACATGGAGAAGAGAAGAGGGAGGAGGGGGATAGAGGTGACCAGGAGTAGAAGAGGGGGAATCAAAAGAGGAGAGAGCAAGCTAGCCAGTAATCACTTCCCTATGTGCTCTCCACAGTCTGAATCCCTCAGAGATGTTCACAGAGTTATACAGAGAAGAGAAGAGGGAGGAAGGAGACAGAGGTGGCCAGGAGGATAAAAGGGGGAATCAAAAGGAGAGAGACAGATCCAGCCAGTAATCAGTTCCCTAAGGGTTCTCCACAGTCCAGAACACACAAAGAGATTCACAGAGTTGGGTAGGGAAGAGAAGGAGGAGGGAGGAGACAGAGGTGATCTGGAGGAGAAAAAGGAGAGTCCAAAGGGGGAGAGAGAAGTCAAGCCAGTAATCTCGCTCCCAAGTAAAAATGGGTACTGAAGATTGGGTTCTTAAAGGTACAAAATTGATAACAAATACCAAAAAGCAAAGATTAAAAATCTAGAGTAGAGGTTGGATTCTCAAAAATGCAATATTAAAGAAAAAAGTCACAAAAAAGTTATAAAATATATATATGAAGTTTGCTTTAAAAAATAGGGTCTTTTTTTTTTGCAAAGTAATAGTAGGTTATAAAAATGAAAATTAAAGGAGTAAAAGAGGACTTAAAATTTTTAAAAAAATTTTAAGAATGATAACAGTAAAAGTATATCTAGGACTTTTTCTGGTGTTGTTGTTGACAGTGTGGGGTCAGTTCATTTTCAGATAGTTCCTTGGTCTGGCTTATATTTCTCAAGATCTATAGGCCCCTTCCTATGTAGTCGGTACTAAATACAAGGTTTTAATCTATTGCTCCTGTCACTTCCAAGGCAGTTCCCTCTGTTTTAGCTTCTTCTGTTTGCTGGTCTCTTCAGTGTCTAATTTCCACCCTGACACAAGGGGGCGGTGGTGGACACTTTTTTAGGCTCACTTTTTAGTCGTGCTGTGGGGAGGGAGGAACACTGCAAACCAATATCACTGGCCTGTGTGGGGAGTCCTCGCAGTGTTTCAGCCGCACTGGGTTTGCCCCCGCTCACAGCAAGTGTGCTTTCCCAGTCTACACTGCACAGGCTCTAGGTTGCTCTGCGGGGAACTGTCTGAGGCTGGCCCTCAGTTGTATGCACTTTCCAGGTCTAAGCCGCTCAGGTTCAGGTACTCGGGTACTCCTCAAAGGCGCAGACTTGGTTGGGCCTGCATTTTGTGCCCTTCCCAGGTCCGAGTAGCTCAGGTGACGAGGTGCTTGGAGAGTGTGGTCGCTGCGACTTAGCGCCTTCCCCGTCTCTGCCACTCTGCTTTCTGGCTGTACAACAGGCGCACCTTCTCAGGTGGATGTTGACCACCCAGAATCGCAAGAAGTCTTGGTTAACAATGAAGTCTGATTGCAGTTTGGTATAGGATACCCCCCTGGGGCCATGATTGCCCCCTCCTGGCTCTGGCTGCCCTCGCCTGCCTGTCTCCAGTGGGGGATGGGCCAGTACCCAGCCAGCTAGCTCTGCACAGCCCTTTGTTCTGTGAGTGAGCCTGGTGGTGTCTTAGGTTAGAGCTTTTCACAGGGTAGCGATCCCACAGTCTGATTTGCTATCTGAAGTTAGTTCCCTCAGATTGTCCTCAGGGCAGTCAGGCCCAGTCCTTACTCTAAGCAGTGCAGTACGAGCCTCCCTGCCCAGCTCCCGCTTACTAGTGGCAGATGCAGGCGTCTACGCTGCTTCTCTGCTGGGAGTTACCATTGGGCACGTAATCTGTGGGTTTTAATTAATTATTTATTTTTCCTCCCAGTTATGTTGCCCTCTGAGGTTCCGAAGCTCACCACAGACTAGGCAGTGAGAGTGCTTCCTGGTATTTGGAAACTTCTCTCTTTTTTAAAACTCCCTTCCCAGGATGGATCTCCATCCCTACCTCTTTTGTCTCTCTTTCCCTGCCCTCTCCCCAACATTTTTTTTCCTTTTTTTTTAATATAAATTTATTTAACTGGAGGCTAATTACTTTACAATATTGTATTAGTTTTGCCATACATCAACATGAATCTGCCATGGGTGTACATGTGTTCCCCAACCTGTACCCCCCTCCCACCTCCCTCCCCGAACCATCCCTCTGGGTCATCCCGGTGCACCAGCCCCAAGCATCCTGTATCATGCATCGAACCTGGACTGGTGATTCATTTCACATATGATATTATACATGTTTCAATGCCATTCTCCCAAATCGTCCCAATCTCGCCCTCTCCCACAGAGTCCAAAAGACTGTTCTATACATTTGTGTCTCTTTTGCTGTCTCGCATATAGGGTTATCGTTACCATCTTTCTAAATTCCATATATATGTCTCTCTTATTATCTTTTATATTTTTTCCTACCTCCTTTCAAAGACAACGGGCTGCTTTTCTGGGTGCCTGATGTCCTCTGCCGGCATTCAGAAGTTGTTTTGTGGAATTTACTCAGCGTTCAAATGTTCTTTTGATGAATTTGTTGGGGAGAAAGTGGTCTCCCTGTCCTATTCCTCTGCCATCTTAGGACTGCCCTTGTAAATTTCTAATAAATCAAAAATTTAGCTTATGTTTACCAGAAGGGAAGGGTGAGGAGGAGGGATAGATTAGGAGGCTGGAATTGACATGTACACACTTCTATATTTTAAATAGATAACCAACTAGAACCTACTATATAGCATAGGGAACTCTGCTCAATATTCTGTAATAAACTGAAAATCTTGAAAAAGAATAGATACATATATATGTGTAACTGAATAACTTTGCTGTACACTTGAAACTAACACAATGTTGCCAATTAACAATGATATAAGATTTAAAAATTTTACTGCATACCATACTTTAATAATCAAGACAATTCAGCTATTTTTCTTGAATATATTTCAAACAGAGTTAGCAAATAACCCATACATAACAATATTGCTGTGTTTTTATTCATTTTATATTTAAGGGTCCAAAATACATTATATTCACAAAATAGTACTGTCAATGAACATCAACCAGTTTTTAATGTCTGTTCCATCAGAAATACACCACTCTGGAAAAAAAAAAGAAAAGAAAAAAGAAATATGCCATTCTGGCCATATACACTAATCTATATTACTGAAACTAACCAAAGATGATAACTCAAAGTCTTACTCCCACACAGAAGTTCTAATTGCCCTGAAAACCTGTAGGTCAGGTTCTCAACCTTTGAAAATGAGCAGAAACATTCCAGAGAAGTCACCATAGCCATGTATCTGGGCTTCGTATTTACAGATTATTTTGTATACTTATATGTATTTATAGTGGTGAATTTGAGACGTAAAGGTGGCCACACACAAGAAAGATAAGTCCCATATAAAAAACAAAATGAAAAAGGAAGAGATTTTGTGATTCCAATAGCAGACTTCAGAAACTGAATGCTTAGATGTAACTCCATTTTTCTTTAACTAAGAGGTCATCGTCATGCTGAAGGCTTTGAGGCAGTAGTCTATTCATCAGTATGTCATTAATCAAAGAGTGCATTTACTACCACAAACTTGGGTCTGATACAATAGCATTAACTTTGCCTTTCCCCCAAAGAATCATTTGCGTTTGAAGTAGTAGCCATCAAGGCACATTTTATCAAAAACCCATCATATACCTAGCTCCACCTGGTTACAATAACATATATATATATATCTAAGTAATGTGTGTGTTACCAGTTAGGCAAATGTCTCTATCTTGAGGATAAACTTGTTTTAGAAAAGTTATTCTTTATTTGCTTATTCAAAAATAAACATTTTGCAAAAAAATTAAAGAATTAGATTTGTAAGAATAGCCTCCAGGTACCATGTTGGGAAATGTCCAATAGGTTATAGGTTTGGAAATTAGGAAAAAGACTTCCTTGAAGCCCTGGGTTCCTACACAATGCTTCTGAGAAGGAATCATGAGGAGGGGAGTTAGGGCACCTTCATGATTTTTAGGAATTTCCCTCCAAAATGCAGAGATCCTTGGGAGGGCTCAAACCTTAAATCAGCTACCATCTTAAACTGCAGTTTCCAGCCTCAAAGGAATAGGACTTGGAGAAGAATGGATGAGGAGAGGATAGAAAGAGGCCACGGATAGTCTTAAGGAAAATTTGCTTTAGGAACTATCCATTTTTGCTAGGCTCAGCATTGCTATCCCTATGAGGCTCTGCTAAAAATATATACATACATATGAATATTTTCTAATACCTGCTAACATGCTTTAGTGCACTGAGCCTTGGGATGGACCTAGAATTATCTACTTGAAATGGTTTGGGATAGGGGTAGATTTAGAAACTCTTCACTTGCTATTGGTCTAAAGTAAACATAAGAGGAAGAATTTAATAGAAACAGACACATAGCTAACTATAATGTCTCCTCTGATCATCCTTGCTCACTGCCTTTTAGCACTTTTCAGGGACACTTTTTTAGCCATTCAGAGCATGCTGCTGGCAAGATGAGCTCTAGTTCAATCATAAGGTGGAAACAAGCAGAGTCCATGAGGCACACTGTCACAGCTGAGAAGGAGACTCAGAGGTACCCAGAGACAAATGTACCCACCAGGATTCAGTTCTGTGGCAGAGAACTGAAATATTATCTTTTTTACATTGTGGAGCAATGTAAAAAAAAAAAAAAAAAAAAGTAAAGAACAGAAACTGGTCCTAAATAAACATTTGCAGTCTTGCATGGCAAGAGGCCCATTCCACAGAGGTGAAAAATTGTATAGGACTATATAGGATATACAGAGAAGGCAATGGCAACCCACTCCAGTACTCTTGCCTGGAAACTCTCATGGATGGAGGAGCCTGGTAGGTTGCAGTCTATGGAGTCACTAAGAGTTGGACATAACTGAGTGTCTTCACTTTCACTGTTCACTTTCATGCATTGGAGAAGGAAATGGCAACCCACTCCAGTGTTCTTGCCTGGAGAATCCGAGGGACAGGGGAGCCTTGTAGGCTGCCATCAATGGGGTCGCACAGAGTCGGACATGACTGAAGCGACTTAGTAGCAGCATATAGGATATATTTTTAAATCTGCAATTGCCAGTCACCTCGATTTGGGAAACCATGTATCTTCTGATGTTACTTTAGCCTCAGTGGCAGGTACAGAAAAGCATTCAGAAACCCTGCAGTTCAGCAACATGCCAATTTCTCTCCGGTGATTGTCACAATTTTGGAAATATGGTACCAACGGGCAACAATAACACAGCAGAAAGAAATAACCTCTCTGTATAAAATGATTTTAGAGATGTCTGTTGAGGTAGAATTTTGTAAAAAACTGTCAGGTAGGGAAGCACTCTGACAACTATAGAAGTGTTGGATAAGTTTGATGCTAATATTATTCTATAAAACTTCTATTCATATTCTTTATAAACAGGGGACAGGTCTTATTGCTCCTGGAGCTTGCCGCCCTAATCTGTTCCTCCATGGAAAACTGATTTTTCTCAACAATTGGTAGCAAAGATTCCCGTGCTTAAAAAAGTCATTGCTAACACAACACTTTTTAATTAATTTCCATTTGCCCCATATTTGTGGACTCAGTATGCGTGTCCTAGGCACCAAGGACAGAACAAAGCTTAGAAAAGTTGTTTTATCAAACTTTAGTTCCATGAGAAAACGAAACCATGAAAAAGTGCAAAATATACACAGTTCCTGGCAGTACACACACAGGATTTTTTCTTACTACAAACCATAAAATTTTACATTTGTGTAATGAAGTTAGAGTAGATTTCACTTCATTGTTAATATACAAGTTTTTGCTTCAAAGTGCTTACTTTATTTAAAAAAGAGAAGATTAAAAGAAAAGGTGGCAGGAATTGTTTTTTACAACAAGCATATGTCTTGTGTCCCAATCTCCTTCCTCCTCTTCTTTTAGTGCAATACAGAGCAGCAGCTTCACTGAAACATCTGATTTCAAAAGATGTTCCTGAAAGCTCACCTACAGCAGCACCCTAGGCGTCCTGTTGAGGGTGGCTCCTTTTTTATTCCTCAGCCATTCTGAACCTTTCGCAATTTCACCACTTTCATTCTCACCTCAAAAACTTCATGGATAGTCTTCCAGAAGCAATGAAAATTACAGTCAATCAGCCCTTTTCTTTCAAAGATTTTCTCTCTAACAAAGCAAACAAGAGCCAGAAACTTTGTCGCCTCTTTTAAATAAAGAACTGTTGTATTATTCAGCTTTAGAATGGCTATTGATTCCTTGTCATAGGCGGTTCCTGCTCCATCTTCTTTGAGGCCACAAATACAAGAAATATCAATGACCACATCATCACGTCACAGCAGAGCTCCTAGGTTTGCATATCCACAGGGGTACTATCTGTTGTGATATAAATCTTACTGACCACATCAAAGAGAAACAACTTTTCAATTCCTAAATTTGAGATGAAGATGTTTAGCAAATTCTCCAGGGTGGGAAGTTGTGGAATCAGTTTCTGAACCACTTTGCCAAAAGCTTCAAATATTGAATGGTCATATATGCTTGTCAGATAAAAGCTAAGATGAATTTTTTCTAGCCCAGCATCTGCGAGGGCATCATCTGCCCTCTGGTGAATGTCTCTCTGGGTTTCAACTTTGTGGTCATCTGATAGAGTCATCCACTTTGTGAATAAACACCTCAAAGTTGATGTCGCTGTTGACTTTGTAGGCCCTGTCGCTGTGAGGTGGATCCTGGCCAAGGCCTCCATGTAATCACCCTGGGAGTCTATGACAAATATCAGAGCTCCTGTCCCTCAGAAGATCATCTTATAGTCAAAGTGGGGTCAAAAAAGTCAATCTGTCCTGGAAAGTCCCAAATCTGAAAATTAACAAAGCAACTGTTGGCAATGTCCTCCCGGCAGATCTTCTTTGCGCTCTCCAAGAACAGAGTTTCCCTAGGAGACATTTTATGAAAGACGACTTTCTGGATGGATGACTTGCCACTCCTTCTTAGGCCTCTGCGCAGGATCCTTGCCTTGACTTCTGTGCTAAGGGTGTCGCTAAAGTCCAGCACTCCCTCCTCTGCCCTGGTGTCCGGCTTGGCCTCTGAGGAGTGGGGCCCGTCTCCGTAGTCCACTAGCCCCACCAGCTCATCCTCCTCCTCCAGCTGGGGCTTCCCCAGCACGTGGCTCATCACGCCCATGGCCGTCCGTGCGGGGAATGATGGGGGTCCCTGATGGGGAGGGGGTGTCAGCCAAACCTCCTGGCCTACAGCTGACAACCTACTTCTAAATTGAGGTTTTGTCCCGAGGTCCGTGGCTGGAGACGGAGAGCACACTTCCCCACAGCTGTCACATCCAGGTCCACGATTTAAATGTTTTAACAGTAAAAATATAATTTAACAGTAAATATATATTTAACAGTAAAAATATAATTCATAAAATTTGAGGAAAAGCAATGGAAATTTCTTTAAGAACCTTGGTATAGAAATGAAGTATGGCTACCTCTTGAAGATTCATGAGAAAGGAAGAGATTATTCCTCTTACAAGCCAGCTTCACAGTCACCCTATGCTGGTTTCCACTACACAAATGGGCCAGAGGACCCCAGTGACATATATTGTAGGCTCTGAAGTCTTTTACTTTAGTTGCAGCCTTCCCAGTTCCTGAACCCATCTTGACTCAGACAGAAGGCATACTTTAAAATGCCTGTCCTTACCTTACTTTTGATAAAGGAGGCAAAAATATACAATGGAGAAAAGACAATCTCTTTAACAAGTGGTGCTGGGAAAACTGGCCAAGCACCCGTAAAAGAATGAAACTAGAACACTTTCTAACACCATACACAAAAATAAACTCAAAACGTATTAAAGATCTAAATGTAAGACCAGAAACTATAAAACTCCTAGAGGAAAACTTAGGCAGAACACTCTCTGACATAAATCACAGCAGGATCCTCTATGACTCACCTCCCAGAGTAATGGAAATAAAAGCAAAAATAAACAAATGGGACCTAATTAAACTTAAACACTTTTGCACAATGAAGGAAACTATAAGCAAGGTGAAAAGACAGCCTTCAGAATGGGAGAAAATAATAGCAAATGATACAACTGACAAAGAATTAATCTAAAAAATATACAAGCAGCTCATGCAGCTCAATTCCAGAAAAATAAATGACCCAATCAAAAAATGGGCCAAAGAACTAAACAGACATTTCTCTAAAGAAGACATACAGATGGCTAACAAATGCATGAAAAGATGCTCAACATCACTCATTATCAGAGAAATGCAAATCAAAACCACAATGAGGTACCATCTCATGCTGGTCAGAATGGCTGCTATCAAGAAGTCTACAAAAAATATATGCTGGAGAGGGTGTGGAGAAAAGGGAACCCTCTTACACTGTTGGTGGGAATGCAAACTAGTACAGCCACTATGGAGAGCAGTGTGGAGATGCCTTAAAAAACTGGAAATAGAACTGCCTGATGACCCAGCAATCCCACTGCTGGGCATACACACCAAGGAAACCAGAATTGAAAGAGACATGTGTACCCCAATGTTCATCACAGCACTGTTTACAATAGCTAGGACATGAAAGCAACCTGGATGTCCACTGGCAGATGAATGAATAAGAAAGCTGTGGTACATATACACAATGGAATATTACTCAGCTATTTAAAAGAATGCATTTGAGTCAGTTCTAATGAGGTGGATGAAACTGGAGCCTATTATACAGAGTGAAGGAAGTCAGAAAGAAAAACACCAATACAGTACATTAACACATATATATGGAATTTAGAAAGATGGTAACCATGACGCTATATACAAGACAGCAAAAGAGACACAGATATAAAGAACAGACTTTTGGAGTCTGTGGGAGAAGGTGAGAGTGGGATGATTTGAGAGAATAGCATTGAAACATGTATATTACCATATGTGAAATAGATGACCAGTCCAAATTCGATGCATGAAACAGGGCACTCAAAGTCTGGGTGCACTGGGACAACCCAGAGAGATGAGATGGGGAGGGAGTGTGGGAGGGGGGTTTGGAACCAGGGTACACATGTACACCCGTGGCTGATTCATGTCAATGTATGGCAAAACCCACCACAATATTGTAAAGTAATTAGCCTCCAATTTAATTAATTAATTTTAAAAATACCTGTCCTTAAGCTAGATGTCTCACTCCCTGATTTCAAACTATATTACAAAGCTGTAGTAATTGAAACAGCATAATATTAACAGAAAAACAGACACTTTGATCAATAAAACAGGGCTGAAATCCCCAAAATAAACTCATTCACATATGGACAATTAATTTACAACAAAAGAACCAAGTACATATGATGGAAAAAGGATATTCTGTTTAATAAGTGGTGTTGGGAAAATGGGACAGTCACATGAAAAAAAAAGAAAATGAAATTAGATTGCTATCTCATACTCTACATAAAAACCAACTCAAACGGAGTAAAGACTTGAATGTAAGACCTGAAACTATAAAACTCCTAGAAGAAAACAGAGGCAGTCTGTTTTTTGAAATTAGTCTTGGCAATTACTTTCTGCCTGTGTCTCCTCAGGCAAAGGAAACAAAAGAAAAAATAAGCAAATGGGTCTACACCAAAAGAAAAAATATTTGCACCACAAAGGAAACTATCAACAAAACAAAAAGGCTGCCTACTGAATGGGAGAAAGTATTTTCAAACAAAAATCTGATAAAGGGTTAAGATCCAAAATATAAAAAGAGCTCATACAACTCAACATTAAAAAAAAAAATAGACTTGATTTAAAAAAGGGCCAAGGATATAAACAGACATTTTTCCAAAGGAGACATACAGATGGCCGAAAGGGATATGAAGAGATATTCGACATCACTAATCATCAGGAAAATGAAATGAAAACCACAATGAGAAATTGCCTCATACCTGTTCAAATGGCTGGTATAGACAAGAAATAACAATAAGTATCAGCAAGAATTTGAGGAAAAGCGAACCCTCATACACTGCTGGTAGGAATGTAAATTAGTGCAGCCACCATGGAAAACAGTATGATGCTTCTGCTGCTAAGTCGCTTCAGTAGTGTCCGACTCTGTGCGACCCCATAGACGGCAGCCCACCAGGCTCCCCTTCCCTGGGATTCTCCAGGCAAGAACACTGGAGTGGGTTGCCATTTCCTTCTCCAATGCATGAAAGTGAAAAGTGAAAGTAAAGTTGCTCAGTCTTGCCCGACTCTTAGCGACCCTATGGACTGCAGCCTACCAGGCTCCTCCATCCATGAGATTTTCCAGGCAAGAGTACTGGAGTGGGTTGCCATTGCCTTCTCCGGAAAACAGTATGGAGATTCCTAAAAAATTAAGACTTGAACTACCGTATGTTCTAGCTCTCCCCCTTTTGAGTGTTTAACCCAAAGAATGAAAACACTAATTAGAAATGATACATGCACCCCTATGTTCATCTCAGCATTATTTACAATAGCCAAGATATGCAAGTAACCTAGTGCTCACCAACTGATGGATGGATAAAGAAAATACTGTGTATATGCATACAAAGTTATACTACACAGCCATAAGAAGGTGAAATCTTGCCATTTGCAGCAACTTGGATAGAACTTGAGGGTATCATACTAAATGAATATGTCAGATAGAGAAAAACAAATACCATATGATTTCACTCATATGTGGAATACAAAAAAAAAAAAAAAAGCAAAGCAAAATAAATGAACAAACAAACAAAAAATAAGAGAACAAAATAGTGGTTACCAGAGGAAAGGGGTGGAGGAGAATGAAATGGGTAAAGGGGAACACCTGTAATGTAGAAGATGGAAACTGAATTTTTGGTGGTGAGCATGCATGCTCACTCATGTCCGACTCTTTGTGACCCCATGGACTATAGCCTGCCAGACTCCTAGTCCATGTAATCTTCCAGGCAAGAATACTGGAGTGGGTTGCTGTTTCCTCCTCCATAGATCTTTCCAACCCAGGGATCAAACCCATGTCTCTTCTGTCTCCAGCATTGGCAGGTGAATTCTTTACCACTGCACCACTTGAATATATTAATAGTATATGCAGTGTATTATATGTTTCACATGTACAATATATTTCTACTTTTGAAGTAGAAATATAATGTACATATGAAATGCATATAATGTTATACACCAATGTTTAAAAAATGTCCTTGAGTCAGTCTCCTGTTCTAATTGAATATATATGAGGCAAATGCTGCTATATCCATGCTCACTAAAACATAATCTTTAGAAAGTGAAGAGGAGCTAAAAAGCCTCTTGATGAAAGTGAAAGAGAGTGAAAAAGTTGGCTTAAAGCTCAACATTCAGAAAACTAAGATCATGGCATCTGGTCCCATCACTTCATGGCAAATAGATGGGGAAACAGTAGAAACAGTGTCAGACTTTATTTTGGGGGGCTCCAAAATCACTGCAGATGGTGATTGCAGCCATGAAATTAAAAAACGCTTACTCCTTGGAAGAAAAGTTATGACCAACCTAGATAGCATATTCAAAAGCAGAGACATTACTTTGCCAACTAAGGTCCGTCTAGTCAAGGCTATGGTTTTTCCTGTGGTCATGTATGGATGTGAGAGTTGGACTGTGAAGAAGGCTGAGCACTGAAGAATTGATGCGTTTGAACTGTGGTGTTGGAGAAGACTCCTGAGAGTCCCTTGGACTGCAAGGAGATCCAACCAGTCCATTCTGAAGGAGATCAACCCTGGGATTTCTTTGGAAGGACTGATGCTAAAGCTGAAACTTCAGTACTTTGGCCACCTTATGCAAAGAGTTGACTCATTGGAAAAGGCTCTGATGCTAGGAGGGATTGTGGGCAGGAAGAGAAGGGGACGACCCAGGATGAGATGGCTGGATGGCATCACCGACTTGATGGACGTGAGTCTGAGTGAACTCCAGGAGTTGGTGATGGACAGGGAGGCCTGGCGTGCTGCGATTCATGGGGTCGCAAAGAGTCAGACATGACTGAGCGACTGAATTGAACTGAATAAGATAAGTGTTCCATAATCTTACATATTTCTTCCACTTTTCCAAAGTAGAGTCCATTCTTAGATTTTAAAATATATATATAACCTAACATTAACCATCACTTTTGTGAGTCCATATTAACAAAATAAGAATTTAAACATGGATCTGATTCCAATTCAAAATGCATCTGTCTGTTCACTTGTTTGTGCAAATAATGCTCATGCTGACTGGTTGATTATAACAAGGATTATTTGGTCATAACACATAGGCAGCTATAAGATCAGATTGTGCATAGAATCCATCTACATTTTTAATCTTTTAGAAAATAAAAGTCCTGCCCAAATGAAATCTGTTTCCCTTAATGAATTCACTAGGAGAGTCACCCTGGCTTGCAGTTGTTTGATTAAAAGAGCATAAATTGGGATATTTGAAGCTTCAGAGGCATTTCCTATTGTAATTTAAATAAAGCAGTCTTGGGGTAAGAGACATACCGAGGGGAGCTCATAATGGGATTAGTAAAGGTTTCACAAGTGAACCCAAACTCACCAAATAGCCAAAGTTTTAAAATATCACTAAAAACCATAGATAAAATATATACTTTCTTGAGAATAAACTTACAAGGGCTAGAGAGTGCTGGAAAAAAAGAAAGGCAGATGCAAAATTAAAATTTAGAACAACAAATAAAAGAAGTTATTGGATTAAAAAAAAATCACTGCACACATTAAAAAAAAAAACCCACAGTTCATGGTAAGTCTAAATTACAGTTGGAAGCTTGCCAGCTAGTTACAGAGCACAGAAAAGGTGAAAATCTCTCAAACTAGAGTACAATTAATGCTGCCTGGGCTTTCTGGAATCCTTTCCAAATGTATTTCCAAATAAAAGTACTCTGTTTCTCTGTTGGATGCCAATAAATGGTAAACCTTAAACTTGGGAACTCACTACCCAGCCATAGCCAAGAGCTCATTTACAAAATGCCATGGAAGGATCCTTTTTCCCACGTGACAGGAGGGAGAAAGATTCTCTTTCTTTAAAGGGTCCTGCCACTTAATGAACATTCTACCCATTACAGTCAACATTTTGTCTCCGTCCTTGGTAACAGAATGATGAGTGGATAGATTTGGTTATGAAGCTACATGATGAGGTTTCCACATTGCCTAAGTATAGTAATTTTCTTCTTTGGTGCGTTTTGAGCTTTCTTTTTTTCTTTTCCTAGACCACTGAAGCACACCCAGGGATATCACTGATTTTAATGCTTCAAGTGAGCTCCAAGATTACAGCACACCCCCCACCTTTAACAGAGGTGGAAAATGAGGCCCAGTTTAGCATCTTAGCTAAAAACACACAGCTAGCTAATGTGAAAAGTAAGCTTTAATGTCCATTCAATAAGTATATTTGGTTCTTAATAATAATTAATATGTATCAGACACTTTCTTCAAGTGACACTGCACTAAATTCTTTACACAAATTTCCATATTATATTCACACACACACACACACACACTCAGCCCTCAAGGCAAGTATTGTTATGATCTATGATCTATGATCTATGAAGAAACTGAGATCAAGTAACTTGCCCAAGGTCACACTAGTTCTGAGTAATGGAGCTAGGATTTGAATCCATGCCCTGTGAGAGATACAGGAATAAAACTGACAGCATCCCTTTTCTGAAGAAATGATATGGAAAAGGAGTTAAGACAGACTTAGTCACACAGAACTGCATACAGGACTATCCCCACACCTTACTCTGCAATGCAGGAACTGAGCCATAACTGTGGATCACCCATGACCTTAGCTTCATTAATGCTGAGCATCCAGTAATCCCAGAATCATACACAGGATGGTCTGTGGGCAGTTGCAACACTTACCACACAGAATGCAAACTATTCTGCTGCAGTGTCTGTAGTTTTTCAGTTGATATTTGGAAATTAGTCTCAGTGTCAATTGTCTTAAGCTGAGAATCCATTGTCCTTGAAAAAAAAGAATAAAATTTTCTCTAAGCCTGAGTTAATCTATGACAGACTTGGCAAGCAGCAAAACAGCTTGGACTACCTAGAAGTCACCTGAGAAACCCTAAGTAGCGTATAGAATCTGCACTTACAGAACTAAAGGAACTCTCATCTTAAATCACTATCTTGAGAAACGTCAAGACTTTTTCCATCATATCATTTTGGTAGCCTTTTCCTTTGAAGAAATAACGTTTCTTTGTTGGTTTCTGAAACTCTATATGGGGTCCAAGACTCTGTTGGTTGCCTGTCAATTTCTTCCCCCTCAATACATAAAAATATAGTCTTAAAATGCCAGATACTCATTTTCCCAACTTCTTTGCAGGTAAGGGTAGCCATATGATTTCTGGGTAGCAGTCTGGATCAGACAACAAAGGACTGGTTCAGGTGAAAATAGAGATGAGAGGAGTGATTTGGACGGGGTTCAAGTTTACTTTTACTTTGATTTATGCCTGAACGAGGAAACAAGCATACATTAGACTTATCTAATACATACATTAGATAAGTAAGAAAGTGTGCAAGCAGCTTCCAGAGCCTCTCTGAAGTCAGTGCTTAGTGGAACCCACATAGGATGTGAAACCCAGTGGTTCTGAGGTGCCAAAAAACCTGCAGTTTCAAGTACTTTCCACGATTACATGGGATGCTGGTTAGAGGGTTCACCTACTACATTATAAGACAATTCCCTTCCGCATCATTACCACGTTCTGTTTTTAACTGCATCATGCAGCCTATAAAAGACCTGGTCACAGCCTTCCATAGAAAAAGGAATATTCTTAGGGGCAGGGTAGAGAATGTTACCAGTAGCTTCTGGTAACAATTTTTGTTTGCTAATTTAAAAAAGAGAAGAACGTTTGCATCCCAGTTCCTTCCTGCCTTTGGAAGCTGTGTGTGAAACCTGGAGTACAAGTAGTCATCTTATGACTGTGCAGACCTGAGGAGAAAGGCCAGCCTGCTGAGGGTGCTTGAGAAGGAAAGAAAATCCTAGATGCTTGACAGCTTTGTTAAACTGCTAAAGTCATCCACCCTGAATTTCCCACCTCTCACCTACTTCTTTGGAGAATAAAGGATATGTTTGGGTTTCTTTGGTATCTTGTAGTTTAAAACCTCTTAAGTGATGCAATTGGCACACTAATTCTTTGAGGAAATCAGTCCTCAGAAAGGAAAAAATGTCTTAAGGGAAATATTCTCTATGAAGAATGTTCCATAAACAGAATCTTACCTTCTGTAATTCATCCTTTGGATGTCAGTGTATATAGCCCTGCTCCCCCAAATCTAGGATATTTGATGAGGGGCCTATTTGCCCTCATTAAGTATCACGTAAGTTACCATTATTTCTTAAATGTCTTTGTTTCTTTACCAGCATGTAACTTACCATTATTTTTAAATGTCTTCAATTCTTTACCAGCAGCATGACTGTAATCTTCAGAAAAGCAGGGGCTATAACTCACATAATATGAGTTATAGATTATATGTTTGTTATACCACATCCAGCATATAGTCTTGTGTAATTTTTGCTGAGTGTAAACTTCCAAGGAGATTACTTCAATCTCTAAAGGCCAACCCTAAATAATAGCCATTCATTATGTAAAACTGTTTTTAGTGATTCCTTCATTTTAGTTCTGTGACTTTCCTTTCATTAAAACATTCTGCTGCCCCAAACATCCCATAACTTCAGGTCTGCCTGACTTCCTCAAGACTTTATGCTGCCCAGGGATTATAATTTTGTGTTTACTTTTTAAATCTACCTTTCTTTAGCACCAGACATAGTCTAGAGTTCTGATCTTCCATTAATTACAACTGGATGATAATAGCTGAATACTTAATAACTTAATACTTAATAGTGGATACTTAATAGCTGTTGAATAAATGAAATCATGAATGAGTCTACTGACTCAGTGACTATGACAGGGTGGGTTAATATTCTGAGCCTTCTTAATTACATGGGCTTCCCTAATAGCTCAGTTGATAAAGAATCCACCTGCAATGAAGGAGACCCTGGGTTGATTCCTGGGTCAGGAAGATCCACTGGAGAAGGGATAGGCTACCCACTCCAGTATTCTTGGGCTTCCCTTGTGGCTCAGCTGGTAAAGAATCTGCCTGCAATGTGGGAGACCTGGGTCTAATCCCTGGGTTGGGAAGATCCCCTGGAGAAGGGAAAGGCTACCCACTCTAGTATTCTGACCTGGAGAATTCCATGGAATGTAAAGTCCATGGGGTCACAAAGAGTCAGACACGACTGAGCCTCTTTCACTTTCACTTTCAATGTGTTACATAAGAGTTTAGTGAATCTTCATTTGGCACCTCATGTATACAAGGCACCTAATCCTCTACCTTAAGTATCTTTCCACATCTGTTTAATTGGTTTAATTTAAATGATGTACTTGGGCACCCTTAAAAATTTTCTTTTTTTCATCACTTGGGGGGGTTCAGGATGGGGAACACGTGTGTGTATATCTGTGGCAGATTCATGTTGATGTATGGCAAAACCAATACAATATTGTAAAGTAATTAACCTCCAATTAAAATAAAGAAATTTAAAAAAAAGAAAATGTTCTGAGTTTATAAGATAAAACTGATTAGCACATTTAGTATATATTCATATTATATTGCCCCTCACAATTCGGTTGGTAAAGAATCCAACTACTATGCAGGAGACCCCAGTTCAATTTCTGGGTTAGGAAGATCCACTGGAGAAGGGATAAGCTACCCACTCCAGTATTCCTGGGCTTCACTTGTGGCTCAGCTGGTAAAGAATCCTCCCGCAATGCAGGAGATCTGGATTTGGCCCTTGCGTTGGGAAGATCCCCTGGAGAAGGGAAAGGCTACCCACTCCAGTATTCTGGCCTGGAAAATTCCATGCACTGTATAGTCCATGGGGTTGCAAACAGTCAGACACGACTGAGCAACTTTCACTTTCACTTTGGTATTATATTAATTAATTAGTGTCCTGATCTGGAAGGAAAAGATAGCTTAGGCTAGGATAGCCATTTTGGAGTTCCAATTTCCTTGACTTACTGTTACTTCAGTAAACTCCAGAATATGAACCCATATATATTAGCTTTCTCTTGCTGCTGTAACAATTTTCCACTAACCTTGTAGTTTAAGCATCACAAACTTACTGTCTTACAGCCATGGAGACCAGAAGTCTGCAGAGATCTCACAGGCTAAAAGCAAGGTCGCACAAAACTTTGCCCCTTTGTAGTGTCTCTGGAGAGAATCTACCTTCTTGCTAGTCCAACTTTTTCAGAGGCCACTTCCTTTGTGGCACCCTTCTTCTATCTTCAAAGCCACAGCGTCTCATCTCTCTGAGCCACCTTCTGTCCTCACATCTCTCTCTGACTACAGTAGACAAAGATCCTTCACTTTTAGGAATTCACAGAATTAGATTACACCTACCCAGATAATCCAACATGAAAGAAAATAAAGTGTTAGTTGCTCAGTCATGTCCAACTCTTTGTGACTCCGTGGATTGTAGCCCACCAGGCTCCTTTGTCCATGGAATTCTCCAGGCAAGAATCCTGGGGATGGCTTGCCATTTCCTTCTCCAGAGGATCTTCCTGACCCAAGGATCAAATCCAGGCCTCCTGCATTGCAGGCAGATCCAAGCCATTAATCTTGGGCTTTCCCAGTGGCTCAGTGGTAAAGAATCCATCTGCAATGATGGAGATGTGGATTCAACCGCTCAGTCGGGAAGATCCCCTGGAGGAGGGCATGGCAACCCACTCCAGTATTCTTGCCTGAAGAATCCCATGGACATTGGAACCTGGCAGGCTACAGTCCATAGGGCTGCAAAGAGTTGGACATGACTGAAGCAACTGAGCGCAGCACCCACACAACTTTAATCATGTCCACAAAGTTCTTTTTGCCATGTAAGGTAACATATTCACAGATTCTGGAGACTGGGATATGGACATCATGGGGTAGAGGAGAGGGCAATATTCTTTCTACTACACCAGCATTCCTAGCAGAACATCACTTTATGCACATGAGACATAAACTGTGTTTATAGAGAGACAGAATGTAATTGTTGAAAGAGCACTGGGTAGAATTTTTAAAACCTGACTTCAATTTCTGATAATATTTCAGACAGGGTATTTCAAGGTAGATGAAATAATGTGATCCAAGAGGTGTGAAGGCACACAGCATATTTAAAAAACACTAAATTATCTGATTCAACTGGAATTGAAGAGGTGAAGAGCAGTAGAAGTGTCTTTGGGGAGAATAGGCAGAAGTACTGAATGTCAGACTAAGGATTGGACCTTCATCAGAAAGCAGTTGAAAGTCACTGAAAGTTAGTGACAATAGCTACATTTGCAACCTATAATGGGTCACCTGGAAGCAGGATGGAGAGAGAGAGAGCTGGAAGGGAGATAGAAGGTAGACAACCTAAAGATCATTGCTTCCTTCTAGGAAAAATGTTTGAACATGAGATAACAGTGATGAAAATAACAGGAATGAAATGGCTGGTGAAGTAATAGAGCTAAGTGATCATTTCAGTTAGGTTTGATGCAGCTGAATATCAGCATCATGTGATAACCATCATGGTGATAACCATGGGCATTAGTATTGAAAAATTACATCTGAATAGTTTTAAAAATCATATTTTTAGGAAAAATCTAAATTTTTTTCTTAAGTATAATGTTCACTTGCTCTGGATGATTTTAGTTTTGGGGTCCTGTACTGTATGAATGGAGAAGTGAATTCCAGTTTAGTACAGGTAAGAAATGGAGTCTTCAGAGAGCTTCATAACTGGAATATGTATCAATCTAAAAATTTTCCTGGAAGAAGTACCAGGAGAGCTTCTGGAAGTGAGAGAATGATATAGGGTGGTGGGCAAAATAAATATCATAGGAGATTGAGAAGATGAATTGTTGATAGGTTGATTAAGCAAACACAATCCCCAATTTCTAAAATTTTAAGAAAAATTTACTAAATTTTAAGACTGCTCTTAAAAGCAATCTGCATGTAGAGCAGCAAAGCCCAGGTTAAAGATGCCCATGCTAGAAGAGGCTACTGAATTGAATTTTGTCTGGAAAAAATTATCTTAGGAAAGATGGGGGCCACTGTGGAACCTCTTCAGACTGTGACCACACAATGTGATTATATCTTAGAGACTTCAGTTGTCTAGAATCTGTTCATTCTGACATCCTGTTACTTTCCTGACCTGATATTTCAGAGTTAACTTATACGGAGAAAAGCTGGCCTAACTCTTCCTTGTGAGCCTTGGCAAGTTTGCAGTCTGTTGGTGGTATGGCTGTAGGCCCAATTCCGATCTAGTGAATGTAGCTGATGACTCTATGTTTTTGGTATGCAGTCCTGTTTATGTGTACCAGAGCAAGAAAGTCGACATAAAGGAAAAAGCCTCTAAGGTATTTGAGCCTTACAACTACTGTTAAGCGTGAGGTGGGCTACCTTCTTATTACCGCACAGGTTTCTCTCATTTTGTTAATAAAAGCCAGACTCCATTGCTATAGTTATGACGGGACAGTGATGGGTAAGAAGTGGAGCGAGCAGCTGTGCAGAACTACAACAGTGAATCACAATGCTTAACCTTTGGTACTAGTTTTAGATATTTGCTATTAAAAGATAATGAAAAGAGGTTGAAATAATTTCTGATTTGTTAATTCGGTGTGGCTCAGGTGAACTGTAATCCTTAGAGAGCAGTTAACAGTACCATTTCACATTTCTGGAATTAAATCCGAAGTTCAGATGCAGACAGTATCTTCAAAAAAAATTAAACACCTTGAAAGACTGAAAATTTTAGTCCAATATCCAGATGTTTGACCATATGGTGCCAAACAGCTGCATATTCATTCTACTTTGGGCTTTTATTGAAATGTTTGGAAAATTATGGATAAGTGAACTAACTCATTGAGAATATCAGACCTGGAAATAGGCCTAGAGATGCTCTGCTTGCTCCATTTTAGAGCTGACAGTGGAGTGAAGATAGCTCTGTCCAGCACGGCGGAAGAGAGATAAACAGTGATTAGGAAACCAAGAGGTAAAGTCATTTTTATCAAATGTTGTTCAGTTAGTCATGTTTGTTGTTTGGAAGATAGAGTTATTATAATATTTTTAATTTTTAGTAATTGATTGGTTGGGTCTTTGGGGATAGGGCAAAAAATAAAAAGCCACTGAAAAGGACTCTTTTAAGAGTCCTCAGTTTGCTCCAAACAGGAAAAAAATAAAAGGCTTTTTCATTTACCTCTAGAATTCTACCATTTTCCAAGGACTAACGTTCATTTGTGCAATATACATGTGAAAACCATTTAGAGTGCCTATCAATGGAAAATGTATTAGCTAAGTTCCTTGGACCTGAAATTAATAGGAGAGCTTTTAGATTAGTGGGACTAGAAATATCATTGCTTTCTTTTGGCATGATTTTTATGGCATCTTCATATTCTTAAAATAAAATGTACTGCTGTGAATCTAATATGCCCCAATCCTTCATATGATTTGGTGAATTCTTAAGATCATAAAGACAACAAAAACTAAGATGGCCCTTTTTCTCTTTGCCACACAAGTCAAATGATACCTAATTCTGTTCATGTGAGTACTTTTAGAGACTAGTGCTGCAAAATGTATGAACAATTATGTATAGTGATGTTCCATAAAATTCAAAAAATGAATCAAATAAATCTAGGGAAATAGTCTTTTTTTCTAAAAATACTATTAGCTTCAGTGCTATTCTTTCAGTATTAAAAAGTTAATTATTAAACTTTTCATACAATCAGTCTCAGGATAAATCTATAAAGTCAAGGAATGTAGACTTCTCTTTGAGCATGTTACTTTCTCTTTTTTTTTTTTGACTTCACAATCTAGACGAAGAAACTAGAATTACATAAAATGATAGCAATAAAAAGTGTTACAATTAAGTTCTTAATTTGACAGCTTGAACTTCAAGAACTTTATATTTTGGAGTAAATTAAAACCATTTAGTCAGATTTTTGGATTCCAAGTTTATGCGTCTATCTCTCGACATGTTGTGTCAACTGTGCACTGTTTACACGAAGGATGAAGAATGACAAAGCAGCTATCTAGGTTAGACTCCTGACACTTCCGCTTGCATAAATGTAATCTTACCAAAATAATGAGTCACAGTTAAAAATGGTAAGATTCACTGTGACGGTAATAGATGGGAACAGAACAGGAAAGAGGTTACCATTTGCTTAACATTTAAAATTGCCAGGTATTTTCCATAAATCTTCTCATTGGGTTCCTGTAATAGCATTATGGAAAAGATAACTGAAATCTAGAGAAATAAATGGGCTACCCTGATAGCTCAGTTGGTAAAGAATCCACCCACAATGCAGGAGACCTGTTGGATTCCTGGGTTGGGAAGATCCTCTGGAGAAGGGAAAGGCTACCCACTCCAGTGGCCTGGAGAATCCCACGGACACTATAGAGTCCATGGGGTTGCAAAGAGTCGGACACAACTGAGAAATAAAATAATTCTCCCAAAATTACATATCTAAGAAGTTGAGGCTGAAAATTCGAATCTAGATCTAATTCCAGATCCAGTGTTCTATTACGGCTGACTAATGTGTTTATGTATTGTGTTGTATTCCCATGAATATTTACAATTATAATTATCCTGTGATTGAAATCAGACTGTGGGACATAAAGAAACGAGATGAATACAACCTCAACTTTGCTGTTGATTCAGTGAGTAATAGTGTCTCAGTCACTTAAACAGAGTGGCCTCTGCTTTCTCATTTATAGAAACAACAAAACAGAAAATTTAGATTGGTCATTTGGAAAATGTATGGTTTCCAATATAATGATTGCTTATATCTCTTCTGAGATGACAAATGATAATGACTAAACCTATCCATATGCCAAAAGGATAAACATATTTCAAGACAAAACCAAAATTCAAAATAATAATTTCTCCTGTGTCCACTTGGTATATAAATCTAAATAACAAATATGTGTTTTTGTCCATTTTTTTTTTACCATATTTTATCTACAGAGTTAGCAAAGTGGGGGCATATTATTTCAGAAGAAATTCTCAAATCTTTATGTATGGTACTATTTTTCTTACTCTTTTAGAATTTAATTTTTCAAGTAGCATTTTTTAAAAAAAATTTTCCTTTGTCAACTCTAGAGAAATTCATGTAGGCTAGATGGAAGGAACTTCAGGAAATTTATAAAGATAAGGATAAAAGCTGATCATATAAAATTATTGAGATGTGGAGGAAAAGATCTTTAAATATAGAATTCGTTCCTGGGGATGAAGGCTCCTATCAATCAGTTGTCCAATGTGTCAATAGAACAATAAATATTTAATAGGAAATCCACTATTAAGAGCACTTATCTACCCATCATCCTTACTACTTACTCACTCTATTACTAAATTCAAAGAAATCTTTTACTTCTATTTTGACAATGTCTTTCCCCTTTCCAAAATCATTCAAATACTTTGTATACGAAGACTAATTTCCTGTCTCCTCTTTAGCAAGTTTTGCCAAAATACCTTGAATCCAAAGTCAAATAACAAAACCATAATGCTGAAAGGGACCTCAAAGAGTCACTTTCCCTTCCCCTAGCCCTCTGTCTAATCCTTCCTCTCCATCCAGACCTGCCTTTATCTCCCTTATTCAGCTGCTGCTTCTCCAGCAACACATACACTGAGCCTAGAAAGGTTACTCCTTTCTGACTCAGTGAAGTTCTTTGCTTTTATAATTCATAGCTGCTGTAACGGAGAAGGCAATGGCACCCCACTCCAGTACTCTTGCCTGGAAAATCTCATGGACGGAGGAGCCTGGTAAGCTGCAGTCTATGGGGTTGTTACAAGTCAGACACGACTGAGCCACTTCACTTTCACTTTTTACTTTCATGCATTGGAGGAGGAAATGGCAACCCCCTCCAGTGTTCTTGCCTGGAGAATCCCAGGGATGGGGGAGCCTGGTGGGCTGCCGTTTATGGGGTCGCACAGAGTCAGACATGACTGAAGTGATTTAGCAGCAGCAGCAGCAGATGCTGTAAACTTCAGTCTCACACTTTTAAACTACTTTAAAATACCTACGCCTACTTCTTAAACTCCAACAATATATCACTAATCTCAGAAGCTCCCTTTCTAGTTTAACAGATGCTCTTTCTTTAAACCGAGGAAGTCTTACTGTATGTCTTTCAAATTACTGGGAAAAAATAATTATTGTATGGATTCCAGCTCCCCCTCTAATGGACTTATAACCTCCATTCTTAGTACAATGTTATACAGCATAAAAATGTAAGTATTTTTCTGAGTGATGCTTATTTTTTTCTTTTAGCTATGGGGAGTATCGCCTCATATTTTCATTGTAAACTCTAGAGGTTAGGGTGTGATTAGCTGTATGACTTTTAGGTTAAGGTCTATTCTGGAAACATATCCTATTTATTTTTGTTGTATTTTGTTTTTACTATTCCTCACTTTGTCCCCAAATTCCCAGAGCCTACAAGGATAAATAATATATAGCAATATGAGAGGAAAAGTATCTAAGAAAGAATGAAAACAAAGTGCTTAGGAATGAAGTTATTCTAAAAATGTAAACCATAAACATCATTATACTTGATATAGGACCATAATTTTGGCTCTATGCTTACTTATAAGCCAAAGGTAAGGGAGAGCAAGATAGGATTCTGATTTTAGACCATCTCAGTTCAGTTCAGTTCAGTTGCTCAGTCATGTCCGACTCTTTGCGACCCCATGAATCGCAGCACACCAGGCCTCCCTATCCATCACCAACTCCCAGAATTCACTCAGATTCACGTCCATCGAGTAAGTGATGCCATCCAGCCATCTCGTGCTCAGTCGTCCCCTTCTCCTCCTGCCCCCAATCCCTCCCAGCATCAAAGTCTTTTCCAATGAGTCAACTCTTCTCATGAGGTGACCAAAGTACTGGAGTTTCAGCTTTAGCATCATTCCTTCCAAAGAAATCCCAGGGCTGATCTCCTTCAGAATGGACTGGTTGGATCTCCTTGCAGTCCAAGGGACTCTCAAGAGTCTTCTCCAACACCACAGTTCAAACGCATCAATTCTTCGGTGCTCAGCCTTCTTCACAGTCCAACTCTCACATCCATACATGACTACTGGAAAAACCATAGCCTTGACTAGACGGACATTAGTCGGCAAAGTAATGTCTCTGCTTTTGAATATGCTATCTAGGTTGGTCATAACTTTTCTTCCAAGGAGTAAGCGTCTTTTAATTTCATGGCTGCAATCTACTATGTTATAAAATTAAATAAAAAAGAATTGTGAAGGGCTCAGAGAAGCAAGACTCTATTAACACTAAGATTGAAACCTGGAACCCCACGAAACATAACAATCAGCATTTTCAACAATGTCCTTACTTTTAGCACATCAAGTTTCCAAAAACTTATTTCCTATGCTGGTTTTCAAAAAAAGCCAGAGTCATCTCAAAGAATGAATTAAGTAAAAAGAAGGGCACTAGATACCACAATGAAATGACTGAAGTATATTGATCTCTGAAGCCCAATTTAGCATAGATGTTAATTTTAGAATATCTGGAAGTTTGGCTTTTTGAAACTACCATGCAACAGACTTCACATAAGAATGCTACAAAAAACACTGCAAATACTATGATTCATGAGTCATACAGTTGATTGACAGACCTTTTTGCTCTGTCCTCATTGTATGATCTATGATATAGGTTCAGAATGGAGGCTTCTATAGAGAGCAGTGTCTTCACCTTGTAGTTAGCAAGGATGTATTGTTATGTCTGAAGAAGATACACATAGTTGATATTGCTAAGTAGTTTCCAGTGGTCTGGATTTTTATTCTAAAATATTACGTCTTTCAGCAAAACCCTGTTCACATTATGAAAGTCCAGTAATCTAACAGGTCAAAAATATTACCATAGATGGTTTACTTAGACAAGAAAAGGCAACTGGCTCACCAAGTCCCTGTTAGTATACACAGAGAAAAAGGCAATGGGATGTTCCTAAAATACCTTCGATTTTATAGGGACATGTTAAAATATAAGGCATCTGGCAATGTCTGGTCCAGCCTAGTGAAATCAATAGAGGTAGGCCAGGGCAGGAAAATCCTTATGGCCTGCAGACATGTATTTTGTGCTGCTGTCTCTGATTTGAAAACTGGAATAGATTTTTAATTTATGATTGAAAAGACTGAGTTCACCTTTGAACAGCTTATGTAAATTAGATTGCCCTCAAGTCACACTTGAAACGTACCATAACCACCATCATCAGTTTCAATTTGTAAAATGGAACCAATGAAATAGTCGCTAGGGGCACATTCACACACCTAGCCCTTAAATTTTGCATAAATAAGAACCACCACCACCTCCAGCAGGCAAATTAATTTCAGACTGCAAAGATTTTTCTATTGAGAATATTCTGTTCAAAAGTTCAACTTCACAATGCCAGCATGACTGTGCTAATGAATCAGCTCTAAAGCCGCAGTGGAAATGAAACAAAGATCACTGTTTGGTTATGACCAATATTTCTGTATGTAAGTTGTTTGGAAGCCACTAAATTGTGCCTCTCTAAAAGACCTTACTGATTTTAACTTATTGATATCAGATACTAGGTGATATCAGATCAGATGTTAAAGGCTCTAAGAAACCCAAAAGATGGTAACTAACATAATTCAAGTTAAAATTCTTAATTTCCTTCCCTTGTCTAGCAAAACTTACAAGAACATTGTTAAGGGGAAAAAAATGTCAATTGCCCAAAGATTTAGAAGGCAGCAATTGGGTCTATGAATTCTCATTAAATTAGCTCCATAAATCAGACTCTATGGAATAACTCTGAAAAGCAAGCCTTATCTTATCCAGGAAAACCCACTGTATATATTTAAAACCTCATAAGATTCTATTACTTATGCTGTATATTGTATTAAGTAAGCCCATTTAAAGTATACACTTTAGCTTCCTTAAGCCAATGTTTTTACAAGTTCATGACCATGATAAAATATATTGCTTTTCAGAATGCATATCCTTTATGCCTATCATAACTATGTTCTACCAATTAAATTACACCAACATTTATGGGACAGAGTTCTCTAGAAACAAAGACTGTGTTTAATGCCTGCAGTGACACCTACTGGTAATGAAGTACACCTAATTCTTAAAAATATTTGAAGTAATAATATCACAGGCCCATACTTTTCATTCTCAGGGCCCAAATTCACCATCCACAGCAAATTCTTCCTTTTCATCAGAAAACTCGCTTGATTAGCTTTTCGGTAACAGAAAATGCAGGCAAATCATATCTTCTTTTAGAGAGTGAGGATGTGGCAGGCTGTAGTTTGTGTTATCTTTTTGAGTATGATGAAGACATGCCCTTTTATGTTGGTAACAGATCATCACAAATCATTTCATTTATGCCTATGCAAAACCAGATGTCTCTTCTGAGCCAAGATGCCCATGAGAGATAGTGTTTCTGACAAACCAAGAAGATGAAGGGAAATGAAGGCCCTTGCATGAACGGCAGGTTTATGGGACAGTCTTCACTACCGTCATCTCTGAGGGCCCCTGAATAAAACCCATATCCCCTTTTAACAATGTGGTCTTTCCACAGAGGTTTGGCCCACCTGATAAGCATCAGCTCCTCAAGGCCAAGTTGAGATCTCCCCGAATCTGTGGCCCCGCATTTCCCGTAAGTCTGCTGCATGCGGCTTTGTCTCGCACAACACGTGTCCCCCAAACACATCATCCAGTCATATCCTTCTCTCCCTCACTCCTCTATAAAGCTGTATAAAGTATTCAAATCCTAACAGGCCTTTCCTGACTCTTCTACCACCCATACTTTCCCTGAGTTTGAACTCTCATATTCTCCGGTCTGTATTGCACCACTAAGAAATTGCTTGCATACTCTTCTTTAATCACTACTACTAATATTTACAATAGAATCCATGTATAGTTGATCCATAAAGTTCTGGAAATATGCTAAACTAGAGGGAATGACTTGAATTTTATAATGATCCTTCAATTTCGGTACTACCATCTTCATTCCTCAGATGAAGAAACTGATGCTCAGAGGAGTCAGATCCTCTGTTCCAGTTGACACATCAGACAAAGTTAGGATTAAAAACCAAATCTGTCATGTGTTTCAAACCTCTTCTTCAGTGATGACACATGTGTGTTATCTGTAAGTCCTATCCCCGCCCCCATCCTCCAGCCCTTGTGGCTGTTGGGACCATTCCATCCTCTGCAGGCTGTCCCCATTCTTTCCCACAAGGAGTGATAAATTTCTAGCAAGCCATTGCACCCTCCATCAATTGGTGGAGTTTCAGAAAAACTCTTTTGCTTTTGCCTAAAAATTAAAGATAATAGAGGGTGACAGACCTATTTTAATTTTGTTAACAGTGTCATATGGCAGCTTCTGAATGTCATACCTGTCTTTGTGGCTCCTTACTGGTAGTGCAGTGGTTGACCAAGAGCCTTTATAAAAGCTGCTAAGCCAGTCTGTATGATGCTACAATGTCATTACATATTTGCCCAAATCCATAGAATGTACAACAACAAGGGTGAGACCTAGTGCACCCTGTGGACTTTGGGTGATGATGATGTGTCCGTTCAGGCTCATTGATTGTAACAAAGGTACCTCCGTAGTGCAGGATGTTGATAGAAGGGGAGGTTGTGCCTGCATATGAACGAGGTGTGTGTGTGCATGCCAAGTCCCTTCAGTCGTGTCCAACTCTGGGTGACCCTATGACTACAGCCTCCCAGGCTCCTCTTGTCCATGGAAATTCTCCAGGCAAGAATACTTGAGTGGGTTGCCATATCCTCCTCCAGGGGATCTTCCCAGTCCAGGGATCAAGTCTGTGTGTGTCTCTTGCATGGGCAGGCAAGTTCTTTACCACTAGTGCCACCTATATGTAATGAATCTCTGTACTTTCTGTTCAATTTTTCTGTGAACTAAAAACTGCTCTGAAATTAAAGTGTATTAATGAGAAAAAAAACTGCCAATGCCTCATCTCACTCCACACAATAAATTCAGAATCTCTGGGGGTCAGTTGTGCTTTAGTTGCTAACTCTTTGTGACGCTATGGACTGAAGCCCACCAGGCTCCTCTGTCCATGGTATTTTCTGTCCATGGAAAGATTACTGAAGTGGGTTGCCATTTTCTTCTGCAGGGGATCTTCGTGACCCAAGGATTAAACTTGGGTCTCCTGAGGTCAGACCTGTACATTATTATCTGTTTAAAGTTCCCCAGGGAACTCTAAGATGCAGCCAGAGTTGAAAACTGTTGTGCTGTGTCTCCTGTGTATCTGGCATGCCTCTGGCCCTCAGGCTGCTGAGTTCACTCTAATCACAGACACACTAGAGTCGTCCCCATGGTGATTCCTCGGTCAGGAAGCAATATATGATATATAAAAATAATGTAATCATATATACAGGAACATATATACTAAGTGTGTGTGTATTTTTATAAAATATGTTATATAAAGCATATTTTATTTAAATATATATCTATATATATATGAAAATATGTGTCTCTAGTAGGTGACCAGGTATGCACGTAACATAGCATCAACCACTCACCTCACTTCTGAGTCTTTGCCCCAGAGGCCCTGATGTCTGTTTTTTTTTTTTTTTGGTTACCACTAAGAGACTGGAGTTGCCAATCTCTACACTGTGGGTTTGAGTTCTGGCCCCAGATTTGGCCTTGAAGACCTACAGCTATTGTCTGCTCTCCTGCCATCCTTTTCCTTCTTGTGTGTATTCACATGTGTTCATAGCAATCAAGAACTTCTGCAGTGTTTCTTCCCTGCCCATGGGAGCCCTGAGCATGCTGCTTCCTGGACTGTTAACCTGGTAAATACTAACTCCAGCTTTAGCAGTCATGAAAGTGTTCATGGACCTCGGTGCTAAAGACTACACAGACCTCTGAGTGCATCCCCTCCCCACCTGTACACTCCTAGACAGGGGTGAGCATACTCAGTCCTACTTCATTTCACTAGACTATAAGCTCTTTGAGGGCAAAAGGCTTACCTTATTCATCTCTATCACTTAATACAGCACATAATATCTAAATAGATATTTAAATATTGGTACAGTGGTGAACAGTTCACTTGCTAAAGGAGAACTTGTTGTTCAGTCCTTCAGTCATGTCCGACTCTGAGACCCCATGAAGTGCAGCACTCCAGGCTTCCCTCTTCTTCACTATCTCCTGGAGTTTATTCAAACTCACGTCCACTGAGTTGACGATCCATCAAACCATCTCAACCTCTGTCATCCTTTTCTCCTCTTGTCCTCAATCTTTTCCAGCATCAGGGTCTTTTCTAATAAGTTGGCTCTTCAGGTGGCCAAAGGACTGGAGCTTCAGCATCAGTCCTTCCAATGAATATTCAGGGCTGATTTCCTTTAGGATTAACTGGTTTGATCTCCTTGCTGTCCAAGGAATTCTCAAGAGTCTTTTCCAGTACCATAGTTTGAAGGCATCAATTCTTTGGTGCTTAGCCTTCTTTGTGGTCCAACTTTCACATCCATACATGACTACTGGAAAAACCATAGTTTTGACTACATGGACCTTTGTTGGCAAATGGAGATGCAGGTCCAATCCCTGGGTCAGGAAGCTCCCCTGAAGGAGGAAATAGCAGCCCACTCCAGTATTCTTGCCTGGGAAATCCCATATACAGAGGAGCCTGGTGAGCTACAGTTCATGGGGTCGCAAAAGAGTCAGACATGATTGATCACCCATGCACTCTTTAAATATTGTAAATGAATAGTCTTTCATATTTCTTTCCTGAGGCTCTGAAATATGTTTAGAGAGCTGACACTACCTTCTGCCATTTTTAAAATATGGACTTGAGCTATTTTTTCCAATTTGTGATTATGAGAGTTTCTGCTAAGTTATTCCTGTGCTTCACTTGAACATTTTTGAGGAAAGTCAGATTGTGAGATAGTTACATAAACTATTTGGTGTCATTGGCACTTCATTCTAAGCAATAAAAATGTGCATCAGAGGGTCATAACATGTTATTTTATTGAACACTTCGTTTGATTTGGGAATAGATGATAAATTACTCCCCAGTAGGAAAAGGCGTTCTTTTCTTAAGGCTGAACATAGTGCCCATTATTAAGTTTCAACTTGACTATTTCGTAGCTCTCTGACCACTTCTAAGTTACTTAATGGTGTCATTGTGGGTAATTAGTATGTATTTTTTTGTACCAAGACTTATGTAGCAGTTACAATGTATGTAACAATAATGGCAATCATTATAGTCATCAGTATTATTGATTTTAGTCACTTCTCCATAAAAAGTTAAATGTTGATTTACCCTATAATTCAAAGATAAAATCTGTCATCAATCTACATTGTATTTGGTAAAATTTGCAATTTGCTGGTCAGCCAGTAGCCTTAAAAAGCAATCTTTCATTGCCATGAATGCATTATTCAGAAGTACTTTGGCCACCATAACTCAGAAAACATTTTGGTTATGTCAGGAAAGTTTCAGCAAAGCAAATTGTATATATTTGTCATCTATGCCAATCAACTAATATCCAAAGAGCACCACTGTGTTCTACAGATGTTTTATGAAGAATGGACAATCTTAGTTCAGTTTAACTACCAGATTTCCATAATTAATGTCAATACCCTAATTCTCAGACAGTTTTTATAATTTCTGCTTCACAATAGAAAAGAAAGATCAAGTCAGCTCTACTAGATACTGAAGAGTCAGAGTTTGGATCCAATACTGGTGTATTTCATATGTCCCAGTATAAGACTATAACATTTTAGAATAGGAATGATGCAGCCAGACAAACCAGATGTATGTTTCTGTCTGTTTTGGACTATGATTTTTCAAATACAGCTTGAGGTGAAGTCTGATGAATACTTGCTATGGTGATGAAAGTTCCCACAGTGCTTCCAGGGTTGCATTATTTGATTTGAATTTCAGCCTGATGTCAGGACACTGGTGGGGTCTTATTATGCCATTTTATAAAACACTTTCTATGTGCCTAATGTGGTATACATTGAAATGTATATATGTACATACATAAATGTTTGTGATTGTACTTTAAGGTATTTCAAGTAAGCATTAAAACATCAAAACCATCTGATTTGCATTTTTCAACAAGAACCAACATATGTATTTATTTATGGGAACATTTTTGGCATAAGACTTTCTATTAAATTATAACAAAAAGCTTTCTCTATCACCCTGGGGAATCTGGCAATCAGCCTACCTCCTACCTAGATCAATCTTCCCCATCTACCCCAGTCTTCTCCCACCCACCATATGCATACCTTAAAGCTGTGGTCTTGCCTGGAACTAGTGTTGTGGAGACACAGAAAGTTGTATAAGGCAGTACTTGTTAACACGGCTGTAACCCCCATGATCTCCAAGGTCCCCTAGGAATCCACAGATTGACTGTCTGTCATTTACATAGTTCTGTTTTCATGTTCTGTAAAATGGGCACTAATATATTTTATATTACACAATTTAAAAACTCCCAGTAAACTGCTGCTGCTGCTGCTGCTAAGTCGCGTCAGTCATGTCCCACTCTGTGCCACCCCATAGACAGCAGCCCACCAGGCTCCCCTGTCCCTGGGATTCTCTAGGCAAGAACATTGGAGTGGGTTGCCATTTCCTTCTCTGATGCATGAAAGTGAAAAGTGAAAGGGAAGTCGCTCAGTCGTGTCCAACTCTTGGCTACCCCATGGACTGTAGCCCACCAGGCTCCTCTGTCTATGGGAGTTTCGAGGCAAGAGTACTGGAGTGGGGTGCCATTGCCTTCTCCGCCCAATAAACTAATTGAATACAACTGTTTGAATGCCCTAAGGCTGGGAGAGCCACACCGCTGTCAGTCTTGAAATTTCCTAAAGTCAGCCTATTTTACCAGTTTAAACTCGATCAATTTCTGGTCCTTCAAATAAAGAGCATAATTTCTAAAATTATAATTATCACTAATTACTATCACTAGTATGATGATAGTAATGATGGGGAGAAGGAAGAGATGGAGAAGGAGAAGAGCCTATTATCTTACAAGCAATATCATAATTTAGGTGTCTATACTCTGTATCCATGATTTCACTTAATTGTGAAAATTCTAATCGGTTAAATATAATTGTGATAAGCATTTCATAGTAAATCTGAGAATTCGAGAGGTTAAACTTACTTGTCCAAGACAACACAATTAGAAGTGGCAAAGCAGAGACTTTAAACCAAGAGTATCTGATGATGAATCTGTTTTCCTAATGACTATCCTGCTGCTGCTGCTGCTAAGTCGCTTCAGTCCTGTTCGACTGTGTGCGACCCCATAGATGGCAGCCCACCAGGCTCCCCTGTCCCTGGGATTCTCCAGGCAAGAACACTGGAGTGGGTTGCCATTTCCTTCTCCAGTGCATGAAAGTGAAAAGTGAAAGTGAATTCGCTCAGTCGTGTCCGACTCCTAGCGACCCCATGGACTGCAGCCTACCAGGCTCCTCCAACCATGGGATTTTCCAGGCAAGAGTACTGGAGTAGGGTGCCATTGCCTTCTCCGCCTCCCATAAAAATCATAAATTTGCCCTAATAATAATTAATACAGACAATTCCTGTTAACCAACCTCAAGGTTCTCCTGAGATCACCTCCTCAATACCAAGCGCCTGTGTCTGGCAGAGCCAGTGTGAGACTGAGACAATCCTTCCAAGCCGCCAGAATAATAAAGAGTTTTGGCTGGACCTTCGAGCACAAACCAAGATAGTGAGGAGCCAGACGAAAAGCAGACTATGGCGCTGAAACGGATTAATGAGGGACTTAGTGATCTGGCCCGTGACCCTCCAGCACAATGTTCTGCAGGTCCAGTTGGGGATGATATGTTTCATTGGCAAGCCACAATTATGGGACGTAGTGACAGCCCAGATCAAGGAGGTGTATTCTTTTTGACAATTCATTTTCCTACCCAACTACTCATTCAAACCACCTCAGGTTGCATTTACAACAAGAATTTATCATCCAAATATTAACAGTAATGGCAGCATTTGTCTCAATGGTCTAAGATCACAGTGGTCTCCTGCTTTATCTATTTCTAAAGTTCTTTTATCCATTTGTTCACTGCTATGTGATCCAAACCCAGATGACCCCCTAGTGCCAGAGATTGCATGGATCTATAAAACAGACAGAGATAAGTACAACAGAATATCTAGGGGATGGACTCAGAAGTATGCCATGTGATGCTTCCTTAAAGTCAGAATAACCTGCCTTGTAGCTGGAATAAACTTTAAATTACTGTTCCTTTTTTGATTTTCTTATCCAGCTGCTCCCCTATCAGACCTCATCTTTTTTAATTTTATTTTTTGGTTACCTTTCTCCTTTCATTCACATGTTCATCTGAGAAGACTTAAGTTCTTCCAGCTTTAGATAATATTGGCTTTTAGAAACTGTAACATAGTTACAAGAGAAGAGTTGCCCAAGATTCAGAATTTTTTAAAAAATGGAGCATATGTATTATGTGGCCAGTGTCTTCACCCTAACTTCATTATGAGACTAAAACCATTCCTCACTGCTCTAACATACTGAAGAATCATCTGAGACGGAGGGAGATGAATTCTGAGTTGTCACATCAAAGGAAGCAGCATTATTCTAGCAGCATCCATTCTGGTTTAAGCCTTCCACTGTTAGAGATTTGAGGTTACATGATATACTTTATACTCATAACCGATGTGGCTGGAGAACTGATACTGAATTTATAGCAGCAGAAGAACAGAAAATATGATGTATTTTATGCATGTCAATAAAAGAATGAACTGTTCTTGTTCTGCAGTGAATGGATACAAGAAGTCAAACACCCTTTGTATTCCAAAATAGGGTCTCAAAACATGTAACTTCCATTTAAATTGTTAGGAGGCTTGGAGCTAATAGTTAATCCAATACTATGTTTAATGTATCACTGAATAAATGATGCAAGTTGTCAATGGATGAGTGATCAACTAATAGCTCTACTAGTAATTCATTTATATTTCTTCAATAAAATGACATAAACCAAAAAAAAAATTAATACAATCTGTACATATTTTTCTCATTGCTTGAACATGTATTGTGTCTGTTATATTAAGTACTTTCATATTTATACACAATGCTTTATTTCATCTTTATATCCCCTCAAGTTAGGGGTTATTAACTGCACATATACACTTTTCTCTGCCCTTAATGACATATTTCCCTGATTAACTACCTCCATATATTTAAGAAGTTGATAATTTTGAAACTTTCCGAGGAGAAGGGAACTGGTTAGATAGAACAAAATGATGGAGAATTTCACCATAGGCCCTTTTCTACATTTTCAATTTTGAAGCAGATTTTTAAAATCATAAAACTAATGCTCTGAAATAATAGGAAAATGCATGGAAAAAATAATGGTTGATTATAAAAGTAAAATATTGTTAAAGGAGACAGTAAAGTACAATGTTGGCAAAATTAATGGGGAAGCTAGGTAGAAAAATATTAAATGAAAGCATTCTAGCCATTACTGCAATTAAATTAGCAATAAATTATATTTTTTAGTTTGATCATATATTTTGAAACTATGAATCACATCCACAAACAACTGACAAATTAAAGTGGAAATTGTAAAATATACAGAACAAATAGCAAAAATTAAAATTGAAAAACTAGAAAGAAAACCTATAGAAGATAAAAGAGCAAAACAATCACAAAGAGAGCAAAACTGATAAACTAATAAAGAGTCAATCAAATAAGCAAATATTAGAGCAATTTATTTGAAAAAGTCAATGCACTCAGAAAATAATTCAGTAAATCATTCAAAAAATAGTTTAATACAAATAACAAATTTTAGTAGTTAAAAGAAACATGGTTCACATACAATGAACAATTTTATGTCAAGAAAACTTCAGACAATGGAAACAGAAGTTCTCTTCACAATACTTATTAATACTGACTTAGAAAGAAATTCAGAAACCCTGAATAATCACTACAAACAATTAGTAGTCAGATCCTCTTGCCTTACCATGTACTGTTGCAAGATAATCTGTTTCAGTATTTTTAATAAACCAAAAAAGAAAGAAGGAAAAGTGTGAAAGAATAAAAGAGGGAGGTAAAGCTACCTAATTCATTTCATGAGATTAACGTTAAAAACAGGCAGTTGTAATAAATAATAAACTAATCCCACTTATGAATACAGACATAAACATATTAATATAATAGTAAGACCCAACAGTAAACTAAGAATAATAACAATTTATCAGAATCATATAATATATATGATAATGATGTGTGGGTGCATTCATAGTCATGTCCAACTCTTTGTGACCCCATGGACTATAGCCTGCCAAGTTCCTCTCACCATGAAATTTTCCATGCAAGAATACTGGAGTGTGTTGCCATTTCCTACTGCAGGGAATCTTCCTGATCAGGAATCAAACCCACATCTTTAGAGTCTCCTGCATTGGTAGGCAGATTCTTTATCACTGGTTTATTTCAGCTAGGTAGAGATGCCTTTATATGATAAAATCAATAAATGTGATTTGTATTAATGGAGTAAAGGGAAAAAAAACTCAATTGTCTCTACTGATGCAAAAACAATCAGTTGATAATATTTTACACACATTCATAATAAAATTTATCAGAAAGCTTAGAGCAGACTTCCTTAGTCTAATAGAGAATAAAATCCATGGCAAGCATCACATTTAACATAAATCAGGAAAAGGTGAGGATGACCCTACAGCTATTCAGTAATATACTGAAATTTCTAACCAAAATGAAAATATATAGAAAAGTAAAGATAAAATGCATTATTTGTAGACAACATGAATGTCTACATAGAAAATTCAAGAAAATCTATAGAGAATAGAATTTGTAAATTGTTCAACATTGTTGAATATAAGATCAGCAGACAAAATCAATGATGCTTCTAATCACTATCACTAACCAAATAGAAAATTTAATAGAAAAAAATATCTCATTTATCATAACAACAAAACATAATATGTTAAAAATAAATGCAATAAAATATATGCCTGATCTTAAGGTGGAAATTACAAAATGTTATAGAAAAACATTAAAAATCTTGGAATTAATGACAAGAAATGATGGGCAGAAATACTTGGCATATTAAGATGACAGATACACACAAGTTCTAATAAAAAATTATTAAATAATCTATCTTGACATACTTTTACTAAAAGTTTTATGGAAGCAAAGCCTAAGGCTAGCCAAATATACTTTGACAAAGTAGAACATTTACATTGAGACATACAAATCTATACTGTTTAATAAATAGTACTCTCAGTACTATACAAACAAATGGGTCAATGAAACAGTAGAAAGCTTAGAATTATCAAGGAGGCTTAATATATAATGAAAATATTACAAAGCAGTACAGGAAACACAGATATAGCAATATGCAGTACTGGGACTATCAGCTTGCCATACAGATTTAAAAATGAGTAACTCTCTACCACAAAGAGCAAAACAAAATGCTCCAAATGAGAAAAAAAACAACTAAATGTAAAGATACATACACATTTTTAAAAACTACAGGAGGAAAATTATCTTAGTAATTTGGATCAAGGAATGGTTTATTAACCAAGATACAAAAAAAACCCCAAAACCTTAAAGAAAATATTGGTATACAGAAACATTTATGACTTCTAAACTGAAAACTACCCAGGATATAATGATAAACTTAAAAATGTGACAGATGAATCATATTTAGTATCTAGACCACATGATGACTATAATAAGAAGAACCAAACAATAAAAAGCCAAACAGGAAAATGATCATACAGAGAAAAGGAAACCCAAAGCCTATAAATACAAAATATTCATCTTCTCTAGTAATCAAAAAATACATATTTAGGCATGATGCATTTCATATTCATCAGATTGACATGGAATTCAAAGTTGACAATACATAGTACTGATGAATTTGTTGAAAAATGGAAGCTATCATATATTTCATGAAATATATGAATAATTCAATCATTTAAATTTAACTGAATCAGTTTGTTGTACAGCAAAGATTGGTACAACACTGTAAATCAACTATACTTCAAATAAATAAAAGGAAATATATCGATATCCAGTAAAGGTGAAAAACAAATTCCCTATGACCTAGCAATTTGGTTTCTAGGTAAATATTCTCCATAAATAAGGAAATAAGCCTAAGTAGGTTGGGAAGTTTAGACTAAAGGAAATCAGTCCTGAATAGTCATTGGAAAGACTGACGCTGAAGCTGAAGCTCCAATACTTTGGCCACATGATGTGAAGAACTGACTCATTGGAAAAAACCCTGATGCAGGAAAGATTGAAGGCAGGAGGAGAAGGGGATGAGAGAGGATGAGATGATTGGATGGCATCACCAACTTGATGGACATGAATTTGAGCAAACTCTGGGAGTTGGTGATGGACAGGGAAGCCTGGCATGCTGCCGTCCATGGAGTCACAAAGAGTTGGAAACGACTGAACAACTGAACTGAACTGACTGAGCTCAGGAAGGTCCCCTGGAGGAGGGACCCATTTCAGTATTGCATGGTGATCACATGTGATCACATGTGATCACAAAGAGGCAGACATGTTTGAGCAACTTATACTTTCACTTTCATATTTGTGTAATGTTGTTTATAATAGTACATCTTGGAAATGCTTCAAATCTCTAATATTACAAGCCAGGATAAATAAATTTAATCTCAATTAAAGTGAATAGCTGAGAAAAGAAGAGAAGCAAAAGGCAAGGAGAAAAGGAAAGATACATCCATCTGAACGCAGAGTTCCAAAGAATAGCAAGGAGAGATAAGAAAGCCTTCCTCAGTGATCAATGCAGAGAAATAGAGGAAAGCACTAGAATGGGAAAGACCAGAGAGCTCTTCAAGAAAATAAGAGACACCAAGGGAATATTTCATGCAAAGATGGGCACAATAAAAAACAGAAACATTATGAACCTAACAGAAGCAGAAGATATAAAGAAGTGACCAGAATACACAGAAGAACTGTATAAAAAAGATCTTAATGATTTGGATAACCACAATGGTGTGGTCACTCACCTAGAGCCAGACATTCTGGAATATGAAGTCAAGTGAGCCTTAGGAAGCATCACTAGGAACAAAACCAGTGGAGATGATGCAATTCCAGCTGAGCTATTTAAAATTCTAAAAGATGATGCGTTAAAGTGCTACATTCAATATGCCAGCAAATTTGGAAAACTCAGCAGGGGCCACAGGACTGCGAAAAGTCCAGTTTCATTCCAATCCCAAAGAAAGACAAAGACAAAGAATCATCTAACTACCGCACAATTGCACTCATCTCACATGCTAGCAAAGTTATGCTCAGCATTCTCCAAGTTAGGCTTCAACAGTAAGTGAACCAAGAACTTCCAGATGTTCAAGCTGGATTTAGAAAAGGCAGAGGAACTATGAATCAAACTTCCAATATCTGTTGGATCATAGAAAAAGCTAGAGAACTCCAGAAAAACACCTACTTCTGCTTCATTGACTACACTAATGCCTTTGACTTTAGTACGGATCACAGCAAACTGAGGACAATTCTACAAGATATGGAAATACCAGACCACCTTACCTGCCTCCTGAGAAATCTGTATGTAGGTCAAGCAGCACCAGTTAGAACCGGACATGGAAAAACAGACTTTTTGGAAATTGGGAAAGGAATATGTCAAGGCTGTATATTGTCACCCTGCTTATTTAACTTGTATGCAGAGTACATAAAAAACTAAAGATCATGGCATCTGGTCCCATCACTTCATGGCAAATAGATGGGGAAACAGTGGAAACAATAAGAGACTTTATTTTCTTTGGCTCCAAAATCACTGTAAATAGAGACTACAACCATGAAATTAAAACACCTTTGCCCCTTGGAAGAAAAGCTATGACCAACCTAGACTGCATATTAAAAAACAGAGACATTAGTTTGCCAACAAAGCTCCATATAATGAAAGCTATGGTTTTTCTGTAGTCATGTGTGGCTGTGGGAGTTGCACCATAAAGAAAGCTGAGCACCAAAGACCTGATGTCTTTGAATTGTGGTGTTAGAGAAGACTCTTGAGAGTCCTTTGGACTGCAAGGAGGTCAAACCAGTCAAACCTTAAGGAAATCAACCTTAAATATTGTTTGGAAGGACGGATGTGGAAGCTGAAGCTCCAATACTTTGGCCACCTGATGCGAAGAGCTGGCTCATTAGAAAAGATCTGATGCTAGGAAAGATTGAAGGCAGAAGGTGAAGGGCACGATAGAGGATGGGATGGTTGGATGGCATCACTATCTTGATGGACATGAGTTTGAGCAAGCTCTGGGAGTTGATGATGGACAGGAAAGCCTGTTGTGCTGCACTCCATGGGGTCCCAAAGAGTCGGACATGACTGAGCCACAGAACTGAACTGAAAGTGAATAAGCAATTCACATCTCAAAATACATATGTTTATAGGATGAACTATATGTGAATATATGAAAACAGAACCTGGATATGTTTTGAATTCATGACAGGTTAGCTTTGGGGGCAGGTCAAGAATTTTTCTCCACAATGGGAGAAGAAAGGTTTCATCTCTGTAATGCGGAATCACTTAGACTAGCAAAATGGCAAAATTATCATCATTTGTTAACTCTGGATATGACTAAAGGTGTATTAGATTAGGCTCTCCAGAAAGAAAGTGGAAAATTTGTATCTTCCTATGGATTTCATATATTAAATTCTTATTTAGCAACAGCACTCCTACTTCTGATGAGCAATTTCAGCATTTTGTTTTTTAAATCAGTACATTTAAATTAATTCTGCTGAGACTTAGAGGCTAACTCTAGAGATAACTAAAGAAATAGAGGCTGAAAGTCATCAGCTAGATATTAATATTAAAAATTTCACTCTAGCTTTTGTAAGTTTGGTATAATAAAAAAAATTAAATGTGCTAAGCATATTTTTAAGATCTATTCTTTCATACCTATAATGATAAAGCCTTTTCTATGTCTACATTAACATGAAAATAATAATGTACACTGTGTTGCAACCACATATTTTGCTAATTGTTTTACATGAAGCTTATCATTTAATTCTCATAACATCCTATAAAAATACACTTTCATCACGGTCTTAAAGATGAGAAAACTATTCACATCTGTGAAATGAAGATGCTAATAGCTTGTTTATAGATTTGTTGTAAAGATTGAATTGATGTATATAATAGTAATTACACATAGTAAGTTATTAATATTACTGACTGGAAACAAGGAAATAAGATTTAGAGAGGCAAAAAAACACGCCTGAATGTACAATACTAGTAAAACTAGTGAGGAGTGGAATTAGGAGCAATCAGGACTCATTGACTATGCCTATACACTCTTAGGAAGATCACAGTTTACCTGTTTGCTCTCTTAGTGCATAACAATGAAATAACAATGTTTATGACTCACACAAAGACCAACTATTTCATTTTAAAATATGCATGATGTTGCTGACGTTTAGAGAAGCTAGCCACTCATTGTAAGGAGTATAAATTGGTATGATTTCTAGCATGGGAAATTTAACAATCTCTACCCAGATATAAAATTCACATATCTTTTGACCCAGTAACTTCCCTTCTCATTTTCAGCTTTTATTGAATAGCAAATGCACGAAGATACTGACTACATCATTGCAGTACTAAAAAGACTGGAAAGAAACATCAGTGATCATCAGTGAAGGATTGTTTTTAAAATATGGTACATTCATGCAACAGAATTCTCTAACTACTAAAAAGAATAAAACAGACCTGTGATACTGATATGAAATTATTTCTATTGTATTTTACAAACTTTAAAAAGCAAAATCAGAAAGAAAATATAAAGCATCCTAGCATTTGTATGAAAATATAAATATGCTTGTGTGTGTGTGTGTGTACATGCGCACTCAGTCATGTTTGGCTCTTTGGGAGCCTTTGGACTGTCCCATGAGATTTCTCCTCTGTCCATGAAATTTCTCAAGAAAGGCTCCTCTGTCCATGAAATTTCCAGGCAAGAATACTGGAGTGGGTTGCCATTTCCTTCTCCTTTATATATGTATATCTTTTATCTATCTCTAGAAATGCACATAGAAAACTAAGTATAGGAGTGTCCTCTGAGGTGAAGAAGCACACAAATAGAGACCAAGGATGGGAGGAAAATGCACCTTTAATACTATACTTATTTACTACTTTCAGTGTTTACCATGTGCTGAGTCAACTATGTACAAAATTTAAAACATAGAACAACAACCACTTGTACACAACCGCACATAGTATCATTATTTGTTTAAATGCTACATGGAAGTACTCTGTATCTAAAGTCAGCACTGCTCTGTTCCCCTTCCGAAAGTAAGACTGGGAAAATACTGGCAATGTATTGAGGTTGTTTGCCATCTGTGGGGTCGCACAGAGTCAGATACAACTGAAGTGACTTAGCAGCAGCAGCAGCAGCATTGAGTTTGTCTAGAATGAGGTTGGGAGAAGTTAGTTGGAACTGGGGTAACCCAGGAAGGTGGAGCAAAAAGGGCTAGAGCTTTCCCTGTGTAAGAGAAGATGTGAATGGGGAGAACAGTGAAATCTCCCAGGAATTTGTCTCAACTTCAGCCTAGAACCTAGATAGCTTAAAAAAAAAAAAAAAAAAAGGAAGGACAGATAACAACATTGCAACTTGACCAGGCATGGAAATAGCATCTGGGTAAAAGTGAGCAAGTGGAGGTATCCTCATGGAGAACCTTGTTTCATGACTTGTAGCAGAGGTCTTTATGTTTCCAGATGGTTTCAACAAAAATACGAGGCTTCCTTGAGAAATCTGGAGCTAGGAGCTCAAAAACCAGAGGGCTTGAAACTGGACACCAAATAGCCTTATTTGCAGCACCTGATATCACAGAGAACAAAATCAAAGGCCAAGGAGAATTTTGTGAGCATCCCAACTTCCTTTGTTCCGCTTCAAGTGAAAGCGATGAGAGTGGGTGGCATAGAGCTGATGTTTTAGGACCCTAGATGGTAAGAGTCAGCTGCAGAAGGGGTACTGGATACCATCTGACGCCTATGCTGGCGTGGCTTAGGGAAACAGTACTTTCAGTAATGAAATCATATTCCATAATAAAACATGCAAAATCAATCTTATATTTCTTTCTTACGGTTTTTGAACTTGCCACCACAAGAAAAAAAATAAGAATTTCTGGAGTAGAGAACAGAGATATCACACCTTAATTTGGAAGTCAGAGAAAGATAAATGATAAATAATTATGATAGGACTGTCAGGCATTTGACCATTCCTACAAAGAAAAAGGGCTTACCAGGTAGTACAGTGGTAAAGTATTCTCCTGCCGTTGCAGGAGTTGCAAAAGACACGGATTTGATCCCTGGGTCAGGAAGATCCCCTGGAGCAGGATATGGCAACCTGCTCCAGTATTCTTGCCTGGAAAATTGCCTGGATAGAGGAACCTGGCGGATTACAATCCACAGGGTCACAAAGAGTCAGACACAACTGAGCAACTGAGCACACACACAAAGACTGTAAAAGTTAAACATATTGTTTACACCAGTACTGGAATATGTGATAATTTTTGCATGTACATGATATATATTGTATAGAAACCTCATCTTTGGTGAAATCCTACAAAGATTTCATCTTGTCATTATGAGAAAAAGCCAACCATAAAGCATAAAGGAATGCTGAGGACAGGAATGAAAAGTAAGTTAACAAAGCCATTCTTAGAGTGGGGGGAAAGTAGTTTGTAAAAATAAAGCTTAAGTAAACAAACAACTTTAAATTAAAGACCAAGCTTTTAACTTTCCTGGTAACTTAAAATATTCGCTGATGAAATGCATGTCCAGTTGATTTTTCTTCCTTTTCTTTACCAATAATCTGGCTAATCTGCATCATTTTCCATCACTTCTTAAAATTTACGTGACTACAATTTCTCAGGCTCACTTTATTGTTGCTTGGGAATTTTCTTGATTTATATTCACTTTTCAAAGAAATTAAAGAAACTTTCCAAGAATTATCCCAGATCCTAACTTATTGAACCATCTGCCAAATAAATTTTACTTATCAAGATCTTCTGTTTATTCTTTTATGATGCTACACTGAGTTAATCAGATTTATTATTTTTCTCAAAGAAGCACAAACTGAATTTTAACAGATGTTCCCATGTTTTAATTTTCAGAGTTTGCAATCCCCAGTTGACTTTAATGATTTCATTCAGTAATCCTGGCATTTACTGGATATTGTATGTTCTCACGCTTGGTTTTTCAGCTCTAAACCACAACAGAGGCCTGGAAAGGAAAGTCTGTGAATCAAGTAGATTGTGGGAATGGAATGTCAAATCCCAATGTGTTCAGAGTGAGGGAACAGCCCCGTAAGTGGGGAGTGGGAGCTGAGGAGAGACAGTAAACAAGAAAACACTTCTAAAAGTAAACTCTCCACTTGGAATTTAGCAACTTGCCCCTTCTCAAACAAATTCTAAAATTTCTTTGACAACTACAACTATCTTTGATTATAAATAATGACATTTTGTCTTTACTAGGGAGTTGCCTGATAAAATTTGAAATAAATATGTATAGTTTAGTAATTACAGATTCTATTAAGTTAGACCAAGTCAGATAGTCATCTAGAAGTTCAGATAGAATTTTTGTAGTCTCACTTCTGTTTCCTTTTTAAAATTTTTTTGTGCAATTTTCAAGGTTACTTTCCATTTACAGTTACTACAAGATACTACCTATATTTCCCATGTTGTACAATACTTCCTTGAGCTGATCTTACAACCAATATTTTGTAGCTCCCAGTTCCCCACTCCTACATTACCATTTTCCCCACTAGCTACAAGTTTGTTCTCTAGCTGTGAGTCACTTCTTTTACATTACATTCTCTAGCTTGTTGTCTTTTTCAGATTCCACAAATAAGTGATATTTTACAGTATTTATCTTACACTGATTATTTAACTTAGCATAAGCTAACTTCTGTTTTCAATGTCAAACTCTTCAAGTAGAACTAAACAGCCTGTATTTCCTTATATCAGTGACTCAGCATTATATCAGTTTTGATTCTAATGTTTCGAGGGCTAGGCACAAAATTTATAAGCACTATTAAAAACTTAAATAAAATATTTGTATCCCTATGAGATTTTTGTGCTCAGAATTCTGCTGTGATGGAACTGATTTATGGGAATCAAAATTAAAATTCATGCTTGAAATGGTATGGTACAGCATGGTATAACAGGTATAAAATATTGGAATTATCAATTGCTATAAGTTGATGTTCTAGATTTTATGATCTAATATACATTACAGTAATTACCTAGGAAAGGTTTTTATTACATTGGCTCTCAAGCTATTGCCACATTCTGAATCCAAGATTGATAGAATTAGAGACACAGTTGAAAGAATACAGTAATTTTTTCTAGAGAAAAAAAATGAAGGAAGGGGAAAAGACATTCTAATCATTTCATATCCTCTTTTCTCTGCTTCAGACTTAATTTTTAGATACGTTATGGTCTGCTTTATTCTTTTTCCATTTTTCTTTTTTCATCTTTCTTTCCACCACCCCTACTGTATCCCACCAAAACACTGTACCTTGAAAACTTGGATAAACAACTTGATTCTGAACTCCAAACTGAAAAACACACAAAAGGACTTTGGAAGATAAAGGGCTTCTAAGACTTTCAGTCATTCAAAGCAGTTTGTGCTTAAGCAAAATGTATATTTTAGTGTGTTACTTTTTCATCTATTATTTGAATGACCTGCACTAGTTACTGTTTAGTTGCTAAGTCATGTCCAACTCTGTGACCCTATGGACTGCAGCATCCGGAGCTCCTCTGTCCTCCACTACCTCCCAGAGTTTGTTCACATTCGTGTCCACTGAGTTGGAAATGCTATCTATCGATATCATACTCTGCTGTCCCCTTCTCTTTTGGCCCTCAATCCCAGCATCAGGGTCTTTTCCAGTGAGTCAGCTCTTAGCATCAGATGGTTAAAGTATTAGAGCTTCAACTTCAGCTTCAGTCCTTTCAAAGAATATACACAGTTGATTTCCTTTAGGATTGACTGGTTTGATCTCCTTGAAGTCCAAGAGACTCTCAAGAGTTTTCTTCAGCATGACATTTTGAAGGCATCTGTTCTTTGTCACTCAGCCTTCTTTATGGTCCAACTCTCACATCCATACATTACTGCTGGAAAAGCCATAGCTTTCTCCATAGCTGGAAAAACCATGGTAAACCAACACTTAACCATGTTGTCAAAGTGATGTGTTTGCTTTTCAATATGCTATCTAAAATTGTCATAGCCTTTCCTCCAAGGGGCAAGAATCTTTTTATTTAATGGCTGCAGTCATTGTCTGCAGTGATTTTGGAGCCCAAGAATATAAAAATCTATCACTGCTCCCACTTTTGCTCCTTCTATTTGCCATGAAGTGATGAGACCAGATACCATGATCTAAGTTTGTTGAATGTTGAGTTTCAAGCCAGTTTTTTCGCTTTCTTCTTTCACTTTCCTTAAGAGGCTCTTTAGTTAATCTTCACTTTCTGCCATTAGAATTATATCATCGGCATATCTAAGGTTGTGGATATTTCTCCCACCAATCTTGATTCCAACTTGTGATTCATCCAGGTCAGATTTTTGCATGACATACTCTGCGTATAAGTTAAATAAGCAGGGTAACAATATATAACCTTGTTGTACTCCTGTCCTAATTTGAAACTAGTCAGTTTTTCTATGTTTGGTTCTAACCATTGCTTCTTGACTTGCGTACAGGTTTCTCAGGAGACAGGTAAGGTGGTCTGGCACTCTCATCTCCTGAAGCATTTCCCACAGTTTGTTGTGATCTGCATAGCCAAAGGGTTTAGCATAGTCAATGAAGCAGTATATGCTTTTCTGGAACTCCCTTTCTTTCTCCATGATCCAACAAATGTTGGCAATTTGATCTCTGGTTCCTCTGCCTTTTCTGAATCCAACTTGTACATCTGGAATTTCTCAGTTCACATACTATTGAAGTCTAGCTTGAAGGATTTTGAGCATAACTTTGATAATATAAAAAATGAGCACAATTGTATGGTAGTTTGAACATTCTTTGGCAGTGTCGTTCTTTGGGATTGGAATGAAAATGGACCCTTTCCAGTCCTGTGGCTGCTACTGACATATTGAATGCAGAATTTTAAAAGCATCATCTTTTAGATTTTTCAGTGGCTTAGCTGCAATTTCATCAACTCTACTAGTTTTGTTCTTCATGCTGCTTCCTAAGGTCCACTTGACTTCACACTCCAGAACATTTGGCTCTAGGCTGGGAGAAATATCAATAACCTCAGATATGCAGATGACACCACCCTTATGGCAGAAAGTGAAGAGGAACTAAAAAGCCTCTTGATGAAAGTGAAATTGGAGAGTGAAAAAGTTGGCTTAAAGCTCAACATTCAGAAAACGAAGATCATGGCATCTGGTCCCATCACTTCATGGGAAATAGATGGGGAAACAGTGGAAACAGTGTCAGACTTTATTTTTTGGGGCTCCAAAATCACTGCAGATGGTGATTGCAGCCATGAAATTAAAAGACGCTTACTCCTTGGAAGAAAAGTTATGACCAACCTAGATAGCATATTCAAAAGCAGAGACATTACTTTGCCGACTAAGGTCCATCTAGTCAAGGCTATGGTTTTTCCAGTAGTCACATATGGATGCGAGAGTTGGACTGTGAAGAAGGCTGAGCGCCAAAGAATTGATGCTTTTGAACTGTGGTGTTGGAGAAGACTCTTGAGAGTCCCTTGGACTGCAAGGACATCCAACCAGTCCATTCTGAAGGAGATCAGCCCTGGGATTTCTTTGGAAAGAATGATGCTAAAGCTGAAACTCCAGTACTTTGGTCACCTCATGTGAAGAGTTGACTCATTGGAAAAGACATTGATGCTGGGAGGGATTGGGGGCAGGAGGAGAAGGGGACGACCGAGGATGAGATGGCTGGATGGCATCACTGACTCGATGGACATGAAGCTGAGTGAATTCTGGGAGTTGGTGATGGACAGGGAGGCCTGGCGAGCTGCAATTCATGGGGTCACAAAGAGTCGAACATGACTGAGCGACTGAACTGAACTGAACTGAACTGAGTGGCCACAAAATTTGTGGTTATTCAGGTTATTAAGACCTTTTTGTATAGTTCTTCTGTGTATTCTTGCCACCTTTTCTTAATGTCTTCTGTTTCTGTTAGGTCCTTACTCTTTCTGTCCTTTTTCATGACCATTCTTGCATGAAATGTTCTCTTGGTATTTCCAATTTTCTTGAAGAGATCTCTAATCTTTCTCATTTTATTGTTTTTCTCTATTTCTTTGCATTGTTCATTTAAAGGTCTTCTATCTTCTTGCTGTTCTTTGGAACTCTGCATTCAGTGGAGTGTATCCCATTCTCCCTTGCCTTTCACTTCTCTTCTTTTCTCAGCTGTTTGTAAGGCCGCCTCAGAAAACCACTTCGCCTCCTGGCATTTCTTTTTCTTGGGGATGGTTTAGGTCACTGCCTCCTATAAAATGTTACAAACCCCCATCCATGGTTCTTCAGGTATTCTGTCTACCAAATCTAATTTCTGGAATCTATTCATCACTGCCACTGTATAATCATATGGGATTAGATATAGGTCATACCTGAATGGCCTCGTGGTTTCCCCCATTGTCATCAATTTAAGCCTGAATTTTGCAATAAGAAGCACATGGTCTGAGCTATAGTCAGGTGCAGGTCTTGTTTCTGCTGACTGTAGAGAGCTTCTCCAACTTTGACGGCAAAGAACATAATCAATCTGATTTTGGTATTATCTGGTGATATCCATGAGTAGAGTGGTCTCTTGGGTTGTTGTAAAAGGGTATTTGCTATGATCAGCATGTTCTCCTGACAAAACTCTGTAAGCCTGTGCCCTGCTACATTTTGTACTCCAAGACCAAACTTGCCTGTTATGCCTGGTATCTCTTGAATTCCTACTTTTCAATACCAATCCGCTATGATGAAAAAGATATTTGGGAGGGGGGTAAGTTCTAGAAGGTGGTGTAGATCTTCATAGATCTGATCAACTTCAGAATCTTCAGCATCAGGAGTTAGTGGCATGGTTTTGGATTAATCTGATATTGAATGATTTGTCTTGAAAACAAACCAAGATCATTCTGTCATTTTTGAGTTTGCACGCAAGTATTTCAGACCCTTTTGTTGATTGTGAAGGCTCCTGAAAGATGATGCTGTGAGTGCTGCACGCAATATGCCAGAAAATTTTGAAAACTCAGCAGTGGCCACAGGACTGGAAAAGGTCAGTTTTCATTCCAATCCCAAAGAAAGGCAATACCAAAGAATGTTCAAACTACCACACAATTGCACTCATCTCACATGCTAGCAAAGTAATGCTCAAAATTCTCCAAGCCAGCCTTAGACAGTACATGAACCATGAACTCCCAGATGTTCAAGCTGGATTTAGAAAAGGCAGAGAAACCAGAGATCAAATTGCCAACATCCACTGGATCATCAAAAAAGCAAGAGAGTTCCGGAAAAAAACGTCTACTTTTGCTTTATTGACTATGCCAAAGCCTTTGACTGTGTGGATCACAACAAACTGTGGAAAATTCTTAAAGAGATGGGAATACCAGACCACCTTACCTGCCTCCTGAAAAATCTGTATGCAGGTCAATAAATAATAGTTAGAACTGGACATGAAACAAGAGACTGGTTTTAAATAAGGAAAGGAGTACGTCAAGACTGTATATTGTCACCCTGCTTATTTAACTTATATGCAGAGTACATCATGAGAAATGCTGGGCTGGATGAAGCACAAGCTGGAATCAAGATTGCCAAGAAAAATATCAATAACCTCAGATATCCCGATGACACCACCCTTATGGCAGAAAACAAAGAAGAACTAAAGATTCTCTTGATGAAAATGAAAGAGGATAGTCAAAAAGCTGGCTTAAAACTCAACATTCAGGAAACTAAGATCATGGCATCCACTCCAATCACTTCATGGTGGATAGATGGGGGAACAATGGAATCAGTGAGAGACTTTATTTTTATGAGCTCCAAAATCACTGCAGATGGTGACTATAGCCATGAAAATAAAAGATGTTTGCTCCTTAGAAGAAAAGCTATGATCAACCTAGACAGCATATTAAAAATCATAGAGATTACTTTGCCAACAAAGGTCTGTCTAGTCAAGGCTATGATTTTTCCAGTAGTCATGTATGGATGTGAGCATTGGACTATAAAGAAAGCTGATTACTGAATAATTGATGCTCTTGAGAGTCCCTTGGACTGCAAAGAGATTCATCCAGTCCATCCTAAATGAAATCATTCCTGAATATTCATTGGAAGAACTGATGCTGAAGCTGAAGCTCCAATACTTTGGCCACCTGATGAGAAAACTGAGTCACTAGAAAAGACCCTGATGCTGGGAATGATTGAAGGCAGAAGGAGAGTGGATGACAGAGGATGAGATGATTGGATGCCATCACTAACTTGATGGACATCTGTTTGGGTAAACTCCGGGAGTTGGTGATGCACAGGGAAGCCTGGCATGCTGCAGTCCATGGGGTCACAAAGAGTTGGACACGACTGATGAGGGCTTCTCCATTTCTTCTAGGGGATTCTTGCCCACAGCAGTAGATATAATAGTCATATGAATGAAATTTGCCCATTCCCATCCATTGATTCATTGATTTGTAAGGTGTCATTCAATCTTGCCATCTCTTGCTTGACCATATCCAATTTACCTTGATGCATAGACCTAACATTCCAGATTCCTATGCAATATTGTTCTTTAAACCATCAGACTTCACTCTCACCACCAGACAGATCCACAACTGACCGTCATTTCTGCTTTGGCCAAGCCACTTCACTCTCTTCTCACTGGAGCTCCACACTTTCTGGAGCTATTAGTAATTGCCCTCCTCTCTCTCCAGTAGCATACTGGACACTTTCTGACCTGGATGGCTCACCTTCAGATGTCATATCTTTTTGCTTTCTCATCCTGTCCTTGGGGACCTCCAGGCAAGAATACTGGAATGGGTTGTCATTTCCTCCTCCAGTGGACTATGTTTTGTCAAAACTCTCCACTGTGACCTGTCCATCTTGGGTGGCCCTGCCTGACATGGCTCATAGCTTCATTGAGTTATGCAAGCCCCTTCTCCACGACAAGTCTGTGATCCATGAAGGTGCCTGTGGTAGCCAGGTAAAAGATGTTGTTTTAAGTTTAAGATAAAATATTAGTAAAGTGAATTTAAATTTTATTATTCCAGGAATAAAAGGATTTAATTGACTAATAAAAGCCCCACAATATAAAAGAATACAGAGAGATGTTGTGGGGAGGGGGGTGGGAGAGGGGTTCATGTTTGGGAACGCATGTACACCCATGGTGGATTCATGTCAATGTATGGCAAAACCAATACAGAATTGTAAAGTAAAATAAAAAATAAATTAAATAAATAAATAAATAAATCTATAAAAAAATAAAATAAATAAAAGAATACCTCAATACATCCAAAAGAAACTCAATATATATCACATATATGCAGAATATAAAATATAACTGACAAAAAAATCAAGGAGAAGGGGACATTTTCTGAACATAATGTAGAACATCTATCTTACAGCAATTGCCAAAACTATCCTTATGATGAAAACCAAGAGGCATTCTCAATAATATGAGAAAAAAGGGCCAGAGTATGTGCTTCTTTTTCTTCTTGGTCAAGTTCCTACCTGGAGACAGATGACACACTCAGGCTGGATAACAGGTCTAGAGAAACACCAAAGGATTCTGCAGCATCCTAAATGAGCAGCACCAGTGAGCCTGAGGCCACTGACAAGGCTGAAGAGGCTAGCGGAGGGAAATTTTTTCAGACTGGGATAGGGTAACAATGTGGAGAGGACTCCTGGCAGGACCTGCTGCCTTTGGCAAGACATGAGTCAGACAACAACTAAGCAGAAAGCGAGTGTGGAAATAAGCACCTTTTCCTCACTTTCCTGCCACTCTCATTTCCTGCCAGTGCCCTCACTGGCTGAATCTACCTGGAAGCCAGGAAGCAAGGGAGCCCTAGTCAGAGCAGGCTTCCCCTCTGCCTAGACATGGAGCAGGGTGCAGAGCTGGGAGAGATCTCTGAGGGCGGGGAAGAGATTTAAGAGACATATTCAGCATACCAGCATACCAGCTTGCCAAGTTATATTCTAAGATGTGTGTATAGACACAGATGAGAAATCTAGATACAGAACATGAGCTTTCAGTGACCACATTTACTGCTTGTCCCTAATCTCAAAACAGCCCTTTAGATGATCCAAGGCGAAAAAAGGATTCCAATTTCAGTGGCACCAAAAATCATAAAATACCAAAGTACATGAAATTTAAAATGTATAGAATAAATAAAAACCATTCCTTGAATAAAAGGGAAAGGATAACATATTCCTCAATTGGAATATTGTGAAGATATCATTTTGAACCAAATCAGTTTTAGACTTGACCTAATCCCAATTAAGTTCATAAAATTTTTTAAATTAAAATTTATTTTTAAATTGTTTTGAAAGAAAACTGGCAAAAAAAAAGACCTAAGATTTTTCTAAAGATTATTGAAGAATGTACTCACCCACTCAATTGGGAAATTTGATAAAATAAAATAGTATTCTAACTATGAAATACACATTTTACTAATTTAATTAACAGGGTTTCCACCTCTCTCTGTTTTAAACATCTGGTGCAAAGTTAGCTGTAAAGAAAAGATCATTCTTATAGCTGCTGAAAGGGTAAATTTGTGTAAACTTTGTGAGGTATAATCTAGTAATATGGAATAGAACCTTAAATATGTCCATACCCTTTGACCCAGTAATTCAGTTTGTAGTATTTTATCCTCAGAAGGTAATTAGACCACATAAGGATCTATAGACAAATATTCATAGCATTAATAGCTTTGAAAAGTAAACAAAATAAATATTCAATAATATGGAATTCACTAAATTATGGAACTATTATGTACTAAAATGCTACATAAACTCTAAAGGCATTTGTTGAAAAATATTGGATAGAATAAATTTCTTTCAAAAAATTGTCTCTTTTAACTAAGCATTCACAGGAAAATTGTGGGGCAAAGGCAGAGAGATGTACCAAAATATTAACATCCAGTTTTCCCTGGTGGTTAGTTTTGAATAACGTTACATTTTCTTCATTTTTGTCTTTGTGTTGCTTAGATTTCCTGTCTTCACAAATTGTTATGTAATCAGAAGGAGGGGTGTGTGTGTATGTGTGTATGTTTAGAAAATATTTAATTTTTAATGATTAAACAGCTAAAAGTAAAACTCATTCAGGCTAAAGTATAGTGTTACTGTACACTGCTGATGTCCAACGCATATATTTTTATAAAAGTAGGGATAAAGTAGATCCTAAAGTGAAGAAAGAATTTGAATTAGAGGGAGAAAAATTATGCAGATGACAAAATTTCAGTAGTTTTAAAATAAGGTCAATTCTGTTAACTATGCCCTAGATAACAGCAAGACAGAGTTATTTTACCTAACAAAATTTCACAAATATAGGAACACAATTTCCTTCAACTCTTTTTCATAGGAAAATAGGAACTGATTAATTAGGAAACTATTTAATAAGGAATACTACTCTCCTGGTGCAAGGTCACTGGCATAAAGTATAAAAACCTATTGTCAAAAAGCATACATTTAAAAATATCTGTGACTAGCATAAATTTTACAAATGGAATGATGAAAGAAAATGTATGAGTATAAAGGGATATTGCAAGCCAATCAGAAAATGCTAGATTATTAAGCAAATAATGATGGATAACTTACTTTGAAAAAACACAATGTTATATGATCACCAAACTTGATTTCATGTGCTTTAAATATCAAATAGATAAAATCAAAAACCAAGAGAAACTGTAAATATGTAAAAAAATCTTTAGAAAATGGAAGTAGTTTCTTTCTTGTCATGAAAAAATTAGAAAAATCATCAAGGAAATATATAGGAATTATAAAATTTAAGTTTGTCTTTTTAAAAGAACATAAGAAATCTCAAGTGTAAAATTAAAAAAAGAAATCCATTTAGTACAAATCTAATAGATAATGGACTATTATCTTTTATGTGTAAAGAATTCTTCAAAATTGTAAGAACTCTAATAATCCAATAAAATATGGACACATATATGGTATAAAATGACAAATGTCAAAATTCATTAATAGACTAGAAACTTAAACAAACATAAGATACTTTTTCTCTTATCAAAGAGTCAAAGTTAAAAAATACAGAATATAAAATGTATGTTGGCAGAAACTAATTTCAAGAGAAAGTATAAAAATGAATTGTATTTCTGCAAAGAAAGGTGGCAACATAAAAGTTTTAACAATATCCATTCTTTGAGTTCTATCTTGGGGAATTAACCATAGGAATTATTGAATATACATTAAAACATGACCATTCACCTAGCTTTACTTATCAGCCTGAAGATTAGAATGTCCACACTATGCACAATAATAAAATAACTAAATATATTACAATATCTCAACATGATGGATAATTAAATAGACATGAAATTGAAATTCCAAGAAATGTTCATGAAAATAGCTATGGAAGATGCTAAATGAAAATTCAGGATTCAAAATATGTGTCCACCAGAGGTGATCCCATATTTTCACACATGTATGCATATGTGACTGAAAAAAGTAAAACTAATAGTTCTTGAGCATTTACAATATTCTAGTCATTGTTCTGCTTCACAGTCTGTCAGTTATCAATATATTGCCTCTCAGCTCCAAATTTACCCTTTTTGTCTGCTCTGTGAAAAAGGGACTAGGCCCTTAAACACTTTTTCCTTGACCATCTGTCACAGTGTTAAGCTTTGGCAGTAGAGGGTGCTAGAGAGAGGTTGCTAGAGAAAAGGGTTTTACTTCCTGTTTCATAGGTTTCTCTAGCACCTAGGTCCTGCAATAACTTTGACCAGTGGCATCCCTTGGTACCTGCCCTTTCCCCAGTCAGTTTTGTAGCCAAGCTTCCTGTGAGACATTTTCCTATGAAAATCTTACATGATCACAGGGGACCCTAGAGGGCAGATTCCTGGCAACTTCTGCCAATACTTCAATGTGTCGCCACAGAGCATTCTCTTCCATTCAGTGAGCCACAACCTGGCCCTCTTTAATAAGATTGGGCTGAGAGAAGGGTATGAACTTTTTCTTGAGAGCTCTAATGAGGATTATGTCATTTAATGCCTATACAAAAACTCTAGATAATAATTATTATCTCTATTTTCATACAAATGAGACAACTGAGGCATCATATAAGATCAAGTAGATAAAAAGCTGAGACTAGAATTTAATCCAAGTACTTTGGCTCCACTATGCTATACTAACTTCTTGTACTTGTAACCACTGTGCTATTCTAACTTCTGAAATATTGAGAGTATTCACACAGATATATAAAAAGAGACATTGAAAGGAAAAGCAGATACTTGTAAATGATAGCTATCCTGAGGTGGTAAATATTGCATGTCTCATTTTACTCTTGGAAAATTTCCAAATTTCTTTCAGTATGAAAATACTAATTTTAGAATCAAAAGCATAGACATATTTAGGTTAAGAACAAAATTCTGAGCAATCCTCCCTGGGTAAAAGATATTTCAGTCTTTCTAAGAAGTCATGCTTGGAGAAGGCAATGGCACCCCACTCCAGTACTCTTGCCTGGAAAATCCCATGGACGGAGGAGCCTGGTAGGCTGCAGACCATGGGGTTGCTAAGAGTCAGAAAGAGTGAGCGACTTCACTTTCAATTTTCACTTTCATGCATTGGAGAAGGAAATGGCAACCCACTCCAGTGTTCTTGCCTGGAGAATCCCAGGGACAGGGGAGCCTGGTGGGCTGCCGTCTATGGGGTCACACAGAGTCGGACACTACTCAAGTGACTCAGCAGCAGGAGCAGCAGCAAGAAGTCATGCTACCAATACAAAAAAGTGCAGAGTCTGAACCTACTCTGATAACCAAAGTGAAAGTGAAAGTCGCTCAGTCGTATCTAGCTCTTTGTGACCCCATGGACTATTCAATCCAGGGAATTCTCCAGGCCAGAATACTGGAGTGGGTAGCCTTTCCCTTCTCCAGCAGATCTTCCCAACCCAGGAATCAAACTGGGGTCTACTGCGTTGCAGGCAGATTCTTTAGCAACTGAGCTATCTGACAACCAAAGCCACGCTTATTTCTACATTTTTACTTCAAGCCCTTTCCTGGTATACAGGTGCTATGCTGCTGCTCCTGCTGCTAAATCGCTTCAGTCGTGTCCGATTCTGTGTGACCCCATAGACGGCAGCCCACCAGGCTCCCCTGTCCCTGGGATTCTCCAGGCAAGAACACTGGAGTGGGTTGCCATTTCCTTCTCCAATGTATGAAAGTGAAGCTCCTTGGTCATGCCGACTCTTAGCAACCCCATGGTCTGCAGCCTACCAGGCTCCTCCATCCATGGGATTTTCCAGGCAAGAGTACTGGAGTGGGGTGCCATTGCCTTCTCCCATACAGGTGCTATATACATCACTAAAAACATAATTCCAGTCTTCCCTAAGATCTGTGCTTATAGTCCATTAAACAAGGCAAGAGTATACCTAAGTGTTAATTTGCATAATTATAATTCTATGTAAATAAAAACCATTCATTTGGTTATTCCTGGCCTGCCTCCAGTATGGATCATCCCCCACCATACTATACAGCTAGTATTATTAGCAATACAGAGCAAATTTATAATAGTTCTCAGACAGCTAAAGTATGACCATTGTTTCCCAATTCTAGGTTATGTAAAGTTATCCATCACTACCCAGGAAAGTCTCTTTTTTAAAAAAAATCAATTTTTCCTGATTTATAGTCATGTTTGACAACTTGCTCTCTCCTTTTCCATTTACTATATTAAAAACTGTGACATTTCCCCTTTTTATTTCTGAAATACAGTGCCTTCATGGGACACCTGCCAGTCTGAGAGACTCAATCTCCTAACATGTCAGATATTCTTACACCCCAGAACGTTCAGGGTCAACACCAACATCATTTTATATTTCATAAGAAAAAGAGCTGTATGCACTTTTCCTATATACTTCAACACATATTCTGTCAACATCATTGGAATAATTGTCTCTCAGATATTAGCAAAATGCAAGTAAGTCTCTTGGTACAATCCCTCTTGGGAGCCCTGGCTAGTCAGGTAAAATACCTGAGACCACCATTCTGGAGATTCCATGTGTAGATGCTCAGGCAGCAGTGCCCGGGGAGTCTGCCTTCCAGTCATCTCTGCCAAGGTGACAGACATGCAAATGAAACCACCTTAAACCCTGCAGACCATCCTACTCATTGAGGACTACGGAGTACTCAGTATTCAGGAATGTGGAACAGAATAACCACCCAAGCCAGCTGGAATTCCTAACCTACAAAATCATGAGATAGTAAAAAATGGTTGTTGGTTAAGCCACTAAGTTTGGAGATAGTTTGTTATACAGCAACTGATAACTAGAACTTTCCTCTCTCACTGAAGAAGTTTGGTAGTTTTAATCTTTAAGCACTTCATGACCGTTTTAATGTCAGCAACTCTAATATGGTAGATCTCATGAAAATTCTACCTTCAACAGAGCAAATTGGGGTGCAGAAACATTGGTTCATCAGGTGAAGTAGAATTAAAGAAAGTGCAGCTTGCCGTTTTATTAAGTGAATTTAGAGTCACTTCAACTGAAAAAATATCTCCTGACAGAAGAAATAGATTCTTCATAAAATGAAGGGTGAAAGTTCATAATAAAGTTCATAAATAAAGGGTGGATCTTTATTTATACTGACCAAAACACAAAGACATTTCTCCAGGGTGAAGGCAGGGGAGGTGAAAGAGTATTAGGAAAACAGAAAAGTTCAAAGAATATTAGGCAGTTTATAAGTTTATCAGATAACAAAATTCCTAATTTCTTCAAGTTCTTTGTTTTTTGTGTTTTCCCCTAAGAAAGCAATGTGTTTCTTGCTACCGCCATCATCACTATTTCATACTTGAATATGTAAGATAAAATCTTACCTCTGAATTGAAGATAAGAAGAAATGTCAAGAGCTGTACTGGAACATGAGCTATCATTTCCATCTGAATTTGAAAGATGAACTCACTAGAATCCTTATTTAATAATACAGATCATTGCTAAGAATATTGTTCTTTAGAGGACTGATAACCAACCAGGCTGTGCATCAGAATTGCCCAGAAAGTTTTTCAAAATACCTTTTTCCAAAAATTCTGATGAGGAATCTGAGAATATATATATATGTGTATTGAACAGGACTCTTTCAGTGTAAAAAATAAAACAGAAACAAAAAGCAAAAAGTTTAAACAAAAAATAAAAAGAAAATAGAAACTGCAACTCAAACTGACAAGAAAAAAAAGGAGGGAAATTTATTAATTTACATAACTAGTCTACTCTTAGATGTTTCTACTGGGCTATGCATTCAAATGGGTATATCTTTCCTTTTCTCCTTTGCTTTTGGCTTCTCTTCTTTTCACAGATATTTGTAAGGCCTCCTCAGACAGCCATTTTGCTTTTTGCATTTCTTTTCCTTGGGGATGGTCTTGCTCCCTGTCTCCTGTGCAATGTCACGAACCTCTGTCCGTAGTTCATCAGGCAGTCTGTCTATCAGATCTAGGCCCTTAAATCTATTTCTCACTTCCACTGTATAATCGTTAGGGATTTGACTTAGGTCATACCTGAATAGTCTAGTGGTTTTCTAAAAGCAAAGAGTTTGAATGCAGAGTTCCAAAGAATAGCAATGAGAGATAAGAAAGCATTCCTTACCGATCAATGCAAAGAAAAAGAGGAAAACAATAACGGGAAAGACTAGAGATCTCTTCAAGAAAATTGGAGATACCAAGGGAACATTTCATGTAAAGATGGGCACAATAAAGGACAGAAATGGTATGGACCTAACAGAAGCAGAAGATATTAAGAAGAGGTGGCAAGAATACACAGAAGAACTATGAAAAAGATCTCTACAACCCAGATAATCACAATGGTGTGATCACTCACCTAGAGCCAGACATCCTGGAATGTGAAGTCAAATGGGCCTAGAGAAGCATCACTACGAACAAAGCTAGTGGAGGTGATGGAATTCCAATTGAGCTATTTCAAATCCTAAAAGATGATGCTATGAAAGTGCTGCACTTAATATGCCAGCAAATTTGGAAAACTCAGCAGTGGCCATAGGACTGGAAAAGGTCAGTTTTCATTCCAATTCCAAAGAAAGGCAATGCCAAAAAATGTTCAAACTACCACACAATTGCACTCATCTCACACACTAGTAAAGTAATGCTCAAAATTCTCCAAGCCAGGCTTCAACAATATGTGAACGGTAAATTTCCAGATGTTCAAGCTGCTTTTTAGAAAAGGCAGAGGAGCTAGAGATCAAATTGCCAACAAAAAGCAAGAGAGTTCCAGAAAAACATCTATTTCTGCTTTATTGACTATGCCAAAGCCTTTGACTGTGTGGATCACAATAAACTGTGGAAAATTCTTAAAGAGATGGGAATACCAGACCACCTGACCTGCCTTTTGAGAAACCTATATGCAGGTCAGGAAGCCAGTTGGAAATGGACATGGAACAACAGACTGGTTCCAAATACAAAAAGGAATACATCAAGGCTGTATATTGTCACTGTTTATTTAACTTATATGCAGAGTACATCATGAGAAATGCTGGGCTGGATGAAGCACAAGCTAGAATCAAGATTGCTGGGAGAAATATCAATAACCTCATGACACCACCCTTTTGGCGGAAAGTGAAGAAGAACTAAACAGCCTCTAGATGAAACCGAAAGAGGAAAGTGAAAAAATTGACTTATAGCTCAACATTCAGAAAACAAAGACCATGGCATCTGGTCCCATCACTTCATGGGAAATAGATGGGGAAACAGTGGAAATAGTGTCAGACTTTATTTTGGGGGGCTCCAAAATCACTGCAGATGGTAATTGGAGCCATGAAATTAAAAGACACTAACTCCTTGGAGGAAAAGTTATGACCAACCTAGACAGCATATTATAAAGCAGAGACATTACTTTGCCAACAAATGTCCATCTAGTCAAGGCTATGGTTTTTCCAGTAGTCATGTATGGATGTCAGAGTTGGACTATAAAGAAAGCTGAGTGCTGAAGAATTGATGCTTTTGAACTGTGTTGTTGGAGAAGACTCTTGAGAGTCCCTTGGACTGCAAGGAGACCCAACCAGTCCATCCTAAAGGAGATCAGTCCTTAATGTTCATTGGAAGCACTGATACTGAAGCTGAAACTCCATAACTTTGGCCACCTGATATGAAGAGCTGACTCATTTGAAAAGACCCTGATGCTGGGAAAGATTGAAGGTGGGAGGAGAAGGGGACGACAGAGGATGAGATGGTTGGATGGCATCACTGACTCAATGGACATGAGTTTGAGTAAACTCCGGTAGTTGGTGATGGTCAGGGAGGCCTGGCATGCTGCAGTCCATGGGGTCGCAAGAGTCAGACACAACTGAGTGACTGAACTGAACTGACTGGGTTATGCTTCCTACTTCTAAATAACATGAGTAGTTTCAGTTCTTCATGTCTTGGCTGTAGGACTTATCTATTGACTTTCCACTGTGGAAGATGAGGACTTAGTTTATCACCAATTTCTTTCCCTTCCAGGCCTCTTTGAACTCCTCTCTCATGCTTCCTCTCTCATACTTTGCAGTACAGTTTAATATTCAAGGTTTCTGCAAGCTATGTAACTGCCATTCAGACATGAGCAATGTAAGTACTCATTTTTAATTCACACACAAACTCTCTCTTAGAAGTCTTTATCTTCTCTGTTCAAATATATTGTCTTCAATGAGTCGTCTTTTTTTTCTTCTGAATTGTTTGTCTTTTTAAGTCAGACCTTATCTTGGATCTCCTTTTGCCTCTGAATCATTCTTTTACTTTCTGGCTCCCATTTCTTTCTCTTTTCTGATTTATTCCCTTAAATATAAGATCAATGGAGGATAATATTTTGAGACACAGCACACATGAAAACTATTGTTAAATACCCTTCTAAACATTCCTTGGATCAGTTAGATAGCTAACTAAGTTTAGAATTATAGACTGGAAATCTCTTTCTCTTAGAATTTGAAGGCTAATTGCCTTTGTCTTCTCCCACACAGAATCACTAATGCATAAGTTCCGTGCCATTGTGATCCTTGATCTTTTATATGAAACATCTTTTCCTCTTTAGAACTTGTAGACTCTTATCTTCTAAATTTCTGAAATTACATAATGTGTGTCTTAGTTTAAGTCTGTTTTGATCCATTTTGCTGTCAGGGGACTTTAGAGTTTGAAAACTCATGAACTTTAGTTCTGGGAAATTTTCTTGGATTATTTATTTAGTGATTTTCCTCCCTCTATTTCTTTTGTTCGCTATCTTTGCATCTCTGATTACTCTAAATTTGGACTTCCCAGACTGATGTTCTTGTTTTCTTATCTTTTTCCAATTATTTTCCACTTTTTATATGTGCCTTATCTCCTGGCAGATATCTTAATAATTAAAATGTCTAATGCAGTTTTTCATTTCTACCATTGTTTTAAAATTCCAAAACCCTCTTTCCCTTCTCTTTTTAAAAATCATGTTATCTTTTTATGGATGAAATCTTTTTTTTTCCTTTGAACTTTAAGTGGGTTTTTCTGTTTTTGTTTTTACAATTTCCTATTTCTATGTGGTTTCTTCCAAGCTGTTTTTCCCGTTCAGTGTGTTTACGTTTCTGTCTCATGTTTGAGGTTTCCTCAGACACTTGATTTCTGCATCTCTCTAGTGAAAAATAATATGATCAGTCACCAAGTAATTCTGTCTTCCCCCCTGTTAAGAGTAAGTAGAATAAATGGCCTGCAGTGGCAACTGCCAGCAATTCCTCTCATTGCTGTCTACATCTCCTTCCTCGAAAAAGACTGACCCACATCACGCAGCAGATGTGATGGCAGTTTCAGGCGCAGGCCTTAAGACAGCGAAGCAACCTGAGGTCCATCAACAGGGATAAAGAAGATGTGAGATATATATACATACAATGTTATTGAAGTAGAGTAATTTACAATGTTGTGTTAGTTTCAGGAATATAGCTATGTATATATATATATGCACATATATATTCATTTTCAGATTCTTTCCATTACACATTATTACCGGGTATTGAATACAGTTCTCTGTGCTATATTGGAGGTCTTTGTTGTTCATCTATGTTATATATAACATTGTGTATCTGTTAATCTCAGAATTCTAATTTATCCTTCCTCTCCCTTCCATTTTGGTAACCATAAGTTTGTTTTCTGTATTTGTAGGTCTATTTCTGGTTTGTAAATAAGTCCATTAGTGTTATTTTTTTTAAGTTTCACCTATACATGATATCAAATGATATTTTTCTTTCTCTGTCTCACTTCACTTAGTATGATAATCTCTAGGTCCATCCATGTTACTGTAAATGTCATTATTTTATTCTTTTCTGTGGCTGAGCAATAGTTCATTGTAGGTATGCATATGTGTATATATACATATATAAACATATATAATAAGTAATAAGTATGAGAGGTAGGCTTTGGTGTTTAAGAATTTTATCTTATCTTATATATCAGTTCAGTCACTCAGTTGTGTCCAACTCTTTGCGACCCCATGAATTACAGCACGCTAGGCCTCCCTGTCCATCACCAACTCCTGGAGTTCTCTCAGACTCACATCCATCGAGTCAGTGATGCCATCCAGCCATCTCATCCTCTGTTGTCCCCTTCCCCTCTTGCCCCCAATCCCTCCCAGCATCAGAGTCTTTTCCAGTGAGTCAAGTCTTTGCATGAGGTGGCCAAAGTACTGGAGTTTCAGCTTCAACATCAGTCCTTCCCATAAACATTAAGGACTGATCTCCTTTAGGATGGACTGGTTGGATCTCCTTGTAGTCCAAGGGACTCTCAAGAGTCTTCTCCAACACCACAGTTCAAAAGCATATATATAGCATCATATATATATATATATTTAAGGTGGCCTTAGGCCATCATATATATATAAAACATCCTATACATATATAAAACATCTTATATATATTATATATGTATATAAAACATCTTCTTTATCCACTTGATGGAACTCAGGTTGCTTCAATGTCTTGGTTATTGTAAACAATGCTGCTGTGAACATTGGGCTGCATGTATCTTTTTTGAATTAGACTTCTCCTCTTTTCCAGATATATGCCTAAGAGTGAGATTACTAAAACATATGGTAACTCTATTTATAGTTTTTTAAAGAAACTCCATACTCTTCTCTGCAGGGCTGTACTAATTTGCATTTCCATCAACAGTGTAAGAGGGCTCCCTTTTCTCCATACCTTCTCCAGCATTTGTTATTTGTGGACTTTTTGATGACAATCATTCTGACTCGTGTGAGGTGATACCTCACTGGAGTTTTGCTTTGAATTTCTCTAGCAGTTGGTGATGTTGAGCATCTACAATAGTTTGTCTTAATTTTTGTTATTAAACATTTAGAGAGCACATAATATCAATATCTTTAGGAATTTACTTTGGATTGATTGGAGTCCTCAATAAAGAATTTTAATATTAGTACTCTAACAGGTCAGGCTGTTAGTAATCTGGAAGCTGAATTGAGAAGACTGTTGTATATTCACAGTTACTTCCTAAGCCTTCACTTTAGTGTCCCTATTTTCAGTAGTGCCCTGCCTCTCAGCTCTGCCCCACCTTCCCCAGGCCAGAGCCCTTTGGTTCTACTCTCCACAAAGAATGAACTGCCTGTCTTCTGCCATGATGGGAAAGAGGCAACAATCCCAGCTTTGTGGAGTGGGGCAGATGATGGCAGCTTGCTTCTACTACAAGATACTTTCCTACTCTTTTTATGCTGTTTTCCTCTCCACAATTCCCAGCTGCCCAAGTCTGCAAGAAAAATCAAGCGTTTTTATAGCTTGCCATCTCTTTTCAACTTAAAGAATTTTTTTATTGTTGTCTCATCTCCCAATTACCCACAATATATTTACTTCCATTATATTAAAAGAAGTATTTATGACTTCTTTTAATGTGGTCATATCTGTTTACTCTCATTTTTGTGTGTTTCAGAAATGGAGTGAAATATGCATGTTCTTATCAATTGTCTTAAATTAGAAGTTCCATATATTTATCCTTTCTTATATTCATTAGCATTATCAACTTTGCTCTTAAAAATATGGAAATATTTATTAGAATTCCATTTAAATTCTAAATGAATGTAGGCACAGACATGATGTTGAGTCTTCTTATTTAACAACAAAGCATAACTCTCCATTTATTCAAGTCTTTTAATGTATATCAGTCAAGTAATATAGTGTTAAATATATATCCTATGTTTATAAAACCTTATTCCTAGTTTTTTAATACTTTTGATTGATTTTATGAACAGTATCTTTCATTATATTTACTAAGAGATTGAGTTTGGGAAATTAATTTTGTATTTGATCATGCTATTTATGAAGCTTTGTTCAGTAACAGGAATATTTTCACCTAAGAGGCAGGAGAAACTCTCATTTTAAAGACAACATAGATGACACCTGAGAAATGGTAGACAAGTCATAGGGATCACATTATAAATTTTCCTGTCTTCCACACTTTATAATGCTAAGTCAAAGATAGTAGAATTCAGTCTCAGGATTCCACTGTGGTTTCTTGGTTCTTACTTGCTGGGGGGACTATGGCTTGTGTTTTCTTGGATCTTTTCAGGCATTTTACCATAGCTCATGTGGAATCTTAAGAATATCTTATTTCCGCAAGAGAATAATATGCTGCTTCTCCTAGCCCATCTGTGATAGCCTTTTTATTTGCAGATATAAACCAATTGGAGCAACAAAAGCTGAGGAAATTACAATAGTCCCTCTCATATCATGTAACATTATGCATGAATGAATACATGACCCTTCCCATAAAGAGGTGCAGTCTCTTTTCATTGTCTCCCTAGTGTTCAGGTCATACCAATTATTAAACAGTTAGAATAGACCCCTTCTCAATCTACTGTTCATTCTCAATCAGTTGCTGATTCTGGATCATTCTGCTATATAATCTTCCTTTGGTGGAAGGAAATGAAGCCATTTTGAATGTTTCATGATAGCATCTTTTCTGGTGGCCATCTAGATGACAAATGGTCTTATTGCTATTTTACTAGGACAACTGTTAGAAACACCACTGTGATTTTTTGAAATATTCTTACTATCCAGAAGACCTCATGGCACATTCTTGAGACTAGCTAGTTTATTATGTAGCTGCTTTCCCCTTCTCATTATTGCATATTAGATCTGAATTCAAAAGAAATAAATACATGACTACTTAAAAATAAAATAGAATAAAATCATATTCTACTCCAGAAGTTAGCAGCTTAAAAAATCTTTTGTGCTTATTTAACCTGCTATGTATTTTATCAGAAGTTTTGCTGAATTTACTATGATAAATGCTGAAACAGTTATTATAAGATTATTTTTGTGCAATAGTAAAACTATTTTAATGTGTTGTAATTGCAGAGTCCTCTTAGTTGTTAAAAATCTCAAAAATGATAGCATTATAATCCCTGGTCGTACATTAAGGGCCATATTCTTCCCAAGATATTAATGAATAAAGTAGAATAGTACTTGAAAATGTGTACTCAGGGAAGAATATAACCTTTTAAAATTGCTTACAAATGGAAATCCATGCACTAGAATTGCCAAAACACATTTCATCACAACTAAAACTAATTTTCTATTCTTGCAGACACAATTATAAAAATATCAAATAAAGTCCAAATAACAAACTTAAGATAAATTTTCCTAATTTAAAGTTCACATAATAACATGAATAGTATTCCATAAACTATTTCTCTAACACAGTAGTTTTCAAACTTTTTTATAGAGGTGGACCCTTACTTCAAATAAAAGTTTACCAAGAAGATCAGATGATATAAAATAGAAGACTACCCAACAAACACTGACTCCAAAAATTTTTTTAGTTGTTTTTTCAAAGGGGTCCATGAGGCATTTCTAGGAAACTGTTAATGCCCTTGAGACACTTAAATCCACTGCTCTCTCATTTATTAGATGTTTATAATTTTAAAAATATTTAATAATTCTGAAAGTAGAAGAGCCCTAAGGACTAACAGAGACATACTCCTTTATTCTCTTACCAAAAATAGCCATCTAGATACAGGGAAGTAGACTAAAATAGGTATGAAGACTCCGCAAAGGTCCACAGAGACCTGAGGTTCTTCTTCCTCCTTTGCCATCATTGGTGTAGGCTACCATCCTCAAGGTCACTGTGTGGTCCAAGATGGCTGCTAGGTCTCCCCCCAGCTTACCTTTTTTCTCACAATAGAAAGAAAGAGGAGATAAATCACAAAAAGCAAGTATACCCTAGACATCTATCTGGCTTTAAGCACTCTTTGCACAAATTGCTCCCAGTAATTTTTACTTACAAGTCCTTGTCCTGAATGTAGACACCTGGTCACACTAGCTGCGATCTACTTTTTCACAAGTCAGGTCTGTAAGTTTGATTTTTATAACTTAATAACCTACAACCTATTAAGTTATCCTGTTACTGTTTCATGGTGGCTAAAAGAAGACAAGAAACTCTTGGGTTTTATTAATCATTGCACAGCATTTCCCTGTAGAATACCGGAATATTGGTCCTTAAGTCCCATGGGAATTATGCCATGGGCTTGGATGACTGAGCCACGGGTTGCATTATTACAGGAGAAGAGCATGAGGTTTGAAAAAATGCAACATTTTATGGCAAGCAGTAAGCCAGCCTGCTCTTGACCCTATTTGCTGCAAAAGCAGCACTGAAAAATGGTCTAGGTCAAGAGCTATCAGGACCTTACATTCTTGGCATACCCAGCAAGAATGTGCAGGGCTCATGGTGGACTGCCTCTCTCAACAAACAATACCATCCTGAAAAAATTCAGGTTTCCGTCACCAATGGAGAAGGGAGGAATAAAGTTGGATACAAATAAGTAATGCCTATAGTATAACCTATTTCCTGAGATAGCTATTTTATATGGTAATATTTATTTTAACAAAGCTTTAAATAACCCAATATATTCTAAAATATTATAATAAAGTATTTCATTGTAATCTAGAATTATGGCTAGATTTTAAATGGTACCTGGATACTTTGAATAAATATATGAAAGATATCACTTCCCTAAAAACCTTTTGATCCAAGAGGTATATAATTTGAGGTTAGAAGTTTTTGTGCATATATTTTCCCTTTATCTTGTGGGAAGGGATTGTTTTTGATGATGCCTTTGAGGTGAGCAGAGCAGAGAAATTGAGAAACTTAATAGAAATATTGAGAAACATCATAGAGAAACTGAGATGGCATCTCCTCATGTACCCAGCCTCACTAACTGGTTTAGAGTCTCTATCCTTCAAGGTATTCCTACTTCCTGTCTACTGCTTATTTATTTATGCCATTTGTTTCCTGCTGGAACTATGACTGATACTACATATGTCAAACATATTTCAGTACCAGGGTCTTTCCTTTGGATGACCTCTCAACGTGGATATCTGTAGTATTTGTTTTCTTACATTATTCAGATCTCTGTTCAATGTTATTTTATCCAAAATGTCTCCTAGACCACACTATTGAAAGAGACCTCTTGAAACTCTACCCTTCCTCTCTTATATTTGGATTCATTTTTTGTCATCCCACTTATTACCACCTGACTTTTCAAAGATCTATATTTTTTGTCTTATTTTTGATGGGATTCCTTGGGAACCCCATGAACAATATGAAAACACAAAATGATATGACACTGAAAGATGAACTCCCAAGGTCAGTAGGTGCCTAATATGCTACTGGAGAAGAGTGGAGAAATAGCTCCAGAAGGAATGAAGAAGTTGAGCCAAAGCAAAAACAATGTCCAGTTGTGGAAGTGTCTGATGGTGAAAGTGAAGTTTGATGCTGCAAAGAACAATATTGCATAGGATCCTGGAATTTTAGGTCCGTGAATCAAGGTAAATTGGAAGTGGTCAAACAGAAGATGGAAAGAGTGAACATTGACATTTTAGGAATCAGTGAACTTAAAGGGATGGGAATGGGCAAGTTTAATTCAGATGACCATTATATCTACTACTACGGGTAAGATTTCCTTAAAAAAAAATGTATTAGCCCTCATAGTCAACATAAGAGTCCAAAAGGCAGCACTTGGGTGCAATCTTAAACATGATAGAATGATCTTGGTTCGACTCCAGGGCATAGTAATCCAAGTAATTGTAATCCAATTACTTGGATTACAGGACAGGAAAGCCTGGTGTGCCACTGTCCATGGTGTCACAAAGAGTTGGGCATGACTGAGTGACTAAAAAACATCTGCTGATGTCCATGTGTAGAGTCTTCTCTTGTGTTGTTGGCATAGGGTGTTTAATATGACCAGTGCATTCTCTTGGCAAAACTCTATTAGCCTTTGCCTTGCTTCATTATGTACTCCAAGGTCAAACTTGCCTGTTATTCCAGGTATCTCTTGACTTCCTACTTTTGCATTCCAGTCCCCTATGTTGAAAAGGACATCTTTTTTTTGGTGTTAGTTCTAGAAGGTCTTGTAGGTCTTATAGAACCATTCAACTTCAGCTTCCTTGGCATTAGTGGTTGGGGCACAGAGATGGATTACTATGATATTGGACCACTTGGATTACTTGGATTTCAATGTTAGGTACCTCCATTCATACTTCTTTAGGCATTCAGTCTATCAGATATAATCCCTTGAATCTGTTTGTCACTTCAACTGTGTAATCTTAAGGGATTTGACTTAGATCATATCTGAATGGCCTAGTGGTTTTCCCTACTTTCTTCAATTTAAGTCTGAATTTTGCAATAAGGAGTTCATGATCTGAGCCACAGTCAGCTCCGTCTTATTTTTGCTGATTCTATAGAGCTTCTCCATCATCAGCTGCAATGAATATAATCAATCTGATTTTTGTATTGACCATCTCATTTCACATCTAGCAAAGTGATGCTCAAAATTCTCCAAGCTAGGCTTCACCTAGCCTAACTTGATGCTGTGGTGTTGGAGAAGACTCTTGAGAGTCCCTTGGACAGCAAGGAGATCCAACAAGTCCATCCTAAAGGAAATCAGTCCTGAATATTCATTGGAAGGACTGATGCTGAAGCTGAAACTCCAATACTTTGGCCACCTGATGCAAAGAACTGATTCATTTGAAAAGACCCTGATGCTGGGAAAGATTGAAGGCAGGAGAAGTGGAAACAGAGGATGAGATGGTTGCATGGCATCACTGACTCAAAGGACATGAGTTTGAGTAAACTCTAGGAGTTGGTGATGGACAGGGAGGCCTGGCGTGCTGTAGTCCATGGGGTCTCAAAGTGTTGGACACGACTTAGAGACTGAACAACAATATATTTCTTAACTATCTCCCCACACAAAGGTGACCAGCTTGCCCCAATTACCTAGAATTTTCCCCGTTTTAGTACTGAAAGTTCTGTATCAAAAAAAAAAACACAAACACCTCAGTACTGAAAGAGTGGCTCATCTGACATTCATGGTCATAAATTCTCTGTGTGACTGTTCTCCAGCATGAGTGTAGGTGCAGAGTAGGCGAATCACAGCCACAGTTAAAGCATTTTGTGGAGCAATTATGATAGTGGGGTTTTGGTTATCGAAGGTATATGCAGGAGTGACTATAGTCTCTGAACTTTGATCTTATTTGTAGATACTATAAATGTAGTATTTTCAATTTTTAAATGACCAATAAGATATTATAAAATGTTACAAACATGATGGCATAAATAATTAATGAAGGAAATAATTGGAGGCTGAACTGAAAGTCATTGATATGTTCCTCGTATTTCCCCATTACTATCACATCCCATCCCTTTCTAATTTCTACCAGCTCATTTAATAAATTTGAAAGGAAATGTACTCATTAGATTTTAGATAACTTAGGCTCTATATGTATTTACAAATTAGATGATTCCACCACTGAGTTCATGAGGGCAGGGATTTTTTTAAATTTAATTTGTAATTGGAAGACAATTGCTTTACAATGTTGTACTGGTTTTTGCCATATAAAAGTGCAAATCAGCCGTTGTTGTTTAGTCGCTTGCGTTGTGTTTGATTCTTTTGCGACCCCATGGACTGTAGCCCACCAGGCTACTCTGTCCATGGGATTCTACAGACAAGAATACTGGAATAGGTTGCCATTTTCTTCTCCAGGGGATATTCCTAACCCAGGGACTGAACCCACATCTCTTGCATCGTCAGTGGGTTCTTTCAGCGCTAAGCCACTGAGGAAGCCCTTAAATTTTGATGGCTGTGGAACATTCTCTTGCATGGACAAAACATCTACTTCAGCCCCTGCTTACCTTTGGATGTTTTGTTATGTTCTAATTCTTTTCCTATTTGTAATAAGTGTGCACTGATCATGTGACTTCATATTTCATCAATATCTTAGTTTATTTTCTGAGAACAGATTTCATATTTGATATTAGAATGGATAGATTTCAGTATTTTTTAAAATGTCTTAAATTTGGTCCTTTGCAAAAGTGATAATTAAAATGCATGTGTGAAATTTTCAGACACACCTGTAATGGACAACCATTTATTAATGTATTTTATTATGATGATTAAGGATATGAATTAGATTAGTCATATGTTTTAGGAAATTTCACATGGTATCTTATCAGTGGGAAATTTATGAAATGTGTAAGTATATACTTAATAATTTGTATAAAATACAGTACAAAAAACTGTATACTTAAAGTTGAAAACTAAATAAAACCTCAGTACTAATGAAACTGTAACACTTGTTTATCCTCCCCCACAATAGGATGCATGCTCTTTGAGAGCAAGACTTTGTTTTCACTGTTGTTTACTTCCTCAGGAACTAGAATAGGGCCTCACATTTGGTAGTGAAAAGATCAATATTTGTTAAATGAATGCATGTGTACAGGTGTACTAGATTGCTGGGAAAGGGTTGGTTGGCAGTAATCTGCAAAAAAGCTGAAATGACCTTAGAACTCAATGCAATCCTCATTTTGCACAAGGGAACAGAAAAAATTAGAGGGTCTATCAAGGTCCAGGAAGGAAACAGAACTTATGCCAGCCGGTTTAATTAAAAGACTTTTGCATGAGATATGAGTTACAAGTATATTGGAAAAGCAGACAAACCAAGGTGGGGATGGTGAGACCTCTCAAACCTAAAACAGTAAGTCTCTAGTGTGCCTAAGGGTGAAGAGAAAGAAGGATAAGGCAGTGTTTACCAGAACTCAAGAGCATGATGAATGGCAACCTCTGTATCCATCCAGAAGGATCAGGAATCTACAAGGAAAAAGGGCACTGCCCAAGGCTGCCCAAAGCAAAGAGAAAGAGGGCAAAAACTTGGTTTCTCCTATTTTTTCTTTCCTTCCATTCTAGAATTGAGCTGGTATCCAGTTGACCAAGGAACCTAAAAAATATTGTTTGCAGAGATGGGTAAGAAATGTGTCTTTTGCAGTTGCATACAAACTTTAGGATTATGTGTTCTATTTATGTAAAAATGCCATTGGAATTTTGATAGAGATTACATTGACTATGTATTAAGAGATTGTTTTGAGTGGTTTGGACATTTTAATGATATTGTTTCAATCCATTAGCATGAAGTATCTTTCTATTTGTTTGTGTCTTCTTCAGTTTCTTTCAGCAGTGTCTTAGAGTTTTCAGTAACAGTCTTTTACCTCTTTAGTTAAATGTTTTCCCAGGTATTTTATTCTTCTTGATGCAGTTATAAATGAGACTGTTTTCTGAATTTCTCTTTCTGATAGTTCACTATTAGTGTATAGTAATACAATTGAATTTTGTCTATTTATTTTGTATCCTACAACTTTACCGAATTCATTTATTAATGCTAATAGTTTTCTGGTAGAGTTTTTATAGTTTTATTTACATAATATTGTGTCATATGAAGATAGTGACAGTTTTACTCCTTTTATAATTTGGGTAACTTTTATTTGTTTAATTACTCTGGTTATGGCTTCTAATACTATGTTTAATAGCAGTGGTGAGAGTGGGCATCCTTGTCTTATTTCTGATCTTAGAGGAAAAGCTTTCAATTTTTCACTGTTGAGTATTATGTTAGCTGTGAGATTGTCGTATATGGCCTTTATTACACCCAGGTACATTTCTTCCATCTACACTCACTTGTTGAAAGGTTTTATCAAAAACAGATATTGAATTGTATCAAATGCTTTCTCTGCATTTACTGGGAGGATCATGTCATTTTATCCTTCATTTGGGTTGATATGGTATATCATGTTGATTAATTTGCAGATGTAGAACCATCCTTACATCCCTGGAATAAGTCCCACTTGATCATGGTGTGTGATCCTTTTAATGTACTGTTACATTTGATTTGCTAATACTTTATTGAGAATTTCTTCATCTATATCCATCAAGAATATTGGCCTGCAAATTTCTTGTTGAGTCCCTGTCTGGTTTTGGTATCAATGAAATGCTGGCCTTGTTTGGAAGTGTTCCCTCATTTTGTATTTTCTGGAAGAATTTGAAAAAGATTGTTATTCATTTTCCTTTTAGTGTTTGTTAGAATTCACCAGTGAAGCTGTTGGGTCCTAGGCTTTTGATTTAATTATTGATTTAATCTCCTCACTAGTAATAGGGCTGTTTAGGTTTTTTATTTCTTTATAACTTAGCCCTGGTCCATTTCTCTTGAAATAAACCCAAATATTAAAATCCCTCCTTTCTGTGTCTTTTTTAAGCCATGCTAACAACTCCATTTCTCCACATAATGAGGACTAATTGACCATTAAAAGCAAACTGTGGTAACTGGGTGCTGTTTGCAACAACTGCTTTGTTTCTGACCTATTCTTGCTCTGTTCCAATTTCTTCCCTACTCCAGTTTCTGTCCTGTTCCTGATACCCAATTGTTTCCTGTTTGTTACCCTGCTTCTGCCTCTGGATTTCACATTATACTTGCGTTCTTGGGCTTGAGTCAGTCATGGTATTGGTATTTGTCTCCTTCCACTGGAGGATACTTCAATGAGCTGATTGTACTCTAATCTTGCTGTACTCAGCATTGCATTTTTTGCACTATTCTTTTGTGTCTAGAGAGAAGGGCAATTGGGCAGACCCTACTAAATATATATATATATATATTTTTTTTTTTTGGAGAACAAATACAGAATTAGGAAAATATCTGAAAAACATTAACAAACAAAAGCAAAGCCCACAAAGATACAGGCAAAGGATGATGATGTTGAAACAATCTTTGGGAATACTGTTAATAAGTTATGCAATTTCCATAAACTTATAAAAGACCAGACCCCTTTCTTCAAGGTGGGACCACTCTAAAGGGCCATTTTAGTTTCGGAGCAGCCTGTAGAATCTACTGAGGGTTTAACTGGCATTCTATAATATTTACCACCTCCCTTTGCCCAGCCCTACTTCTGTCAGGACCCCCTCATCCAGATGTTGATCCCAAGGGCATTCCCTAAGAAAATTCATGCTTTCCAGGGTATTTGTATGGTAGCAAAATGTATACATTTAAATTTTACTTTGGTTGTTAGGATGATGTTGGTGTTGGTTGTAAGGGTGCAGGGTAGTGGAGATGATTGTGGAAATTGTGGTAGTTGTGGCATTGCTAATAGCGTAGGTGGTACAGGAAAGTGTTCACAGTACAGTCCTTGCTGTAAGTAGTATGTGTAGTGTGTGTAGGTATTGGGACATCATTGGTGGGGACCCTGAGAAGTCCAGAAATCTGAGATAATAGATCATTGGTTGTAGAGATGACTTTCAGTTAGGAACTGGGACAAGTTTTATAAGCAACGGATAGATACTGGGCACATGATAGGTGGAAGCCGGATTTTTGCTGAAAACTGTTATGAACGTAGCCATGTGCTTGTGCATAGTCGCTCAGTCATGTCTGACTCTTTGTGACCACATGGACTGTAGCCTGCCAGGCTCCTCTGTCCATGGGGATTCTCCAGGCAAAAATACTAGAGTGGGTTGCCATTCCCTCCTCCAGGGGATCGTCCCAATCCAGGGATCAGACTCAGATCTCCTGCATTGCGGGCAGATTCTTTACTATCTGAGCCTCCAAGGAAACCCAAGCATACTGGAGTGGGTAGCCAATCCCTTCTCCAGGGGAACTTCCTGACCCAGGAATAGAACCAGGGTCTCCTGCATTGCAGGTGGATTCTTTACCAAGTGAGCTACCTGGGAAGCCCTGACATGGCCACAGAAAGGGACTAATATTCCTGTACTTTTTTGATGTACATATCACCCCATATGTACCTGATGTACATATCATGTATGCAGTCAGCTCTCTCTGGCAGGTGCATTCCTTCCCCTCTTTGCCTCAGAACCCTAAGTCTGGGTCTGTCCAAAGACTTCAAAAAAAAAAAGCCTCAAAACAAAGTGCAAAAAAAGCCTTTTGCACTTGACCTCAAAAAGAAGAGACAGAAGGTCTTGTCCTGAAAAGATAATTTCCCTCTACTTTTTTGGTCTCTGAGGTTTATCAAGTTGATAATGTTCTTCTCCATCTTAAAGCCCTTCAGTAGCCCTCTAATGCCTTTGCTGCTGCTGCTGCTGCTGCTAAGTCGCTTCAGTCGTGTCCAATTCTGTGCGACCCCATAGACGGCAGCCCGTCAGGCTCCCCCGTCCCCGGGATTCCCCAGGCAAGAACACTGGAGTGGGTTGCCATTTCCTTCTCCAATGCATGAAAGTGAAAAGTGAAAGTGAAGTCACTGAGTCGTGTCTGACTTTTAGCAACCCCATGGACTGCAGCCCACCAGGCTCTTCCGCCCATGGGATTTTCCAGGCAAGAGTACTGGAGTGGGATGCCATTGCCTGCTCCATCTAATGCCATTACAGAAATGCTAATGAGGCCTTGTCTGCATGGACAATATAGCCACATTGCTGTCATCCTACCTGCCTTCCCCTTTGCGATATGAGTGTTTTGGGAGCAGGACCTACATAGTCTCTGTTCCTGTAAAGAACTCGGAGTGGGGCTCTTACCAGGTACTTGGTTATCATTTACTAAATAATGAATGGCAGTCATCCACTTATCATCTAATCCCTACTGTGATCAAGGATATTCATTACTTAATTAAAGTGAAACAACAGAGCAAAAGATATAAATCTACTTTAAACAAATGAGGCATTTTCTCCAGTGACCTAGTACCAAATTTCTCTGAGCTCTATATCCAACTTTTTTTTCAAGTGAACACAGAACAGTTCTTAATCTAGTTCTTCTTTCTCTTCCAAGTTTACCTGATATGTCTAAGCCAAAAAGCCCTTCAAAATATTTCAGTGAACTTGCCTGCTACATATATATAATCATCATATAATACATATTCCCACATATGTGCCAATTAATCTTTTAAAATTTTCTTATTCTAAAAATGTTAAACAATATACAAAATGTACTGAATATTGTTCATGTAAGCTTTGTCTTCACATGTTGTCAATCATCTGTAATATAATTGCAACATAAGATAAAAGAAAAAACCCTCAAACTTATAATTGATATCAAATATAAGTAAACCTGTACTTACTGAGACCAAATTTTCTTCAATCATTGAACTATTTCATAAAGACTATGGCATTTATCACAGAGATAAAGAGCCGAAATTCAGAGAATATTATGAAGAGGTAAAGCCCTGCAAAGTTTGAAATATCTCAACTATTCCTTTGAGATAATGTTAGTGATGGGCTAGTTTGCTCTTGTCAAATTTTTCACCTTGCCCTTTTCAATTTTACAATCTTATTACTGAACCAAGATTACTAAGAATGTTTCATGTTCATTCATTTTATAAACCTTTTTAGAAAATATAATCTCTGTGTTCATTAATTGCATCATTCCTGAAAACAAAGATAAGACCTTTCATAGGTGAAATATTTAGTCTACAGATAATTTAAATCCTTTGCTTTATCCATGGATAAATATTTTTTAATTTCAGTTATCATTACCATGCTGAGAAGATTAAGAACTAATAGTGGGAAGCAAAGACTTTAAAAGGTATGGATGATAATATAGATGCAGCATGTAGTTTAAAAGTGTTTCGCTTTTCTATTCTCTTCATCACTGTTCTTCAATTTCCAACTTCCCCTAGGTAAGCATGTATTTTTAAACTATAAATGACAAAGCAGATCTCATAACTCACTACATATCTATACAGTGAATTAACTTGGTAGTTGACCTCTGGCTGACATTACATTTTTAAAGGGAGCTTGGGGGATGGGTAGAGAACTACATCTCAAAGCCACTACTGCTTTTTGTATTTGCCTCTAAAATATAGATTTCATAAAATCTGCTTATGTTTTTACTTTTAAAAGAGATGCAAATAACTTTAGACTCTATTAAAAGAAAAAATAAAGTACAAATTCCATTTGGATTTTCTAATATTCTTGATTTCCATAAGTTAAGGTATATATTTTAAAAATTCTATCAGGTGAGGAAATCTATGAGAATTTTGAGGAAAAAAATAGTAGTGGAGGGTACTAGTTACTAAAATACAATATAAAGCTATATCAGTTAAAACAAATTGATATTGATGCAAGAAATGAGACAAATGGAACATGATAAAGCAACATATACTGTAAGATGTGACCCTTAATATGAGATAGCAGGATCTGTATTAGTGTTAACTGGGATATTTTTGTTGTCTTGAAACTTTGATGAAATCCCAGTCTCCAGACCCTAGGGATATCTGATTCACATATTCTAAACAGAAGAACTAGACACATTCCCATGGCACTTACTAAGAAATCAACACAAATCCTGATATGCTTCGCTTATCATCTATTTTCAAAGCCATCAAGTAGGAATTCATAGGGGTTTTTCAGAGTGAGGCTTTCTTTGGAGAAAATTGTACCCTTGGTAGAAAATACTACACATTTCTCTTCTATTGCTCATACTGGGCAAAGTCATGCTTTTTCAAAATCTTCCACCAAAGTGAATGGAACTTCAAGAGAATTACTCACCAATTCTGATTTGTGTGAACAAAAATCAGTTCAGTTGCTCAGTCATATCTGACTCTTTGCCACCGCATGGACTGGAGTACGCCAGGCTTCCCTGTCCTTTGCTAACTCCCAGAGCTTGCTCAAACTCATGTACATGGAGTTGGTGATGCCATCCAACCATGCTATCCTCTGTTGTCCCCTTCTCCTCTTGCCTTCAATCTTTCCCAGCATCAAGGTCTTTTGCAAGGAGTTAGTTCTTTGCATCCGGTGGCCAAAGTATTGGAGCTTTAGCTTCAGCATCAGCCCTTTCAGTGAATATTCAGAACTGATTTCCTTTTGGATTGACTGGTTGGATCTCCTTGCAATCCAAGGGACTCTCAAGAGTCTTCTCCAACACCACAGTTCAAAAGCATCACTTCTTCAGCGCTTAACTTACTTTGTGGTCCAACTCTCACATCCAAAATAACTACTAGAGAAACCATAGCTTTGACTAGATGGACCTTTGTCAGCAAAGTAATGTCTCTGCTTTTTAATATGCTGTCTAGGCTTGTAATAGCTTCTCTTCCAAGGAGCAAGTGTCTTTTAATTTCATGATTGCAGTCACCATCTGCAGTGATATTGGAGCCCAAGAAAATAACGTCTGTGGAGGGGAGGCATTTCCTCACACAGACTGGATGTTTCTGAGCTGTGAAAATTTAGGTTTGATCTGCTGGTGCTATTAAAACAGAGTGTGGTGCGAAAATCTTTTAGGGAACTTAATCGAGGTTCTCCAGAGTATGAGAAGTGTATCATAGAGATGAGAGCCTGATTCTCCCCTAGAAAAGTTTGCATGTGACAGGCTGTCTTGAATTGCCTGAGATGGTAGGTCCAAAACCAATTTATAGATTTGAATGGATTGGGGGTTTGTCATAAAGAGAACTTGGAAAGCAATGCTTCTAGATTAGCCCTATTTTGAAAGGTTTTCTCCAAAGAACTTCCTGCCTGGATGAACAGACCCTCGGAGGAAGGGGCTGTAAAGGGTGTGCCAGGAAAGCAGGAGCTGACTGGGAGTCTTAGGAGGTCAGCAGGAATGTACATCACCTCTAAACTGGGCAGAGGTCCAGGCAGCCAGAGTGGAAGAGGTCTCCAGATCACTAAATCACCCCTTAAGAGATGGAGTTTGCCTTTGGCTACCTGCCATGGAAGAGAGTTTTCAACATCTGGCCAAGTAAAAAAAATACGTCTGTGCTCTTTTTCGTCTGATTCCCAGCTTCTCTTATCCTACTTGGAAGAGCCAGAAGTAGCAGTGAGTGAATGGGGAGGAAGTAATGAATAAAACCCAAACCGTCCAACTACACCTTGGAGCAAAGAGAAGATACTTTAAATTGAATGTAAGGTGAAATTTTTAAAAATTCATTTGGTTGGGAAATTTTAGTACTTGAAAATAAGGTCTATTTATTAATACCTCAAATTGGCCATAAAAGCCACCAGCCTCCATGACAGTTTTAAAATATGTCTTCAAATTCTTTGACATTCTTCCTATCAAGAGATAGAGTGTCTGTCCCTTCTCCTTGTACCTGGTGAGTCTTTGTGACTGTCATTATGAATGAAACATGGCAGAAGTAGCTCTGGGTGACTTCTGAGCCCAAATCAGATAGGGAATGCCCCTGGCCTTCTGGCTTCTCTTAGACAATTACACTGTGAGCCTTCAGCTACAATGGAAGAAGTTTGGCCGTTCTGAGGTCATCTAGTAGACAGGTCACATGTAGAAATCATATTGAGACAGAGATAGCAAGACAGAGAGAGGTTCATTGAACACAGGGTTGCAACAGAAGAGGTGAGTGAAGTGAGTATGGCATTTGCCTTGGCCCAAAATTTAAGGGAGGGGTACCAAAAAAGCCTAATGATCAAAATAAATCATATTTTAATGCAATGTTAAAAAATAAATTTGAGGTAAATAATGAATAAAACATCAGCATTTTAAATAAGGGCAGGATCAGTATTCCTGATTATTCCTTTTTCCTCCAACTTCAGTATGGCTCACTCAGCATGGCTGGTACTCATCTGATTAACTACAAAGGACCCAAGGCAACTTTGTGGGGTGATGAAAATATCTGACATCTTGATTTGTTGGTGTCTATATAATTATCAAAATGGACTGAAATGTACACTTGAGATGTGTACATTTTATTGCTTGTGATTATACAACTCTCTATTTGTGTATAAGTATTTTGAATTGTGAATAGACATGTAATTTAATTCAGTCTAAGGAGTGTTGAAGGAATGTTGCAGGAGGTGTGAGGGACAGAGTTTAATTTGTTTTTAAAAGCAGGTGAGCACACTGGATGGTCTGTGAACAGCATTTTGTGTGTATGTGACATCTGGGACTGCCCTGTTTACCTAGCTGCCAGCCCGAATATGAAGCTGACACATGGAGATGGGTGGGGTCAAAAGAGTCAGAGCCAAAAGGGCCAGAGCCCTAACTGATCTATGCCTGATTACTGGGTTTCCTCTGGACATGAACCAGCATCCATTTTATTTAAAAGTCAGTTTATGTTGGATTTTCTATTACAAATTCAAAGGGACACACAATGAAAACAATATACAGAAACAGGAGGCAAGAGGAGCCAGTGGTGAGCAAGCTAAGTCATTAGTCAACAGAAGTAATACACCTACCGTTGTCAACAGAACCTACCACTTTCCAGGCACTGTGCTCGCACAGGTTGAAAGACAAGACACAAGACAGACAAGATCTCTGCTCTCATGGGGTTTAGAGTCTAGCTGGGGTTGGGAGACAGGAGGGAGGACAGCAAGCATTCTGGATAGTGATAAACATTTAAAAGGAAGTAATACAGGGTGGATCACAATAAACTGTGGAGAATTCTGAAAGAGATGGGAATACCAGACCACCTAACCTACCTCTCGAGAAATCTGTATGCAGGTCAGGAAGCAACAGTTAGAACTGGACAGGGAACAACAGACTGGTTCCAAATAGGTAAAGGAGTACGTCAAGGCTGTATATTGTCACCCTGCTTATTTAACTTATATGCAGAGTACATCATGAGAAATGCTGGACTGGAAGAAGCACCAGCTGGAATCAAGATTGCCGGGAGAAATATCAATAACCTCAGATATGCAGATGACACCACCCTTATGGCAGAAAGTGAAGAGGAGCTAAAAAGCCTCTTGATGAAAGTGAAAGAAGAGAGTGAAAAAGTTGGCTTAAAGCTCAACATTCAGAAAACAAAGATCATGGCATCCGGTCCCATCACTTCATGGGAAATAGATGGGGAAACAGTGGAAACAGTGTCAGACTTTATTTTGGGGGGCTCCAAAATCACTGCAGATGGTGACTGCAGCCACGAAATTAAAAGACGCTTAACCTTGGAAGAAAAGTTATGACCAACCTAGACAGTATATTCAAAAGCAGAGACATTACTTTGCCAACTAAGGTCCGTCTAGTCAAGGCTATGGTTTTTCCTGTGGTCATGTATGGATGTGAGAGTTGGACTGTGAAGAAGGCTGAGTGCCGAAGAACTGATGCTTTTGAACTGTGGTGTTGGAGAAGACTCTTGAGAGTCCTTTGGACTGCAAGGATATCCAACCAGTCCATTCTGAAGGAGATCAGCCCTGGGATTTCTTTGGAAGGAATGATGCTAAAGCTGAAACTCCAGTACTTTGGCCACCTCATGCGAAGAGTTGACTCATTGGAAAAGACTCTGATGCTGGGAGGGATTGGGGGCAGGAGGAGAAGGGGACGACAGAGGATGAGATGGCTGGATGGCATCACGGACTCGATGGACGTGAGTCTGAGTGATCTCTGGGAGTTGGTGATGAACAGGGAGGCCTGGTGTGCTGCGATTCATGGGGTCGCAAAGAGTTGGACGCCACTGAGCGACTGAACTGAACTGAACTGAATACAGGGTAATGTGGCATGAGACAGACTACTGTTTCTGTTGAAGCAGAAGAGAGGCCTTCTTCACAGAGGTGACATTTGACCTGTGACTTGAATGAGGAGGAGATGCGAGCTGTCTGAAGCTCTGAAGAGAAATCTTTTCAGGTAAAGATACAGCAGCACATTCCCAGAAGACAAGAAAGAGATGAAACAGTGGAAACTTCCTAAGAACTTTAATGTGCACTTGGAGGTCTGGTTAAACTGAAGACGCAAATTCAGAATTTTGGGGTGATGACTGAGATTCTGCATTTCTGACAAGCTCCCAAGCAATGCAAATATTTCTGGCTTATGGACCATATTTGGAGTAGCAAGGCCCTGCAGAGTTGCTCCTCAAAGTGTGGTCTACAGCTTGGTCCACACTGACATTTCAAGTTGCTTTGAATATCTTTATATTAATTTAACATTGATGCAACATCCATGCATGTAATCACTTTTTTAGTAATCCATTTTAAGCACAATGGGCAGAGATACACTGGGAGTTTAAAATGCAAAATCGGACTCTGCATAGACAGTTTGAGAGACACTACCCGAGAGCCTACAATGCTATAGCTGGAAAGAACTGAATTATCTTCTATAACTGCTAAGAAGCTGGAAACAAGGTACGATGGAGAATAGAAATGAAATGTCAGGTCCAAAATGTGGGGATTAGGACACTCAACATTACCATTATCACCACACACATGCATAAAGACAGACGGACAGACAGATACATACACACACACACACACACTCACGCACACACAAAGCTTCCATACAGAACTGACAGCCAGGCATCTATCATCTATTTCTCAGATAAACACCCAGAAATGTCCTTTGTAAACATTTCAATGACTATAAGCCAAGACTTCCTCCTTCTGGAAATTAGGGTCTCCTACATGTTATTTCCTCAAAAGTGAAGCACATGGATCAAGAAGGCTTCCAAGGATAGAGACTAGAACTGTTTACTGCCTCTTTCTTAAATAGATCAGAACATTAAGGACCACCAGACTTTTAAGGAACCAATTTAAACAAATATTTTCAGAGGCAGATGGAAAGCAAGAGAAATAGGGAAAGGACTACAGTGACTCATAATTATGGTAGAAATGCAGAGACTCAAAGAAAACCTGGTCTGTAGAGCTACATCCTCTGAAACAAGCTTACAGTTTTCTCTGCACGTTTGTAGTATAATCAGAAATATATCACATTTCTTGGTGAGTTTCACCTATGGAAACTCTTGTCTTTCCCATATTCCTAGCTATTCTTTAACAACTCCCACTAGATGATGGAACCCAGTGTGTTCCTAGGGAGTTGAAAGTACTGTTTAGATCATTGTGAATGGCTTGATATGTATGTTTCATCAGTTTGAAAGCTTTTAGTTGCCGATAACAGAAGACACAATTCACACAAGTTTAAGAACTAAAGGATATTTTTTGTCTCACGTAAATGAAAATAGAAAAGAGGGCATGGACTTCAGGTAAAGTGTGATCTAGTTACCCAGTGGCACTCTCAAAAACACAATTTCTTTTCTCTATTCTTTTTGTCATCACAAAGGAAGTGTATTACCTAAAAATTATGATATGACTTAAGCAAGTTCTCATTATGGTTATTGCTTATTTATTTTGACTTTTTTTTTGGACAACTGATTTATACTCTAATAGCATACATGATGCAGAGGAAATACTTTACAGGAGAGAGATTCCAAATGTCATTCTAGCTGGTATAAACTTGACTCAGGTTACTTGGATGTGTTCCACCCAAAAAACAAGCTCATCCTAAAGCTTTCTCCTAGCTTTTCCTCACTGCACCATAATTCTGTGGGTCCATGAGTAAATAGAGTCAAGGTCAGATGGTCATGACCTCCCAATGCCCTTTCTTTCTTTCTCTGATAAGACCCAGTCACACACACAGTATGCAGTGCCTCTATTCTATAAACAGTTTGTTATATGAAGAGAGACAGATTACTCTACATGTTCTCAAAAGAGATATAATTTTTACATTTTTCACATGCCTGGGATTCTCTCTCAGCCATTCTTTCCTCCTAATGGATTTCTTATAGACATATATTTATTATCCTAACATTTTTCTTTTTTCAATCTTGTCTGTTTTCAATTATCAAAAGAAGTTAAAAGACTGTTTAAAATAGCCAATTTTTTTTCTAACAATGAACAAACAGAAAAAAAAAAAGTATCCAAACTCCTTTCTTTTAGTTGAGAAACTGCTGCTGCTGCTAAATCATGTCAGTCGTGCCTGATTCTGTGCAATCCCATAGACGGCAGCCCAACAGACTCCTCTGTCCCTGGGATTCTCCAGGCAAGAATACTAGAGTGAGCTGCCATTTCCTTCTCCAACTAGAGGCCACTTAAAATCATAAAGTTATCCAGCCAACACTGAATATAAAAACCTTTCTGCAAACTATAATAAATAAAAATATGAATATTTGTTATATATTAGCTAATCCTTAGGCAGGAAGAGATGTAAACACATCATCTAGTTTGCATTTAAATGGAGCATTATTAGTTAATAAGAGACACAGCTGTTTAAAGATATGGAAATAAACCATTGGCCTACAATTAGAATTCCTCCAAAGTCATTTAGTACTGGGAAAAGGATCTGGTTCGTACACAGTACTGACCTGGGGGCCCTGTAGTAACATCTACCAAGTGAGGGAAGGACTGGACCGCTGTCAGGAAAGCAGAACAAAGACTCTTTTGCCTGGGAGGCAACTTTCTATCTTGATGGATCGTACGTGGAATTTCCAGGATTTCTTTCTGGCAGACACTAAGGGTTTTGAGTAGACAAATTGGACCTTTTGCCAGTATCCAAGTTTTATATACTTAATTGATATTTGTATCAATACTTGTTAAATTATTTTTAAAAAATCTAGCTAATACTGGGAGTCCACAGAATTTTTCCCTTACAAAGTTGGTCTGAACATTATTCAGATTTGATAGAAACAAATTAGTGTGCAGAATGCTTCCCTGGGAAAACAACTGGGATGCAGACAATGTGCCTAATGTGCTTTACATGAAATAGAAAGAATAGAAAGAATCATTAATCTATACATAGGGAGTGAGTTTAAACCCACCTCACGGAGGAGAGCAGCTCTACTTTATCTGCTTTATACTTGGGCTTTTTCTGTAAGATTTTATTTTAATTAAAAAAACATTTTTTAAACCAGTGCAATAAACCACACTGTCTTGTTACTACCAGAAAGCTTGTGTCTGGGTTAAAACAAGTGTAAGAGAAATAGCAGTAATAATACGAGTTTACTTCAAAAGGAGATGATCCTGAGTGGAATCATCCCAGTGCTGGATAGTTTTATGGAAGAAGCAATGGAAACAAAATGCTTTTTTGACCTCTGATGTATTACCATTTAAGGTGGGCATGTACAATTTTCTTTGCTAAATGAGACCAGAACAACAGTGTCTTTTAAACCAATCCATTATTTTAATCTCATGTATAGATTTGTGACAAACCAAAATATTAAGTGTGTACACTTGAAATGCCATTTTGCCTTTTAAGACTCTCAGAATACCTTTAGTAGCTAGTTATGGCATCATTTTCCTTCTGTACTTCTACAAACTAGTATTTCATGCACTTTCTTTACATCTGAGAATAACCAGATTTGGAAAAGGACAAATGGAAGGGCTTTGCTCTTCAAAGAGGAGGAATCATCTGGAATTTTTAAGCAATAAGAGAATTCTTTCCAAATGGGATGCTTGGAGATGACTCTACGACAAAAAAACAAAAGTTACATAGATAAATCATTCATTTTTGCATTCATGTATTTAGCCCATGTCAACTGAACACTAATTAGATATGAAATATTTTTCTGTGCTCTAAGGATAAAATGGTGATGCAGGCACTTCTCTCAAGTAGTTTATGGTCTAAGAGAGAACGGAAAGATTGCATATATAACCAAATGCATAAACTAAATGTATAGAGTAGGATGAATACTATGGAACAAGCGTATAGATGAGAATGTATCTCAATGGGTTTATCCTAATTATGGGAAATATGGAGTAAAGTCCATGGCAGTGCTATTCACCGAAACACTGAACTGTGAAAGATGGCCTGAGCAGAAATATCCTGGCTCCATTTTGAGTAATCTAGGTTTGAGACAGATATATACAGGAAAGTCAAATAAACACTCAGATAGATGAAGAAGTCTGGATTGACGATAACAGTTTAGGAAACCTTAACCAATAAATGATAAACTAGAGGTGAGAATGAACTGACTTAGAGATAGAGTTAAAAAGAAAACAGGGCCTATCATTGAGTCTTGAGGAATTCCATTTAAAGATTAAGGAGCGATTAGTTGGCAAAGAATATTGAAGAGTGGTCTGACAGAGGCAGAGCAGCTTTGCAGGTAATAAAGGTGATGATTCTGGGTCCTTCTTTTGTCTGGGAAAAGTCCTAGCAACAGGTTCACATGGTACCGTAGTTTTGAAAAATTTTCACAAGAAGGATATCTTTATCTTTTCTTAAAGCAGAGTCTCAAATTGTATAAGCTTCAGGACTCACACATCTGCCCCTAAGAGGAAGGCGTAAAACCAAGAGAAGGTGATTGCATGGAAAGACAAGGGGAGGGGAACAGTTCAGGGAGAGAATGTGCAACAGTTATGGATGCACCTGAGAAGACAGGAATAGGAGGCGAGAAACATATCCATTGGATTTACTGGATGGAAGATCACTGTGTCCCTAGTAAAGTCCCTTTAGTGTCCTGATGGACCAGGAAGCCAGATTTGGCTCGTAGGTTTCAACAAACTTAACTGTGAAGGAAAAGGGGAAAGTGTGGTAGCTGATGAGAAAGGAGCTGCTCAGGAAGGTTATTTTCTTTTTTCCTTTGTCCCTCCATCCTTTCCTTTCCTTTCTCCTTCCTTCCTTCCTTTCTCCCGCCTTCCTTCTCTCTCTGCTCTCTTTCTTCCTCCTCTTCTGTCTCTTCTTCAGAATGGTGAAGCCTGAGAGTGCTGATTGAAAGGTTACACAATGCAGAGGTGTGCGGAAGAGACAAGGGGGAAACCTTAAGCTGGGAGGAGTTTTCCATTTACTATATCTCAGCTTTTATTTTCAAAAGACTCAGAGGAAATGAATATCCATATACTATGAAGAAACCTAGTCAGTATTTTTATTTCACTGGTGGGAAAAACTAGGTGGATTCATAATGTTTATAAAAGCACAAGGGTGCTTGGGCTGAGGATACTCCATCCAGGGCACTGAGGTCACTTTACTCAATTCCTAGTCATTTGCAGGCAAATGTTTCATTTTGTAGCTTTCTGAAAATATCCATTTAAAAACTCAAACCAATTTCCCCCTGAAGTCTTGTCTATTTTATAACCTATTTCCCCTCAAATAGTTGGTGAATATTGTAGAAATATATACAAATTGCTTTTTAAAAACAAATCAAAAATTACAATTCTGCCAAGGAAAAATAGATCTTTAGTTCAGGATATTAAATACATTCTTTAAACATTTTAACTGGGCTTCTGCGTATCCTTTGATGTATGCCCTAATGTTACACTCATGTATTGAAAAGGGAGCAATTTTCTTTCCCAGACAAGATTCCTGGGACTCATGAATTGAGGATTTCAGAAAGATAATCTTAATCGGCACAAGATAGAAATAAATATGCTTTTTCTGGCACCTTGTAATTCTGAAGCCTTCTTACATTTTTTCCTTTGTGTCTTTTAGTTCGATTATTGTCAAAAAATGGACACTGATGCGCTAAAAGTTACTTTTTTACAAAGTGAGATTAGCGCCCAGGCATCCTCATTAAAGTGCTTCTCATTACTTTAACAAGCAGAGAGAGACAGACAGACTGTGAGAGTGTGAGGGAGGGAGAGAGTGTGTGTTAGTCGCTCAGTCGTGTCCACCTCTTCCATGGAATTCTCCAAGCAAGAATACTGGAGTGGGTGGCCCTTTCCGTTGGGATTAAAAAGAAAAAGAAAAAGAAAAAAAAAAAAGAGGTTCTCAGAAATAAGGCCTACCAGTTCCCAAAGGTTGCCAGATTCAGCAAATAAAATCAAGGCTGTTCAGTTAAATCCGAATTTCAGATAAACAGTTTTTTAGTGTATAGAAAGTGAAAGTGAAGTTGCTCAGTCGTGTCCGACTCTTTGCGACCCCCTGGACTGCAGCCTACTAGGTTCCTCCGTCCATGGGATTTTCCAGGAAAGACTACTGGAGTGGGTTGCCATTTCTTTCTCCAGGAGAACTTCCCGACCTAGGGACTGAACCCAGGTCTCTCGCATTGTAGGCAGATGCTTTACCATCTGAACCACCAGGGAAGTGTATAAGAATTTAGTGTAGAAGAATATCCCAAATACTGCATGGGGCAGACTTGTCCAAACGAAGGCTTCTTTTTTTTAAAATTTGACATTGGAATTAAAGGGGGCTTCTCCCCAACAACCTCGCGGAGCCCACTCCCCACAACCCAACCGAGCGCCCGCCGAGCTGGTTTAAACCCCGGGCCGGCCGGCTGGGCCGCGCCCCCTGATTGGCCGAGGCGCGCCCGCCGCCCCGCCGGCCGCAGGCGTCACGCAGCCCGGGCGGCCCGAGCCTCGCCGCCGCCAGCGCCGCCGCCTCCGCGGCAGCCCCGGTCGGCGCAAGTGCGGCGCGCAGGGGGAGGGGGCGACGGAGGCTGAAGCTGGCTTCGGGCCGCCGGTGCTCGGGCGGGATTAAGTTTCTCGGTCGCGCGGGAGCGTCTGTGCGCGTTCGCTCCGAAGCTCCTCGCCGGGCCGTTACTTCGGGACAGAAGAGAGCAAGCGTGGGCGAGGCGAGGCTCCCCGCGTCCCCACCCTCCGCCCCTTTAGCGTTCCCGCCGGGGGCGGCCGTCGCGAGCCGGGTAAGCGGCGCCGGGGCCCGGGCCGGGAGGCCGGAGCGCGCCCCCGCGGCCTGCGCGCGCCCCGGCTGGGAAGGTGCGCGGGTGCCGGGGGCTGGGCGCTCGGGGCGGGCGGCGGGAGGGGGAGCTTGCCCCACCCCGCGCTACCGAGAAGTCGCTGCTTCTTTGGCTCTGGAAAAGAATGGGAGTCTGGAAGTTTCCTTTGCGACTCGCCGGGTTCTCGAGCGGTCGTCCTGGTTCTTTCATCCACTTCCCTCCTCTTCTGCTCTTGTTGACTCTTAAGAGGCTGAAAAGTTTCATCTTTTCCTTCGCCTGGAAGGGCATAGTAAGGGTGGCAGGGAAGGGAGCCCCGGGCCTGGCACGGGTGCCTGTTGCTGTTGGCCGCCCCTCAGGCCGGACGCCCACTCGATCGCTCCGCGAGGGTCGGCAGGGGATGGGGATGCGCCCCTAGACTGGCGATCCTCGCCTCGGCTGCAGCGGGGCACCCAGAACGGGCGGCTCACTGGTACCCGCCCCCACTCCTCACCCCTCCCCCTAGCGCCCGTGCTCTTAACATCTCGTGTCCGCGTTGTTGGGAGCATTTTTCTCTCGCCTCCCCCCCTTCTGTCCCCCACCCCTAGCCGCGCCAGTGGGGCGCCTTTGTCTGCAATTTCGCAGCCTCGGGATGCCGGATGTTTCTAGGGAAGCGCTGCTCTGAATACGCTGTGCGTGTATGTGTGTGTGTTTGTTTCACCGGTGGTGATGGTGTAAATTCTTGCTTGCGTTCTTACAGTGGCACAAAGGCTGGGCTATTCTTTCCTGTAGATCGCGTGGAAATTCAAGCTGGGACTGCGGAGAGGAGGAGGGGCCGTGCGAAGGCCGGAGGTGGCCCCCGCTCCTCAGTGTCCGCGGGCGAGTCGAGGGCAGCGGGACGTCTCCCTCCATCTCCCCGGCTGTGGGTGCTGAGGTCGCTCTGCTAGGGCAGAACCTGGGTATGGGCGCTATGTGCCTTGGGCGAAATGGGAGCGGGTGGCAGCTAGTGTTTCAGAGATACCAGATGAGAGGACCTTACTTTCACCAGCCTAGAAGGAAACCTCTCCAAGTTCTTTTGATGTTGAGAGGGGAATAATCTGAAAAGTGGCCAAACTTGTCATCCAGCTTTGTTGGACAGCCATGGTGTAAACACCCCTTTTCTCTGGACATTTCTCATTTAGGTTACCTTTTAAGAATAAATAACATCTAGTGTGAAAAACTTACAAGGTGATGCAGTGGGATTTCAGGATTACATGTACATTTGGGTATAGGTGACTAAAGTGAACTTTATATAAGAATTGCATCATCTAAATTTGCTTAATACTTGCTTTAGCCCTTGGTAGAATTAGGCAGTTCAATTAAAAAACCCCCTAAAACTTGAAGTTCTTTGGCTAGAGTTCTAATGCGATGTAAAGCTCAAGATGAATGCACCTGCACCCTTGCCTGAGGGAGGGGCTGGAAGCTTTGGAGGGTGGTGGAGATAATTTTGTCTGGGATGCCCAGAGTTCCTGCTTGCTAATGGGCTAGTTTATAAATGGGCGACATTTATCTAGACTGGGCTGTACTGCACACTCGGCTCCTCACAGTTGACAGGAAAATCCTTAAAGGCAGAGATTTGTAAACTTAAGGGCCATGGGCCAAATCTTTCTGCCGCAGCCTGTTTTTTCCCCCTAAAGTTTAAGAGCTTTGGATGGTTTGTACACTTTCAAATGGTCGAAAAACTCAATCAAAAGAATAACACTTCATGACGTGAAAATTACATGAAAATCAAATTTCAGTGCCCATAAAGTTTAATTGGAGCACAGCCACACTCATTCCTTTTGTCTATGGTGCATTCTTACTGTTGGTATCTGGTTTCACAGAAGCAGTGACATAGTTGATTGGTTGCATAGTTGAGATAGAGATGGATAGCCTTCAGAGTCTGAAAAGTTTACTGTCTTACTCTACAGAAAAAGTTGCCGATCAAGATCAGGCTTCAGAAGTATTGCTTACATACTCCCTCTTGTGATGAGTGTATTGTTTAATTTCATTGCCTTTTAAGTCCTGTTTCTGGTATCCTAGGAAATGGGAGACTGTTCCCCAGTAGTTGGACAAGTTAATGTGTTGGATTTTCTCATTTCCATGTTTCACTCTCAAAAAGTTTTCTTAACCTTTTGGCATCTTTCTTTTTTAGAATCTAGCCTAAAGTGGGGTTTCTGATTAGCAGAAACTATATATTCAGTTATCTTAAGTTTAATATAGATAGCTATATCTCAAGGTGCTCTGCAGTGAGTTGTGGTGACTTCTAGTTACTCTGCTACCTGAGCAGTTTTGATAACTCTATCTTTATTTATGTAGAGAGACGCAGAGGTTAGGGGGTGTCATAAGTTCGTTTCCACAGGCAAGTTGTCACCTACGCAAAGGTAGTTTGGGGGGCTCCTTGACTGATCATCGCTCGGCTTGCCTACCTTATTTGTAAAACAAAAAATCAATGAAGTTTATCTCAATGTATTACTACTAGATTGCTCACATGTGATACCTTCCCTCCTATTTCCTTGGCTCTTTTCAGTATTTCTTTTCCCTTCACTTGTTTTTGGTTTCCTTTCTTCCTTTAACACACTGCTTCATTGTAGTGCCTGAGCCCAGTGGTGGTTGTTGCTGGGGAAGGGAGAGTTGGAAGTCAGGTTTTGTTGTGTTCCAAATTTCTGGCATGTAGGCAGTGCCCTGTTTGGTCCCTGCAGTCCTCTTTGCATGTAAGGTAACTTTTGAATGCATAAATGTGGTGTCAGAGTAGAGGCTGTCCCCAGAGTTGACTACATGTCTGCAAGGCTTGGTGCTCTGAGATATTTATGGAAGGCCTTGAAATGTAATTTCACATTGATTCAGGTCTTTAGCTGCTGTGGTGGAGGAGCTCTGCTTTCCACAGAAATGCACCCATTGTCTAGGTTTTAGATTAAGGGATCTGAAGCTGGAGAGTAGCAGTGAATTAATTGCCTGGAAGATACTGTCCTGTGTTAAGAGCAGATGATTTTCTCCAGGTTATATCTGAAGTCTGATATCATAGACTTGACTCAGGTTGAGTTGCTCCATTTTGTATATTTACAATATGCACAAAGCCCTCTGTGCTTTTCACAAAAGATCTTTGGGCAGAGATAACATATTGGATTGGAAATGTCCCTGTATGTTATTAGAGCAAGCTACAGGTCTATCAGCCAAAGATTCTGTAATTGAGTGAAGAAGTAAACACCTTCCCGTACAATTCAGGACTGCTTGATAGTGCATGTGAATGATGATATTTTCTAAACAGTCACATGTGCTCTTAAAACACATTTGGCCTAAAATAGCAGTTCATTTGATATTGTTATTAATACATTGTTACATAACATTATCAACCCCATATTTATAACAAGAACAGAATTATTTTCTCTTGTAAATTAGTTTCCTGCATAGAAGAGCATCAGTATAAATACAATTGGAAATGACATGTAGTATGGTAAAGTTGATATACTGTGCTTAAATAATTATAGTGGATTCCACATGGGTGAGGGCTTCCCTAGTGGTTCAGACAGTAAAGAGAATGCCTGCAGTGCAGGAGACTGGGGTTCGATCCCTGGGTCGGGAAGATCCCCTGGAGAAGGAAATGGCAACCCACTGCAGATTCCTTGCCTGGAAAATTCCATGGATGAGGAGCCTGGTGGGCTATAGTCGATGGAGTCAGAAAGAGTGGGACACGACTGAGCGACTTCACTTTCATTTTCCACATGGGTGGATAAGAATAAGGAGATGAACTGTTTCTAGATAGAGAAAACTGATATCCTTGCTTTCCTGTGAGACACTTCCCAAGAAGGTCTAAGATAGTCATTCATTGAGTAGATAGTAATAGATTAGGAGATATGAGGAACTGAATTAGGCACTGGAGAGAGCACAAAATAAATACAGTGTTCCAGAAGATTACTGTCACATTCTGAAGTACTGGAGGTTAGAACTTCACCATATAAATTTGTGGGGAGGCACAATGATAGATTCTTACAGACACCATAAGGCTCTCTCACACTGTAAGTTGTAAATTCGTCAGACCTTGAAGAACTGGACTGTTTCGGAGTCAGGGAGGGAAGTCCTGTAGGAGGCTACCGTGGTGGTGTAACTAAGCATTACCGTGATAATTTGATATTTGGAAAGAAAGGAAAACTGTTATGTGAGGAAAAAGGTATTTTATCTTTGGTCTGAGGCCACTCATTTTGTCTCTTTTGATGTTCACTGGGAAATTGGCCTTTTCTTTTTGTAGACAGAGTTAGTTTTCTTTTTAAGTGTTTCATAAAAGCATCCATTTTCTTAAAATATTTCTTCTCTCACAAAATGAGTAAAACATTAAATTTGGCAAAGATGAACTATTAGCATTGTCAGCATCTCGTGATGGTTTTGGAGTGTGATTAAAACAGTATTATTTGTTATTTAGATTATATTGGCCTGACAATTGTGTGCATATCCTGTGCACATTTTGTGGGCAAATATTTGGCAAAGTCTTTTTTCCCCCCAGAAATTTAGTCTCCATTTGGAAAAAATATAATTTAGAAAGTAATTTATATCCTGTATCATAAAATAAAAACTTTTTTGAAGTTATGAAATTATATTTGCTAGAGAAATGTTAAAGCAGTTCTTCCAAATTTGGAGAACTGACTTTTTTTTAAAAAAAGGTGAAACAATACTTAAATTCCTGCTTTTTTAAATTCTTGACTGTGGTGGTTAAGTTTGTTTGGTCTAGGGAATTGTTATCTTTGTCTTCCTTTCAGTTTTATTTACATCTGCAAAATCAGCATTCATTATAAGTGAAAAGTAAAACACTTGTAAGAAAGGAAAAAACAGAAACATCAGTTACTAGACAACAAAAAACCAAAACAAAAACTTAAGGAAAAACCTGTTTCGTTTGTGCTGATTTAATGTTGACAGTAAGAATACGTTTGGGAATGCTTTTCATTTACTCTATTGCTTATGTTTTAAAACTAGTTACAGTAAAATACATAAGATAGTTTTTTCTTTTAGTAACTTATTTTGATGATTAAGAAAGCACATTGAAAAATATGGATGACATAGGCAGGTGCAAAGAAGCCGAAAACTTAGCTATAGTTCTCTCACCTAGGTGCTGCTGCTAAGTCACTTAAGTCGTGTCTGACTCTGTGTGACCCCGTAGATGGCAGCCCACCAGGCTCCCCCGTTCCTGGGATTCTCCAGGCAAGAACACTGGAGTGGGTTGCCATTTCCTTCTCCATTGCATGAAAGTGACAAGTGAAAGTGAAGTCGCTCAATCGTGTCCGACTCTTAGTGACCACATGGACTGCAGCCTACCAGGCTCCTCTGTCCATGGGATTTGCCAGACGAGTACTGGAGTAGGTCGCCAGTGCCTTCTCCCACCTAGGTACTATCCCTCTGTAAAGAAAACAAGTATTTTGTGAAATGAGGACCCCCAGCTTGTTTTGATATACAAATGAACAAGTACAACTGTTGATCAGTAGTTTTCACTAATTGTCATTCTTCTCAGTGAGGATAATTTGAGATTATTAAACATCCATGCCTTTGAATTGACTTTAATAGCATCCCTTAGAACTAGTGTCCTGAGCATCATGTGGTACACAGGACGCCAGCGGAGAAGGCATGTTTAAATCTTGATCTGGGCTTAAAAGTAAATGTTCTTATAGACCTATAGTTAATCTTGGATTAACTTTACAATATGTAATTAGGTGGGCCCTAGTATGCCTTGCTTCAGGGACCTAGCTGAAGAAAATGATAATGGGAATCTGTTATCCACTGTGGCAACAGAACCATAAATACTAAAGATTATTCTGCACTTAAAAAGGTCCTCCTATACAAGGAATGGCTAGCTTCTCTTGTATGTTGCTAGTTCTGCCCTTCACCAACAGGTCCAGTTTGTCTAAGGCTTTACTGGATAATGTTGAAAAGGTTTAAGTCAAGTATCCCCCCATCCACCCCAGGCTTTCGAAGGGAATTTGTTTTAGTAAGTCAAACATGAAGTCTGCCTCTGGGCAACATTTATTTCCACTGTAGCACTGGAGGGCCTCATCTATAGGAGTCAGTGGACTTTTGACTGACATTGACCCCCTGCTTGGCTACTTCATTCATGATTTATCTGGGAGTGGTGAATGTAGTCATGCTGTTCTCTTTTAGAAAAAGTACAGTGCTAGAATACCTCTTTATACTGATTAAGAATATACATATATATGTGTGTGTATTTATCCCTCTTATCAATTCAGTTCAGTTGCTCAGTTATGTCCTTCTCTTTGCGACCCCATGGACTGCAGCACGCCAGGCTTCTGTCTATCACCAACTCCCAGAGCCTTCTCAAACTCCTGTCCATTGTGTCGGTGATAGCATCCAACCATCTCATCCTCTGTTGTCCCCTTCTCCTCCCGCCTTCAGTCATTCCCAGCATCAGGGTCTTTTACAGTGGTGGCCAGGAATTGGAGCTGCAGCTTCAGCATCAGTCCTTCCAATGAATATTCAGGACTGATTTCCTTTAGGATGGACTGGTTGGATGTCCTTGCAGTCCAAGGGACTCTCAAGAATCTTCTCCAACACCACAGTTCAAAAGCATCACTTCTTCAGCGCTCAGCTTTCTTTATAGTGCAACTCTCACATCCATACATGACTCATGGAAAAACCATAGCCTTGACTAGACAGACCTTTGTTGGCAGAGTAATGTCTCTGATTTTTAATACGCAGTTTAGGTTTGTCATAGCAGAAATGGCAACCCACTTCAGTGTTCTTGCCTGGAGAATCCCAGGGACAGAGGAGCCTGGTGGGCTGCCATCTATGGGCTCACATAGAGTCGGACATGACTGAAGCAATTTAGCAGCAGCAGCTTTTCTTCCAAGGAGCTAGTGTCTTTTAATTTCATGGCTGTAGTCACCATCTGCAGTGGTATTGGAGCCCACAAAAATAATCTCTCTCACTGTTTCTATTGTTTCCCCAACTATTTGCCATGATGTGATGGGACCAGATGTCATGATCTTAGTTTTCTGAATGTTGAGCTTTAAGCCAACTTTTTCACTCTCCTCTTTCACTTTCATCAAGAGACTCATTAGTTCTTTGCTTTCTGCCATAAGAGTGGTGTCATCTGTGTATCTGAGGTTATTGATATTTCTCCCGGCAGTCTCGATTCCAGCTTGTGTTTCTTCCAGTCCAGCGTTTCTCATGATGTACTCTGCATATAAGTTAAATAAGCAGGGTGACAATACACAGCCTTGGCGTACTCCTTTCCTGATTTGGAATCAGTCTGTTGTTCCATGTCCAGTTCTAACTGTTGCTTCCTGACTTGCATACAGTTTCTCAGGTGGCAGGTCAGGTGGTCTGGCATTCCCATCTCTTTAAGAATTTTCCACAGTTCTTTGTGATCCACACAGTCAAAGGCTTTGGCATAGTCAATAAAGGAAAAGTAGATGTTTTTCTGGAACTCTCTTGCTTTTTCAAAACATGATCCAGTGGATGTTGGCAATTTGATCTCTGGTTCCTCTGCCTTTTCTAAAACCAGCTTGAACATCTGAAAGTTCATGGTTCATGTACTGTTGAAGCCTGGCTTGGAGAATTTTGAGCATTACTTCACTAGCATATGAGATGAGTGCAATTGTGCGGTAGTTTGAACATTCTTTGGCATTGCCTTTCTTTGGGATTGGAATGAAAACTGACCTTTTCCAGTCCTGTGGCCACTGCTGAGTTTGCCAGATTTGTGGGCATATTAAGTGCAGCACTTTCACAGCGTCATCTTTTAGGATGTGAAATAGCTCAACTGGAATTCCATCACCTCCACTAGCTTTGTTCATAGTGATGCTTCCTAAGGCCCAATTGACTTCGCATTCCAGGATGTGTGGCTCTGGGTGACTGATCACACTATCATGATCGTCTGGGCCATGAACATCTTTTTTGTATGGTTCTTCTGTGTATTCTTACCTACGCCCTCTCAATATCTTCTGCTTCTATTTTTTCTATACCATTTCTGTCCTTTATTGTGACCATCTTTGCATGAAATGTTCCCTTGGTATCTCTAATTTTCTTGAAGAGATCTCCAGTCTTTCCCTTTCTATTGTTTTCCTCTATTTCTTTGCACTGATCATTGAGGAAGGCTTTCTTATCTCTCCTTGCTATTCTTTGGAACTCTGCATTCAAATGGGTGTATCTTTCCTTTTCTCCTTTGCCTTTAGCTTCTCTTTTTTTCTCAGCTATTTGTCTATAGCCATAGCCATATATCTATCAACATCTTTGTCTGTCTAAACAGTCCCCCCTGGCCTGGATTTTTCTCCCTAGGCTGCTCTGTTAAATTCAATGAATAATCTGTTGGTTGCTAAACTCAGGATGTTTAGGCTCTCCCCTTTTCTCAAGGAGTGGGGAGAGCTTGTTTAAGTATTTTACTGAGGTATTAATATAATCGAAGTTCATATATGATAAACTTCATGTTTTGAAATTGTATAGTTTGTTGAGTTTTGGCCCCTGTGAAACCATCCTGGCAGTCAAGACTGAGCATGTCCATCCCTGGCAGATTTTTTCTCATGCCCCTTGGTAATCCTTTCCTGCCTCTCCTACTTCCCCATCTCCAAGTAACCACTGATCTGCTTTCTGTCACTATAGATTAGTTTGCATTCTCTAGAGCTTTAAATAGATGGAGTCATACAGTGCATTCTTTGTGTCTGACTGCTTTGACTCTATTTTGAGTTTATCTGTGTTGCCTTTACTCGTGGTTTTTTACAGTTTATTGCTGAGTATTAAATCATTGAATGAATATACCATTTAGAGTTTTTTTTTTTTTAAATAGTTCAGGATTATCTTATACTTTGTTGTCTTGTAGTGTGTTTGTTTGGTTTCAACTGTGTTGGGTCAGACTTTTGTATTTGATTGTTTTATTCTATCTTCTTAAATTCCTGTCCCTTTGGATCAACATAAAATTTGAATACCCTTATTTAATGTTAGTTGAAGTTTCAAAATATGTAAGTTATGTTTTGTTTTTTAAAAAAAAGCCTAGTAAATTGTAAAATGAGGTTTAAATTTTTCTAATTTTTGAAGATGTCAGGTAATATAAAAAAAAAGTTGCATGAGTATTGAGGCTTTCCACAAGCTTTTGTATATGACGTTGTGAAGTCACTCTTAATATTGAGCCCCAAGCTTTATTCCAGAGTGCTTGCCTAGTTCTCCTGACCCTTGTGCGTATTTTTGGTAGCTCTTACAATTTTTGAAAGATTTATTGGTTACTTCTTTTGACAACTTTATGTAACAATCATAGAATGAATTGAATAACAAAGGAGTAATTTGGTGCCCGAATTATCCAAATAATTGCCCCCCCAGTGTATGTTACACCTAAGATCATTGGACACACCAGGAATTGGAGAAGGGATAGTCATTATTTTATGAAAACATGTTATTCTTACTGGGGTCATTCAGATTTCTCAGGCCATTTTTAACATTTATATGTTTGTCGTTACTTTCTCATCACTTGATTGAAATTATGTGTAACAACAAAAACTATAAACCCCAGAACAACACCATTTAAAGCAGGTACACTCTCTGGATTATTACAGAAGTAGAAGTTGGCTTACAATCTTAATTTTAACAGCCCTTTGAGTGCCATAGTAAAATACAGTTAATGTTTGTGATTAAATAGTAGATGGGTTAATTAAGAAGCAAATAGTCATGTTTATTGAAAGAAGAAGATCTTTTAGTTTGTTTTTAGAGAGAAAATACCAGGTTGTTAGGATGGCCTTTGTGAGTCCTATGGAATTACATAAGGTAACTAAATAGTGTAGCCTGTTACAATTATTTCTGAATTAGTAATTAGGGGATTGAATTGGCCCACACTTACTTATCTTATATGGCTAAGGTTTGTGTTTGAGTAGGTTCATATTACTTTTGACTTCTTTGTATAATTTTCCCTTATCTGAGCAGCTTGGAATCTGGCCAGCATGATGGAAATTATCAACTGATTTTCCTCAGTGTGTCTTCAGCAGTGTAGACTACCACTGCCTGATGAGCTTATCAGCTGGTTTAGAGAGTGGCATCTCTTTGCCGTCCGAGGGATACAGCATTCTCTCTAGAGAGTTTTTAGTACAGGTTACGAAAAACATTGGTTTCAGTTACTGTGGACTTTAATTTATTTTTGAGTGTTTGCCTGTTCAGTTAATGGAAGATCTAGAGGTGAATTTGTTTTGGTTTGGTATGGAGATTGGAGAAAGCACTGGCAACCCACTCCAGTACTCTCGCCTGGAGAATCCCATGGCAGGAAGAGCCTGGTGGGCTGCAGTCCATGGGGTCGCCAAGAGACGGACACGACTGAGTGACTTCACTTTCACTTTTCACTTTCATGCATTGGAGAAGGAAATGGCAACCCACTCCAGTGTTCTTGCCTGGAGAATCCCAGGGATGGAAGAGCCTGGTGGGCTGCCGTCTATGGGGTCGCACAGAGTCGGACACGACTAAAGCGACTTAGCAGCAGCAGCAGCAGCAGCATGGAGGTAAATAAGAGAGCCTGATCACTGATTTTTTAGATTTTTTTTCCCCATGTTTTGCGTGTGTGTGTGCTCAGTCGTGTCCAACACTTTGTGACCCTGTAGACTGTAGCCCACCAGGTTTTTCTGTCTGTAGGATTTCCCAGGCAAGAGTACTGGAGTAGGTTGCCATTTCCTGCTCCACGGGATTTTCCCTCAGGGATTGAATCCACGGGATTTTCCCTCAGGGATTGAACCTGTGTCTCTTGCGTTTCTTGCATTGGTAGGCAAATTCTTTACCACTGAGCTTCCTGGGAAGCCCAGATTTTCCATGTATGTAGAAGGCAATGGCACCCCACTCCAGTACTCGCCTGGAAAATCCCATGGATAGAGGATCCTGGTAGGCTGTAGTCCATGGGGTTGCTAAGAGTCGGACACGACTGAGCAGCGACTCCCCTTTCACTTTTCACTTTCATGCATTGGAGAAGGAAATGGCAACCCACTCCAGTGTTCTTGCCTGGAGAATCCCAGGGACGGGGGAGCCTGGTGGGCTTCTGTCTGTGGGGTCACACAGAGTCGGACACAACTGAAGTGACTTAGCAGCAGTAGCAGATATTATTTCATCTTGGATCTGGCTGGAAAATTTTGATTCCACTAGGATTTTGAATTTTTCTTACAAATAATTGTTTGATGTCTAAGATATTTTGATCTTCTACATTTAATTTGACTTGATTAAGGTTATCTTCCATAAGTCAAGGACTTCCCTTGTGGCTCAGCTGGTAGAGACTCTGCCTGCAATGCTAGACCTGGCTTCGATCCCTGGGTTGGGAAGATCCCCTGGAGAAGGGAAAGGCTACTCACTCCAGTATTCTGGCCTGGAGAATTCCATGGACTGTACAGTCCATGGGGTCGCAAAGAGTCGGACTTGACTGAGTGACTTTCACTTTCCATAAGTCATTTGTTATCACATTAGTATAGGAACCAGAGTGATGTCAAATGTGATGTCAATGATGATCCTTAGTTCAGTTCAGTTCAGTCACTCAGTTGTGTCTGACTCTTTGTGACCCATGAATTGCAGCACGCCAGGCCTCCCTATCCATCACCAACTCCCTGAGTTCACTCAGACTCGCATCCATTGAGTCAGTGGTGCCATCCAGCCATCTCATCCTCTGTCATTTCCTTCTTCTCCTGCCCCCAATCCCTCCCAGCATCAGTCTTTTCCAATGAGTCAACTCTTCGCATGAGGTGGCCAAAGTACTGGAGTTTCAGCTTTAGTATTATTCCTTCCAAAGAAATCCCAGGGCTGATCTCCTTCAGAATGGACTGGTTGGATATCCTTGCAGTACAAGGGACTCTCAAGAGACTTCTCCAACACCACAGTTCAAAAGCATCAATTCTTCGGCACTCAGCCTTCTTCACAGTCCAACTCTCGCATCCATACATGACCACAGGAAAAACCATAGCCTAGACTAGACGGACCTTAGTCGGCAAAATAATGTCTCTGCTTTTGAATATACTGTCTAGGTTGGTCATAACTTTTCTTCCAAGGAGTAAGCGTCTTTTAATTTCATGGCTGCAGTCGCCATCTGCAGTGATTTTGGAGCCCCAGAAAATAAACTCAGCCACTGTTTCCACTGTTTCCCCATCTATTTCCCATAAAGTGATGAGATGAGGTGCCATGATCTTAGTTTTCTGAATGTTGAGCTTTAAGCCAACTTTTTCACTCTCTTCTTTCACTTTCATCAAGAGGCTCTTTAGTTCCTCTTCACTGTCTGCCATAAGGGTGGTGTCATCTGCATATCTGAGGTTATTGATATTTCTTCTGGCAATCTTGATTCCAGCTGGTGCTTCTTCTAGCCCAGCGTTTCTCATGATGTACTCTGCATAGAAGTTAAATAAGCAGGGTGACAATATACAGCCTTGATGTACTCCTTTTCCTATTTGGAACCAGTCTGTTGTTCCATGTCCAGTTCTAACTGTTGCTTCCTGACCTGCATACAGATTTCTCAAGAGGCAGGTCAGGTGGTCTGGTATTCCCATCTCTTTCAGGATTTTCCACAGTTTATTGTGAACCACACAGTCAAAGGCTTTGGTATAGTCAATAAAGCAGAAATAGATGTTTTTCTGGAACTCTCTTGCTTTTTCCATGATCGAGTGGATGTTGGCAATTTGATCTCTTGTTCCTCTGCCTTTCCTAAAACCAGCTTGAACATCAGGAAGTTCACGGTTCACGTATTGCTGAAGCCTGGCTTGGAGAATTTTGAGCATTATTACTTTACTAGCATGTGAGATGAGTGCAGTTGTGCGGTAGTTTGAGCATTCTTTGGCATCGCCTTTCTTTGGAATTGGAATGAATACTTACCTTTTCCAGTCCTGTGGCCACTGCTGAGTTTTCCAAATTTGTTGACATATTGAGTGCAGCACTTTCACAGCATCATCTTTCAGGATTTGAAATAGCTCTACTGGAATTCCATCACCTCCATTAGCTTTGTTCATAGTGATGCTTTCTAAGGCCCACTTGACTTCACATTCCAGGATGTCTGGCTCTAGATGAGTGATCACACCATCATGATTATCTGGGTCGTGAAGATCTTTTTTATACAGTTCTTCTGGGTATTCTTGCCACTTCTTCTTAATATCTTCTGCTTCTGTTAGGTCCAGACCATTCCTGTTCTTTATCAAGCCCATCTTTGCATGAAATGTTCCCTTGGTATCTCTCATTTTCTTGAAGAGATCTCTAGTCTTTCCCATTCTGTTGTTTTCCTCTATTTCTTTGCATTAATCAGTTAAGAAGGCTTTCTTATCTCTTCCTGCTATTCTTTGGAACTCTGCATTCAGATGCTTATATCTTTCCTTTTCTCCTTTGCTTTTAGCCTCTCTTCTTTTCACAGCTATTTGTAAGGCTTCCCCAGACAGCCATTTTGCTTTTTTGCCTTTCTTTTCCATGGGGATGGTCTTGATCCCTGTCTCCTGTACAATGTCACGAACCTCATTCCATAGTTAATCAGGCACTCTATCTATCAGATCTAGGCCCTTAAATCTATTTCTCACTTCCACTGTATAATCATAAGGGATTTGATTTAGGTCATACCTGAATGGTCTAGCGGTTTTCCCTGCTTTCTTCAATTTCAGTCTGAATTTGGTAATAAAGGGTCAGCCAAATAAACAGTAACCTGGCCTAGAGTGTTGGCCCTGGTGGGAGTTTTGTAAGTACATGTTGAGAGTGGTAAAGTGTGAAGAGTCCTTACTTCTAATGGATTTTTACCCCTAAAGTAATTCTTGTATTCTATTTTTAAATGTTTGTGTTTCCCAGAGTTCCAGTCTCTGTTCTCTCATTAATCTCTATTTTCTCCCTGATTAATCTTCTTTATCTTCAGCAACATCTTTAGGCCAGTGATTCCCTGATTTATACTTGCAAATTTTTTTCTCCTTAGATTCACTTATGTAATTGATTCATTCTTTCAACAAATATTTATTGAGTGCCCACTTTGGGCCAGCCACTGTTTCTGGGGCTGGTGATATAGTCCAGTGAGAAAAAGAAATCAGCAACATTTAAAGAAACAAAAACAAAAGTTCCTACCCTCATGGAGCCTAAATTCTATTATTTCCTGTTTTCTAGACATTTCAAGCTCAATATGCCCAAAAGGAATGCATTTCTACCCCTTTTCTCTAAGTGACATTTCTTTTTCTGCTCTTTAAGCTAATGATGCTCTGGTATTTTTAGTTTCCCAGATTAGAAACTCTGAGAGTTGACCTCTGTTGCCGTCATTCACTCATTACACCTGTCCCAAACACACAACTAGTGGTCACTGGTCCTTTTAATATTCTCTAATGTGTGGGTCTGCATCACCTCTCTTGTTTCTTGGCATTAATCTTGCTCACATTTCCACATCCCCCACCCCACCCCACACCCCACCCCCCGGACTGGGCTGTTTTTAACAACCTAACATCTGTTTGTACTATTATTAGTTCTTTACTATTTTTTTAAAAAAATATTTATTTCTTTCTTTGGCTGTGCCAAGTCACAATTTGGTTGAGAATTGTGGGATTTTTTCTTAGTTATGTCGTAAGGAATCTTCAGTTGAGGCTCATGAACCCTCGGTCTGCAGGATGGAACCTGGGCCCCTTATGTTGGAAGCGCTGAGACTTAACCACTGGACCACCAGGGAAATCCCTAGTTCTTTTCTATTTTTGATGAACTATGTAGCATATTGCCAGAATTTTTTTTTCCCCAGAAAATAAATTTTAGTAACCCCCCCCCCTTCCTGCCACCCCTGCCCCATGTATCTAAAATTCACTCTCTCCCCTTGTGGGGCAAAGTCCCATGAAGGCCATGAAAACATGGCTTTCCTCTCCTGTTTAGGGTGGCAGCCTTGTGCTACAGAACCATTGTCATTAAATTACGTAGTTTTGTTGTCTTAGCGGGTGTCTTTCCATTTGTAAGAGACGCCATTCCCTCTCCTGGCTGTCCCTCATATCCCAAATTGCAGGGCTTTCAGGACGATTCACATGTCATGTTCCCAGTTTTTTTTTTCTGACTCATTCTGATAGCCTTGGATTCCTTTTACTCTCCCAAAATAGCACATCTTGTTGCAGTGTAATTATGTACTGTTTTCTACAAAACTGAGAGCTCGGAAGCAAGGTACCTGTCTTTATTTTTCTTTGCCATATGGTTTAGTGATAGAGGCAGATAGTACAGTTTGTTTCTTTTGGGGGGGGGGCTTAAAGTTTATAGAATTTAGGATGGCTTTCTTAAAAACAACAAAAAAATTATGAAAATTAGATGTGAAAGTGCGTATTTATTTGTATGAGAACGGAAGTATCTGGTGCAAGTATCTTCCTGCTGAATCTGCCTGTGCCTTATGCATCGGGAAATGTAAGTGCTTATTTAAAACTTGCTAAAATAGTGCTATGTATATATAATTTTTTATGGTTATTGATTTTCTTAAGTTAGGGATAGGAAACAACAGTATCAGTTAGCCATTCTGATGCTAAATCTGTTGATAGTAATCATAATGCCTAATGCTTCTATAACTTCCCATTTTCTAAGCATTTTCACCTACTTTATCTCAGGAGATTCTGATAACTGACTCAAAGGATAGTGACTCAAATGTAATGAGTTTTACTGTGTTTGGGTACAGGAAGATTGCCTTGCAGTTCTTCCTTTGAGATCAGATTTCACATTGGCAGGGAGATGATTCAGTTCTTCTGGGCATCTATGACCTTCGTCAGCATGCTCTCCACCTCCTGTTAGCCTGGCGAATGCTAAGGACTTTTCTCAGGGCTTTCTAACTTGCTTTGCTGTCCTTCAGCTTTCTATTTCTTCCCCCTTTCAGCTTCCTCACCTCAATATTTCTTCTTCCTTTCTTCCTGTTCGTTTATCTCTGTCTTGTCAGACACCACATCTATTCCCTCTCCGTCTGTCTCTTCTGGTTGGTAACTTAACACGTTTTAGAGTGTCAGTTCTTTGACTAAGCTGAATTTTGGATTACACTTTCTTTGGGTTCATTTCTACTTCTTTGAAGTATTTTAGAGGGAGTGATTTGGAGGATCTTCAATAGTACAAAAAGTACGTGTATTTTTCAGCAATGGGAAAGCTGCCCTAAAGCTAAATGCTTTATTTACTACATAGGTAAGACATGGTGTAAGTTAAAAGACCAAGGTCAGAAATGATCAAATTTTCACTCCTGTTAAAGAGTTACGTTCAAATTGGAAACAGCAGACACTCAGTTCAGTTTAGTCGCTCAGTCCTGTCTGACTCTTTGCGACCCCATGGGCTGCAGAACGCCAGGCCTCCCTGTCCATCGCCAACTCCCAGAGTTTACCCAAGCTCATGTCCATTGAGTTGGTGCAGACACTAGAAGACGGAATAGTGATAGCAGTGGCTTTTGTATGCCTGTTTCTTCTAGGCATTTTGCATATGTTATTGTTAATGCTTACTTTACAACAGCAGCTCCAAGAAGTTAAGTGACTTGCCCAGGATCTCAACTAGTGAAATGGTAAGAATGTTTTTTCAAGAGAGCCTTATAGTAGCAGTTTAGGACCTCTGAAAGCATGGCTGTCTGAGGCTACTTATCTGAAGGTAAATAGCTATTTTCTTTCCTGTAGTAGTAGTATTAGAACACAGAGCTATGATTTGGTGGAAAGCACTTGGCTTTGATGTCAGTCAAACTCAGATTGGCTTTTAATGTTAGTAGCTCTGGTGCTTACATACTTCATGAGTATAGCAGAAAATACTTTAATCTTTCAGCCTCAGTTTTCTTACTTGAAAGTGGGTACATCTAATACTGAGCTATTGGTAGGTTTAAACGTATGCATGTTTGTGAAGCACATATGCTGTGTTTAAGAAGATAGGGATATATGACAGCTATTTCATAAATAGTTTCATTTCAAAGAGTAAAAATAAATGCCAGTTCATTGTCTAAAAAACTCACTTGTGGAAGAGTTATTACAGTAGATGTAACAGAAACCAATTCTTATATACAGTTTTATTATCAATTGTTATTGAAGAGCATGTTTTAACAGTCTTAAATGACAAATTATTGGCTTAGTTGTGGATTACAACACACCTACATTTTAAATATTCCAGTGGTGAATATATATTAGGAAACCTCTGGCTCTTTAAGGGAATATTTGGTGGTTAATTTGTACCTCAGCAATAAAGTTGCTTTAAAAAAAAAATCCACAAAATGACATGGAAAATGAAACAGTTCATTGTTTAAGGAATTTAATAGACACCCAATCTAACAGAGTAAGATTTTTAAGCTTATTATTTCTTCCTTTTTTTCTGTCCCCATATCCTTGTAGATGAATTAAGACTACCTTCGGTTGAAACTTTCAGATAGTTATTGATGTTTTATTATATAAACTTTACAGTGCCCCTGCATAATAATGACTATAGAAATAGGATTGCTTAATAAAAGGTCTGAGTTATGTGATCTTGGGAAAGTTAGTAATCTCTTTGACCTTTTACTCCTTATCAACAAAATAAGGTTTTAACAAGTTGTTTTGGTAAAAGGTCACAAACTTTTCTGATGTCTTTACATATGATATTTGAAATTATTAAGCATTAATAATTGCAAAAATGTATTAATTTCTTCTGCCAGCTAAAGTTAAGGGTTCTAAATGCTCCATGACAAATATTGCAAAGAATGGACTCAGAGCAAGAGAGCGTGATCTTTTATGAGCCCTTCTCAGCACATGCCTGGTACTTCTCAGCACAGCAAAGGGTTGAAACTGAGTCAACTTGGGTGCAGACCTCTAGTCACCACAAGCATAGTCCAGGAAAGAAAAACAGCTAAGTTAAATCACATTTCAGTATGCTGTTTTCTTCCCAGAGGGTTTCCTGTTAGAAATTTGAGGCTGCCCTTTTCTGGTTAAAGTTTGTAAACGTTGTCTTTGTTTCCACCCAAATTCAGCAGAGGGAGATCATGAAAGCCACAGACTGAATTTACGAAGCACTGATTGATGGGGAAAATAAAAATATCTAATTATGTTTAGTACTTACAGCTAAATGATAGCTAAGTGGCGATATGATAGACAACGCTTAATAATTTTTTTAGAAAAGATTGCAGAATAGGAAAAACTGTTAGGGAATGGTGGATATAGAGTTATTTTTTAAATTATGGGGCAAAGCCCTTGGATGACCTTTGATGAAGAGCATGAACTAGTTGGATGGGGAGGTAAGTTGAAGCAGCATGGTTACAATATTCTGACCTTCCATCTCCTCGTTCCACAGTGTATCTGTGTTGAAAAGTTTGTCTTTCTTTAGGGCTTTCCCCTAAGGAATCATTAAGTCGCAACTGATAAAGCCATCAATTGTTTTGTTAATATGCCAGTATTGTTACTGAGATCTCACAAACTCATCTCTGAGAGGGCAGCCAGGAACGACAGAGATTCGTCTATCACCTCCTCTTGCAGTTGGTCAGTCTTAACATAGAACTGACTGGCAGCTGCCGGGCCATGTTACAGGGTCCTATGGGGACGCTTTGTGTATTTGTGCTTTTTCTAAGTGCCAGGGACACCATTGGCCCTGCCCACTGGAGAACTGCTCCATTCCAGGCAGGCAAAGGGCAGGAGGCAGGCGCCTGTGGTAGTTTCTCTGCTGGATTGGTTGCCAGCTGTGGAATGACACCTGAGGATTCTGTGGCAGAGTTAATCCCCCTGTCCATGTTCGGTTTCCCTCAGTTCAGTTATGAGGCTGGAGTGAGTGCTGTATGAGCAGCTGGCTGCCTCTGCAGTCTGATGTGGACCCAGTGTTGTTTGCCTGCAGGGGCAGCCCTTGGAGGAATTCCCCTGCCTCAGTTCAGTTCAGTTCAGTTCAGTTGCTCAGTGGCGTCCGACTCTTTGCGACCCCATGAATCACAGCACACCAGGGCCTCCCTGTCCATCACCAACTCCCGGAGTTCACACAGACTCACATCCGTCGAGTCGGTGATGCCATCCAGCCATCTCATCCTCTGTCATCCCCTTCTCCTCCTGCCCTCAATCCCTCCCAGCATCAGAGTCTTTTCCAGTGAGTCAACTCGTCGCATGAGGTGGCCAAAGTGCTGGAGTTTCAGCTTTAGCATCATTCCTTCCAAAGAAATCCCGGGGCTGATCTCCTTCAGAATGGACGGGTTGGATGTCCTTGCAGTCCAAGGGACTCTCAAAAGCCTTCTCCAACACCACAGTTCAAAAGCATCGATTCTTCAGCGCTCAGCCTTCTTCACAGTCCAACTCTCACATCCATACATGACCACAGGAAAAACCATAGCCTTGACTAGACAGACCTTTTTTGGCAAGGTAATGTCTCTGCTTTTAAATATGCTATCTAGGTTGGTCATAACTTTCCTTCCAAGGAGTAAGTGTCTTTTAATTTCATGGCTGCAATCACCATCTGCAGTGATTTTGGAGCCCCCAAAATAAAGTCAGCCACCGTTTCCACTGTTTCCCCATCTATTTCCCATGAAGTGATGAGATGAGATGCCATGATCTTAGTTTTCTGAATGTTGAGCTTTAAGCCAACTTTTTCACTCTCCTCTTTGACGTTCATTAAGAGGCTCTTTAGTTCCTCTTCACTTTCTGCCATAAGGGTGGTGTCATCTGCATTTCTGAGGTTATTGATATTTCTTCTGGCAATCTTGATTCCAGCTTGTGCTTCTTCCAGCCCAGCGTTTCTCATGATGTACTCTGCATAAAAGTTAAATAAGCAGGGTGACAATATACAGCCTTGATGTACTCCTTTTCCTATTTGGAACCAGTCTGTTGTTCCATGTCTAGTTCTAACTGTTGCTTCCTGACCTGCATATAGGTTTCTCAAGAGGCAGGTCAGGTGGTCTGGTATTCCCATCTCTTTAAGAATTTTCCAGTTTGTTGTGATCCACACAGTCAAAGGCTTTGGTATAGTCAATAAAGCAGAAATAGATGTTTTATTGGAACTCTCTTGCTTTTTTGATGATCCAGCGGATGTTGGCAATTTGATCTCTTGTTCCTCTGCCTTTCCTAAAACCAGCTTGAACATCAGGAAGTTCACGGTTCACGTATTGCTGAAGCCTGGCTTGGAGAATTTTGAGCATTACTTTACTAGCGTGTGAGATGAGTGCAATTATGTAGTAGTTGGAGCATTCTTTGGCATTGCCTTTCTTTAGGATTGGAATGAAAAGTAACCTTTTCCAGTCCTGTGGCCACTGCTGAGTTTTCCAAATTTGCTGGCATATTGAGTGCAGCACTTTCACAGCATCATCTTTCAGGATTTGAAGTAGCTCAACTGGAATTCCATCACCTCCACCAGCTTTGTTCGTAGTGATGCTTTTTAAGACATTTCCCCTGCCTGGTTCTGTCCAAAAAGGTGCCCAGCCTGTTGCTGCTTGGCTCTCAACACTGACAGTGCGGTGGGAAACAGGAGCAAACTGCCTACCAACCTAAATTCCTGAGTTTAGCTAGGGGATGAAAGAACAGAAGAGGCTAAATCTTTATTCTCAGAAGCATCTAAATTTTTTTTTCTGAGTTAACCATATTTGGTGTGAGTTGATTTGGAGAGGGTCCCTTTCCTGTAGGAATGATTGTTTTAAGAGAGAAGAAAATGGATGGAAAATACATAAAAATTGTTGCCCAGAGAGAAGGTATTGGAATCTGTAGTTCTCTAGCAGTGTGTATGTGTGTGTTTCCTTGACTCTTCTTTAAAAAAAAATATATGGATGATGGAGGAGGAAGGAAATGAATATAGTACAATGGAATATAAACTTAATTGGTTCGTAGTATATTAAAAAAAAATCCAGCCTTTCAAAAAGTCAATTGAGTAATAAAGCAGCCTGAGGTTCTAATCCCAGACACACTGCTGATTCTTATTGTTTAAATTGTTATAGTTATTTTTTAGATTATGATTCACCAAACCTTAGCAAACTTGCGTTTGTCTGTGCCCTGCGTGTGTTTTAAGGCTGCTTTCAACCATAAAATTGACTTCATCTTTGAGTGTGAGCAATAAATAAGGAGCTTGACTCAAAAGCATCACAAAATATAATTTATGTGTGTGTTACTGGAAGTGGATATGAATCTGGTAAAATGTCTGTATAAAATTAGTATTTTTGTGCTTTTAGGAAATCTGCAGTAAAGGACCAAACATGTTATACCTTTTGAAAGGACAATGAACCTTTCACTTCAGGCCAACAGTCTTAAAAATAAAAGGAAGTAGCTTTCAAAACCAAAATAAAGTTAATGAACATTAAATAAAGTTAATGTTTGTTAGTATAAACACATTTCTGTGTAAGTGTGTCTGTAAGTTACTAAATAGCCTAATATCTATATGTATTTTCAGTAGGTTCCTAGGAAAAGGAATGAGATGATTATTATCACCAAATTTGTTTAGAGTATGTAGATTCCTGATCAGAGTAATGGTTATAATTTATGTATTTCCATATGTGGATTAATATGCCACTTGCCCATACTATAATTTTAGCTTAAATATATTGTGTGACTGTTCATAATATTGAATCATCATTTACATATACATGAAAGATAAGTTTTCTTTCAACTGAAACAAATTTATATTTATGTACTCTCTTGGGTTGACCCATCGTTTCCAGTGGTGGGGGTTTTAGTTTGCTCTGTGTGTGTGTTCGGAAGTAGGACAGTAATAGTCATTTATCACTTATTGCCCTGCTGCTCAGTCTCACTGGAATTAGCTAATCCAGGGCCATAGATCCGCTTCTAAGGCTCTTAGCTCACAGGGCTTGGTAAAACAAGAAGCAGTACTTCTAGCCATCAGAAAATCAGAATAAATTTGTTTTTAATGGTACAAATACAGATTCCTTATGAAATACTAATTTTGAAGAAATCTTTTTATAATATTTCCTGTCATTTTGTGAGGGTTAAGTGATCTAGCCTGAAGAAATTATCTTTCTGGTAGCATTTGCCAATAGTGAAATATTTTTCCAAGTAATTTAGTAGTTCAAGGTGAAACCTTTTTTTTTTGTTGGGACAAGATGATAGGGAGAATTTGAAAAATATTGTGAATAAAGAAGGAACTAATCAGCTCTAGTCTCATCCTCCAAAATCAGGTAGGTATTAACATTTTCACATGTTTATTGTCAATCGCTTATTTTTCTATTTTTTTGTTATGAAAACTTTATAATGTACATTTTATGATGTTTATATTATAGTGAACCCTCATGCATCCATTATTCACTTTTAATAGCCACTGTTTCATGTCCAGTCATATTTCTTCTGTCCTCTTCCATTTTTTGGAAGAAAATACCATACATTTGACCACTTTATCCATAAATATTTCAACTCAATTAATTTTTATAAATAGAACTTTAAAACATTCTAAAATTATAGTTTCCTTAAAAAAGTAGAGAAAGCTAAAGTCACCTTTTGACCTCTCTCTGATCAAAAGCTACCACTTCCATCTGTCCACTCCTAAAAGTAACTATAACTGTAATTGATTTTAGAATGTGTCCTTTTATCAGTAACTCGTTGTAATGATGAAATCACATAAATACCTTTTTATGTGTAGCATATATTATTCTATATATTAAAAATTATAGGTTGACATCAGACTGTTTACAACTTTCATTTTTGATTTTGAGATACAGATTGTGAGCCTGTTCTTCAGTGAGTCTAACCCATTTATATTTATTGTGAATATGGATATCTGAATTTATTTCATTTCTCTTTTTTTAATGATGCTTTTTCCTTTATTTTCTGTATTCCCAAACTATTTTAGATTGCTTGAGTATGGTTTGTTCCATCTTTTTTCCTCCTGGTTTATAAATTGTAAATTCTATTTTTTTAGTGTTTTAATTTTAACATAGATGTTTGGTTTATTTTTCTAGTGGAGTTTGAGGTGAAAGTATTTCTATTCTCCTTTGACTAGAATATTTTAGCTAGAATTATTTTCATTACTTGTGAATGTTTTCCACAGTTACTATGGTTTCATTTATAGAATGAAACCTTGTTAATCAGATCTCACATTCCTGTATCAACCGTAGATTTATGATTTGTTTGATTTAAACCTGATGACTTTTCTCAGGCTCTGATCAAAACTGAATCCTTTATGGTATTTTATTCACCTGCCATAGTAGAAGTTCCTCATGCTTAGTTTTTTTGAAGTAACTATCTCTCTTGTAAAATTCTTAATTGTCTCAGTTTTCATATTAAAGTTGTATTTGCTTGTAAGTTCCCTCAAATCTTTATTGGAAGTAGAGTCTCCACATGAATTAGTCAAAGGAGGAAGGGTTCATCTTAAGAAAGATAGTGGTGTATTTGGGATGTGATAGTATGATGCTGTACCGAAGCAGAGTGTAATAGGTGTGTTTGATTGGAACAGAGAGCCTCATACAGATTAGCTCTGGCAGAGTGGAGTGCACTGTAAAAATGGATGTCAGTGGCTGTTTCTTGGGGGCCAGTTTTACTTAGTTTTCTGCCCATTAGCTGTGTTGGGTCTCCCGGGCAGTCCTTGCCTCTCTCCTAATGTCAACTGTGTTCTTCTCTTCTGTCTCTGTCCACTGATCTGTTTCTGTCTCTCATGACTCAAGCCTATGTGTGCCCCACCTTAGCTTCTTTATTCTTACTCATGCTTCTTCTATCTTTTCAACTCTAGCTCCACTACTAATTGGTTTATTCTTTCAAATTCTCAAGAGAGAGACGCTAGCCCAGTTTTACCTCTTAGGTCAGCACTTAGATTGTCTTCCGTCGAGTGAGGGGCCCCCCCCTTTGCTTCTTTGGTTATGCTTGGAGGAGAGGGGCATAGCATAGTGTGCAATGGCATATTCCTTGGAGCAGGGGCTGCGGGAAGGTTGCAGTCTGCAGTAATTAGTTCAGGCTGCTGTAAATAATGCCATAGACTGGGTGGCTGAAACAGTAGAAATTTATTTCCCCACTGCTCTAAAGGCTGGGAAGTTCACCCTCAAGGTCTAGCAGGGTTTGGTTTCAGGTGAGAGATCTCTTCCTGGTTTTGTGGATGGCCACTTTCTCACTGTGTACTTCCAAAGAAAAAGCATGGCTTTTCTTTGTTGCTTGCATGTGAGGAGAGGGGGAAAAGGAAGGAGGGAGAGGAACATAGATATCTCTTTGTCTTCTTATAAGGTTTTCAGTCCTCTTGGTTTAGGACCCCACCCTTATAACCTCATTTAAACTTGATTATTTCCTAAAAACCCTATCTCCAAATATAATCTCATTGAGGATTACAGCTTCAACATATGAATATGGGGGGCCTAGCAGTGTTATCAGGCACTGTAACACTCACTCAGCCTTTTGAACTCTTGATCAGGACAACCATATCACTTACTTTTCTTTTTTTAATATTCTCAATCTTGATGGTGTTAATATTACCATCCAATCAGTAACTCAAGCAGGAAAGCTGAGATTCTTCCTAGACTCATCTGCCTTATCTTCACATCACCAGATCCTTTTGCTTACAGCTCTTGTTCCTCAGATCTGTCTCCCATTTTCATTTACTTTTCACTTTCATCTCTTTGAAAATGCTTCTTAACTGGTCTTCTTGCTTCCAGTTTTTATTTCTTTTACAGATATTCCACACCATCACCAGAGTGATCGTTCTAAACCAAAGATTGGCTGTATCACTCACTCTACCAAAAGAAGCTGCAATTTTATTTTATTTTATTTTTTTAGAAGCTGCAATTTTAAATAAACTCTTCATGAACGGCGCCCAGGGCCCTCAGTGATTTACCCTGTAGCCACGTCTGTAGCCTCGCCACCTCTTCTTCCCTTGTCCTTCAGGCCCAGCCCAGGCCTAAGTAAGGGCTTGCAGTGCTCAGAAGGTGCTGTGCGCTCTTGCCTCTGTGTGGGCAGCCCTTCCATCACCCCTTCTGTCCTGTCTCCCACCTGTTTCTTAAAATTCCATGCAGGGGTTGCTGCCTCCAGGAAGCTTTCCCTTTTCTCTTCAGTTTGGGTTTGATGGCATCTCTCTTTTGTATTCTTATTATTTCCAGTGTCTGTTTACTTTTTTTTTTTTTTCCTCTTCCATTCACTTGGCCCATGAGTTCTCAAACTGTGTCCTCATTCCTCTAATTCTCCCACCCAGAAACATGCTCATCATGTAGGCACTCTGTGAGTTGCTGAATCAATAAATAAGAGAATTTGAGTTCTTTTGTAAGCTTTTGACCCTTCTCAGCATATTCATTTTGGACAGGTAATTTATCTTTCCGTTTTATAAAGGAAGGATGAGACCATCAATCAGTATTTGACTTACATTAAAGGCAAGGTTCCTGAATACTAGATTTTCTTTGATTTGAAAGAGCAAAAAAGAGTGAATAAATTCTATTATTATTGAAGGAGTTTGGAGAGATTCATAAATGTCAACTTCAAAACAAAGATTTTGTTCACAAATGCTTTTCTGATCAAGCCTGTAAAAATGAGGGAGAAGTCCTACAGAACAGATGCTAAAAAGAGCTGGCGGTTTTCTGTTGGATGATTGCATGATGCTGGTGGGTAGCTGGACGTTTCTGTGCTCTTGGAGCAGTAGTTCAGCAACCCTGGAATATGATCATGACTGCCAGTGTCAGTTTTCCTGTCGTGGCCAAATGACTGTATGACAGATTGCCTACAAATGACTACAGCCTTGCATTTGTCTGCTAACTTCAGCTAGCACCGAGGCAGCTAAGAGTGAGATGAATGCTGAATTTAAATGCATTAACAGATGCTGAGCAACTTTGACAAGCCGCGAACCATTGCAGCAAGCTCTTCTAATGGTGTACTCCTTTTACCGCCAAAACAGTTAAGGTATCTAGAACATTGTATGCATTTGGGGCAGTTTCTGTTAGAATTATTTTTAGCAGAAGACATTTTCACTTGTTAGTTGCCGTATAATCTGTGTTGGGCAAGAATGATTTGTTTTATGTTTCAGGTAATGATTCTCAACTACACAAAAGCTGTGCCTACACATTACCAGTACAACTTGTTGAAAAGTAAAATGATTCCTAATTAATCGGTTTCTGTTTCTAAAAGCAATGAAAGAAGCTGTTTGATTTTTATCCTCGATTGGAACCAGTGTTATCAACCACTTGTTGGAGAATCAAAAGGTCACAGCTAAAATCATTAAGAGGATTTTTAAAGGATTTGTCATTGAAGTTCTTCAGGAAGCATAGACTCCTTAGGTTAAAAATGGTTTTTAAAATTTGCATTTTTCCTAAGCTAATATACACGTAAGTAGGCTTGCCAGATACAATAATGGATCCCTGGTTAAATTTGAATTTCAGATAATCAACAAGTTAGTGTTTAGTGCAGTTATATCCCAAGTGTTGTGTGGAATATACCTGTACTAGAATTTATTCATTTATCTGAATTTCAGATTAAACTGGGTGTCCTGTATTATTATTTGTTAAATCTAACCACTGTATACTGACACAAAATTTTAAAATTCAGAAGAAATGCAGCTCAAAATTTCCTTCTATTGTTCTCCACCTCTTGACGTTCAACCATTAGTGTCTTTGGAAAGCTTGCAGGAATAGTCTAGGCTTATATATATATAAAAACATTTATGATAAGGGTTTCTCTGAAAGAGTAAGCAATTCTACTTCCACATAATTGACTTGTAGGTGAACTTTTGGATGCCAGGGTGTTTCACAGTTGAGAACTACTTTGTGCTTTCTCTGAAGACTCCTCCTGAATCAGTGGGCCTCTGAATCCGTAGGCCAACTTCCATCCCCCACCAAGCAATGAATACTATTTATCTTCTGAAGTTAATTTTTCATAGAGGAAAGAGCATAGAACTAAATTTTATTGTGCATACCAAGCACTCATGTAAATAATTTTACTCCTTCAAAACTTTATGAATGCCATTCACTTGTAATTAATAGATTCCAAGTTCAGAAAAGACAGATGAGTGACATAACAAGGGTGTAGAGCTAGTAAAGGGTCAGGCTGAAATTTTAACTCAGGTCATCAGACTCTCTCGTCGATGCCCTTTCATTACCGTCACGCTTCCTCTGGAGCGGTTGCATAACTACATGTTTGTAGTCCTGGACTTCCTGCTATTGGAGTATCTTTCCGTTTGTTTGTTTGTCAGAAGTTACTAATTTTTTGAGAGAGAACCTAATAATACTCTTTTATGAAGGATTCTTATATTGTCCTTTAAGATCTTCCTATATTTTCCCCTGTGAAACCATGCAAGGCTTGGCCTTGGACTGCTCATCTACATGTGGTCAACATTAATCATAAAAACAGAGAGGTAGGGTAGGTGTTTTGCAGTGAGCTGGAAATTTGTATGTTTATCTCACTTCTCAGAACATACCCAAAGAGTAAGTGTGTTTTCTAGGAAACTAAGGTTCATATGATAGGCCCCTTGTTCAAGGCTGTATCACTCTTCATTCCAAGTTAGAGTCAGTGCTCTTTTTTCTTGACTTTTTATCTTTCTGAGTTAAGTTTTCATAGGGGAAAGAGCATAGAATTAAATTTTATTGTGCATACCATGCACTCATGTATATAATTTTACTTTTTCAAGACTTTATGAGACTTTCTAATACAAGTGTCAGTACTTGAGCTGTTTGACTATTTGAAATGGAGTCATTTTAAGTTGTATATCCGACCTGGCTTAAGAAAGGTCAAGTAGGTATTATTCTCAGAGTTTATACAGAGCTAACTGCAGGCATTGATGGTCTGTGCATCTGCTCCTGCATACCAGATTCTTTCTTGTCTCCCAAAGGCATTCTTTCTAAAACAGGTGGTCAGCTTGTTCCTTCTCAGAGAAGTCACCTATCTCATCTTCTAGATGAAAAGTGAGGATGTCTGGTTCTGAATTCCTCTTCACCATTGACAGAATGACCCACTGACTTCTGATGACTGTGGGTTTTCTTCAAGGGGAAGGATCAAGGTAACTTGGAGTCAGTTGTACAAAACTGTTGGACAGCAGAGATTCAAGATGGGTTAGTGATGTGGTTATTGTCAGTGGAGACCTGCATCCAGTACTTGAAAGAGTTTAGATGAGTATAATCAGAGAAAGATGAGATTTGTGTGGGTTGAAGGAGTCTTTTTGAGTAGGGAAAAGATTATTGACAGGAGGGTATTTTAAAAAGGTAAAGTAGCTTTTGAATGTTGGGCTCTCCTTTATTCAGTTTTTCATGCATGGTTTAAATATCTTGCACTCACTTGCTGATTGAGCATCACAGTTCATTTCTTAATTGGTGTGTCTGAATTGTCTTCCCAATTAAGACTAGGAGCAGTCAACGGCAGGGTCATATCTTCTACTTTTTATCTTAAAAATATTTTTTTGCCTACAGAATTTCTCATTCAGAGCCCAGTAAGCTCCTTCCACTTCGGATAAGGATCTGTAAGTGAATCCAGAGTTATACTGGTCTCTGTTGAGGAGCTTTAAAGGAAATATTTTGTATACTTCTACCAGAGAGTTGGACTGTGAAGAAAGCTGAGCACCGAAAAATTGATGCTTTTGAACTGTGGTGTTGGAGAAGACTCGTGAGAGTCCCTTGGACTCCAAGGAGATCCAACCAGTCCATTCTGAAGGAGATCAGCCCTGGGATTTCTTTGGAGGGAATGATGCTGAAGCTGAAGCTCCAGTACTTTGGCCACCTCATGCGAAGAGTTGATTCATTGGAAAAGACTGATGCTGGGAGGGATTGGGGGCAGGAGGAGAAGGGGACGACAGAGGATGAGATGGCTGGATGGCATCACTGACTCGATGGACATGAGTCTGAGTGAACTCAGGGAGTTGGTGATGGACAGGGAGGCCAGGCGTGCTGCGATTCATGGGGTCACAAAGAGTCAGACACGACTGAGCGACTGAACTGACTGACTGACCAACTTATTTGGGGCTCCCAGGTGGCTCAGTGGTAAAGAATCTGCCTGCCAATGCAAAAGATGTTACTTTGATCCCTGGTATGGGAATATTCCCTGGAGGAAAAAATGGCAACCCTCCCCACCCCACCCCATTCTTGCCTGGAGAATTCCATGGACAGAGGAGCCTGGCGGGCTACAGTCCATTGGGTCCCAAAGAGTCAGACATGACTAAGCAACTGAGCACCAAGTTAATTAAAATAGATTTTATGCCTTTTACCTTATTATACAAGTTTTACCTGCAAATATAAGATAATTTTGAATAAATCCTAAAATGAATACATTTTGTTTTTATTTTTGCCTATATAGAAACCTATCTTATCTCCACAGTATCTTAATGGTCAGAGGAATCATAGTGGTATCAAGTGCTTTTTAAAATATTTAGTTTTAGAATATAACTTAAAAGTTGTAAAACATAACCATTTCATTTTCTTTTCTCCCTAGAGTTCCATTATAGTTGTTGGTTTATAGTCATTCTAAAGAAGAACGTTGAAATTTGGAAAAAAAATGTTAGAAACTATAGGTAAGACCTATTTCTTCCTGTTTTGATAATGATTTAAACTCCTTCCATTGGGATCTTTGAAATATGTTCTACATGTTAAGATTCTGTCTATAATAATTTGGTTAATATTTTTTTAATCCACTATCATTGTACTAGGGCAATGTGTTTTGATATTTAGATGGTTTCATATGAAGTGTTATCAAAACACATCACTTATAAGCAAAAGTATATGAGATGTTCTACCAAATATGGGTTTTAAGAAAGCTTAATGTAAACCCAGTTCTGATTTATGAACTCAGTTCTGGTTAAAGTTTTTTTCTCGGTAGCACCAGAAGTATAACAATATTTTTAATACTGAAGATCATTGCCTGTGTCTTACATTTACTTTACTTTTGGCAGGTTAAATAGTACTGAGCTTTTAAGTTGGTAAAACCACTATAACAGTACCGAACAGGTTGACAAACTTGAGTGACAATTTATGGCAGTTTAATTTCTGTAGCAGATAATTTAGGTTGAAATATCCAACAAATTTTCTAGACATGTGTTGATCTTTTTTCTTTTTCCCCTACACTGTACTGCTTTTTAGTTTTAGAGAAGCTGGTTTATAGAACTGATTTCAGGTATATCAGGTATGGAACGTCCAGTCTGTCCTGGTCCTTTATCTGACACTGCAGTCTTCACCTTTTCCAGGGAACTCTTTGGGTGTGATTATTGGAAGGTATTGGAAGGTGTCTGTGATGCCTTGATGATCATGGCTGATGCCTTGACACCTGCAGGTTTTGAGGGGTAGTGGGAAGTGGGTGGCAGGAAAGGAGGGGCTGTTTTTGTGATCATGAGGATCATTACTGTTAACTTTTGTTCCTGGTACTATGACTGTAATAAGAATGCATGGGTGCACATTTCCTGTATCACCTATTTTATACGAAAGTCACACAGAGTAAAGACTAATAGTTTACATAGGAAAGTTCCTCATAAGAAAGTGGACAGCAAAGGGGAAATACAGAATTATTTAAACCATTACCTGATAATCTTCATTTTGTAAGTTATTACTGAGTTGTACACCTTTCAAGAATTGATGTGAGAATTCATACTAGATTTGTTTTTTGAGATACCATGGGAAATAACCTAAAGTCAGTTCTTAGGCATACCTTTGTTACTGTTTGCTTTTAAAATTCTGCATATGAGTGTTTAACTTTGTGCATGAACTCATGGTCAGCATTAGTTAATATTTTAGTTTCTCTATTCCTGTGTAATCATATTTTTGGTATCAAAAAATGTCTCTAGTGATAGTTCTCACTCTTTTTTATTACTACAGTATGGCAATATATTTTAATAGATATCATTGAGAATATGTTAGGGCATATATCTTAGCAGTCTTCAGTATTTTTTAAAAATTGTAGCTTCACTTACATGGAAGGGAGAGAGGGAGTGAGAGTGGAATTTTGAGATGTTTTTTAACTATTATTTGTGGTAGCATTTAACTGTCTAGAGTCTTGCATGTTAGATGTTAGGATTATTAAGGATACACTTATGGAAAATACTAACTTTGGCACCTTTGTACCTTATACAAGGTGATTAATAAATAAATTATATTCAGTTTTATGCTTATGTACATATGCTATTTAATTTGGAGGTAAGACATTTCAAGCATTAAAAAATTGTGTTTTTGAAGGAATATGTGTTATTGTAATGTATTTTCAAGTAAATGCAAAAGTATATAATGCATTGCCTCTTAATACATGAAAATTTGACTGTTAAAATTAATCAGTGACGTTATTTATCTCTACTTATTAGTGATAGTTCTAATTTTTCTTATATATACATTTTAATAAAAAAGAAATAACATAAGATCACAGAATGTTTGGTTTTAATTAATTTTTATAAAAGAGTTGAAATAGCTGGTATTAGAAGCATATCAGATACGCATCATCTGAATTTGTTTCCATACTTACAGTTAGTTGCACGTACCATACACTATAACCAGTTGGCTGCTTTTAAACAAACTTTCTTATTAGAGGCTTCAAGGTTTGAAGAATATATTTAGAGTGACATGTTTTAGTCCCTTCTTTTTTCCAAGTCAATTTTCAGCTCTCCCAAGAAATAGTTTTAGAATTTCTATAAGCATGGTTTGATGCCTGTCTTTTGAATCTTGTTACTGACTAATGCTGCTCTTTGGTTTAGACAAAAATCGGGCTGTGCAGGCAGCAGAGCGCTTGCAGGCCAAGCTGCGGGAACGTGGGGATGCAGCAAATGAAGACAAACTGAACCTTCTCAAGTCAGTGCTGCAGAGCCCGCTCTTCAGCCAGATTCTGAACCTTCAGACTTCCATACAGCAGCTGAAAGACCAGGTAAGACATGGTGTGTACCCACAGGAGGCCTGCATAGCATGGCATAGAGCTTGTAAGGTCTCCTGTTTTTTCTGAAAGGCTGATTTTTGTATGTGTGAATTAATTGTTAATGAAGTCATTTAAACCTCCAAGTGAGACTTCATATTCACTGTGGCTCCCCACTCTGCTGTGCCCTGTTATTTTCTTAATGGTTGGCTGTATATTGTAAATGATATGACATTGTGTTGAAAGCTGTGGGAGAATGGAAGAATGAGTTCCTGCAGGAGAGGAATATGATACAAATATGTTTAGGGTGGATGGCTGTACCTTGGTTTCCATCATCACTGTGACTCATGGTTCATGTGATTGTGCCTGTTCAAATTCAGACATTCAGCACACTTAGAACATTTCAGCTGAGCCTGGATTTGCATGTGTAATCATGTATGTGAGGAAGGGAAATCACCTCTATGTTGACAGTAGAAGGAATAATTACATTGTCATTAGCTAGAGGAATTGCAATTCTCACTTCTAAAAAGAGTTTAAGTAGCAATGGCTCCCATGACAGCATCAGATGGTGATAAACATTAGGACTTCTAAATGTAACACAGTGTTTATTTCTGTAAAAATTATGAGCATTAAAAAGTCCTAGCGTTTATATTAAAATTGAAACATAATGCAATGACAGAATGAAAACTGGAATCAGATGGTCACTGAACTTACTTAATGTAATCACCATTTCTCAGGTTTTTAAAAAATAGTTTTTAAATGGTTGTTATCCTCACAAGGTTTGAAGTTAATCTAATTATGTCTTCAGTCCAAGTTAATTCTCATTCTGATGTTTTTAGCATTAATCTAATGGTTATGGATGACTGGCTAGCCAATATTCTGCCTTAAAAGTTTAACATGAAACCTGAAGACTAGTTTCATAATTCAGTCGAAGAACAGCTTCAGTTAGCAACAACAAAAACTCCAAAATCTGCCAAATGGAAAAAGAACAGTAGTAGCAATAGAGAAGGAATTTGTTAAATGTCATATAACTTCTTAATCTAGCTATTTTAATGACCCCCCCCAAATTAAGTACATAGATCAAGAAGAATCTTTAAAAATATTTCTCTCAAGTGAGTTTGTACCTAATGATTTTAAAAGTTATGATCATGAATTAAGAAAACGAGGTGGTTTCATTATATATAATTGTGTTTTTATTCCTTTGTAAATTATTGAAAAAATTGGTTTCAGGTATTCATTTTCAGAATGGATTGGCATTCTTTTGGAGAAACCAGTATTATGGATATTAGTGTAATTGTGATATAGAAAATTACCTGGTTTTTAAGCAATGTGAAGATGTTTTACAGATATCTTCTCCCCTTATTGTATTATGTGGAAATATGACTTGAATGAGAGGGAAAGTTGAAAGAAAAATTACTAGTGATTATGTTAGGAAATGCTGTTAGTCTAGTGAAGCAGCTGTCAAAATGTCCCTGCTATCTAGTCTTATGTGAGGGGAATAGCTTTTGTACTTACCAGGTCTGCTGAAAGGACGGGAGAAAAAGGACTGCTTGTTGAGCTTGTTTTACTCTTTCCAAATGGAACTAGGATATGGTATCTAAAACTATTTGGGTCCCATGTAATTCAACTTAAACTTCTTGGGAAATTATTGAGAATATTATGGAGCCTCGTAGTCTAGGACTACAGACAGTGTGATCTCATTTTATTAATGACAAATGCTGTTATACAGTTGACCCTTGAATAACCTGGGTTTGAACTGTACCAACTTGTATTTTCTCCTCCTTATGATGTTTTTAATAACATTTTCTTTTCTCTAGTTTGTTTTATTATAAGAATATGGTATATAATATATATAACATACAAAATATGTGTTAATTGACTATGTTATAGATAAGACTTTAGTCAGCAGTAGGCTATTAGTAGTTAGCTTTGGGAGGAGTCAGAGCTATAATACTTGGACTTCTGACTGCGTCATAGTTGATGTCTCTCCCCACTCCTCACCCCTGTGTTGGGCAGGGGTCCACTGTATTTCAAGGCTGTGATGTTCGTGAATTATGTAGGTGTGTTTGACACGAGTTTCCTGTTTTTGGCTCATCGGTCACCTCTTCACAGACTGAAAGGGACCGTGGAAACCATCTGTTCATCCCCCTGCTGATTATGGCAGATTAGTTTAGAGAGTAGAGCCAGAGGTGGAATTTGGACTTCTTGGCTCCCAAGGCACAGTCCTTTCCCCTGTTTGACCCTGAAGCTTGTCTCACAGCTCCCCCAGACCAAGGTTAACAGTGCCTGGGTGGCATGAGTTTAGTGTCTGTTGAAACCTAGATAACGTCCCACAGTTTTTGGACTCTTCACTTTACTCTCCATTCTGTACCGGTTCAAAACAATTTGTTAATTTTTTTCCCTTGCCTGACTAGAGAAAATTTTTAAAAATTTGTAATATTTTCTGTTTTAAAGTTAAACGTATACATGCTAAGTGTTATCATGTTAGATTTAAATTTTCTATATCGTTTGCCAACTGCTAATTTATTACTATTTGTAATTTAATATTTAAGTAGTGCATCTAAGGAGTGAAATTTGTGCTTTTAATCCAGTAGCTATACAAATCTGATGAATGGCCAGCTTTTATTTATTATCTTTCACCTAAATTACATTTTCAAGTATTTAATTTTATATGCATGATAGGAGCAAGTTACTGTCTCTGTCTCTTTTAGTGTTACTGGAAAGTTTGACCCCTTTAATTTTTCTCTGCCATCATTCTGCCTTGTAAAAGTAAAGGGAGTGAATAATTGAAAAGCCCAAGGTATATTCACCATATGGGGAACAGGATCATATTGTTGTATTAATGACAGATGCTAACATGCCTTGTTGAATTAAACCTACTATTTTTTTCCCCCTCAGATCCTTTTCATTACTTCTCTTCAATAATGTTTAATTTTTCCAGTTTGCTTCTTCAGTATTAAGACAGCCCTTACAAATCAAACTGTTTCCCTTTGGCAAATTAAACACTTGACAGGTGTGTAACTGAGAGGGCAAAAAAGCCATGCCCTGAAGGGATGTGCTATTTAAATATTGTCAAAAATATTAACAGGTCTGAGAGTATAATTGATGCCTCTGTTTAACTCTGCCACATTGTGTATTGTTCTAACCACCAGCTAAAAGGATGTGTGCTATTAAACCTGAATAATCTCTAATAGCTCCAGTTTATTTCCTATTGCATGATTCCTGTTTAAGTGTGTGTGTGTGTGGGGTGGTGGTGGATAACTGTGACTTTGTGTCAATGATCTGTCAAATGCAAATTCTCAAGTAGTGTCCTCACTGTCACCGAGTCATCCAGGCTAATAACTGCAGGGCCTAATGCATATTCATGACAAAAATCCAGCTACTGTGGAGGAAATAAACACGTTAGCAATTTAATAATAGAAACTTGTCAGATGAGAGGATATTGGATTAGCATATTTATTCTGTGACGTTTGTCCAGCCCAATATAAGTGGATGCTACTTTCCTGATTAATTAATAGCCTTGCCTTCTGAATTGACTAAGGGTACTAAGTTAAATGTCTTTTTATCTTGAGTTATTTGTAGGAAAACTATGAATTAAAATTATTACCTTCATTAGAAAGGACTGAGAATTGTCATTGCTAAGATTTTTTAAAATTACGGTTACAGAGACCAATTCTAACATTGAAGAAATGATGTGGATGTCAGGCTTACAAAAGCTGCTGATCTGGAAAATTAGCCTTGGGGCACAGTATTCTGGATGCCTCTCTTTGTCAGGGATTTCCAGCTTTTTTGGAGTATGGCCCTCCTTATTTTGTTGTTGTTTGATTTCCAGGTTCCTGGTTTGTTCACCTTTCTCACAGGGAAGTGTTGGCTTACCTATATATCCTCTAGACGCATATGTATATATACACAAAATTAAGCCAGATTTTTCTAGGTTTTTCTTTGGAAATTTCATGAAATCTTTTGGAATTATTGGAGAGACATTGATTTAAACTAAAACCAGTATTGAAATTTACTGTTCAGTGTTCATTAGAGTAATTCAGTCCTTTTAAATATGGTCTTCACGGTATAAAAGTCGTGGTTTTATATTTCTGTGTTTCTAAGTTTTATCTGTTCACATTCCAAAAAAAGTTTGGGACAACTCCTGAGGGCAAAACATCCTAATAGATGATTCAAAGGTAAATCTAAATAAAGATCAAATAAAAATATTAGAGAACTAGATATACCAAGTCTCTTGGGTGGCTAAAATTGAGTATATAATTTAATTCTCATTTCCCAGGACAAAGGCAAAAAAGAACCAGATGATTGTATATTGCTCAATATGAGACATCATTCAATAAACCAAATTTCCCCTTGGCAATGGGAAGGTAATGGGAGCTCATGTTTTTTTTTTTTTTAAATAGAAAGCTCATAATCATTTAATAATAAACCTTTGTTGAACACTTAAAATAAGTAAAAATGCAATGAATAAGATGGAGATTCTTACTTATCTAGAGGGAAAGAACATATATAGTCTTATGTCATTAAATAGGAAAACAAGCTAAGTGGTATAAAAGGAAGAGAGAGGAAGAAATTACTAACTTTGACTAGAGGAAAACTTCACATTGGAGGTGACATCGAAGATGGGTTTTGAAAAATGAATAGAGGTTTTCTGTAGAGATAGAGGAAATTATTTCAGGTAATGGGAAGAGTGTTTACAAATGTAGAGCTGTTCTCAGTTCGGGTCATTTTACACTTTCTCTCCAGGAGACACTGAACAGTGTCTGGATTCACTTTAGATGGTCGCAGCTTGTGGGTTGGAGGGGTGGGACAATGCTAGAGGCGTGTAATGTATGGAGTCCAGGGATGCTGCTCAACATCCTCAATGTAGAGGACAGCCCGTCAAACAGGGAATTGCTGGGTTTACAGAGTCTTCAGTGCTGAGGTTGACAAATCTTGACAGAGAGTCACAGATATACCTGTGTTATCAGAGCAATAGAGTCTGGGAGGCTGTTGACAGAAGAGAAAACTTTGGAGCCAGACTGTGAAGGCTTTAGTATGGTTTTCTGTTTTTCTGTTTTTTATCATCATTGTTCTTTCGCATTCAGCTTTCCATATCAAATTTTTTGTAACAAGTTGAAGTATCAACTTTATCTCTTAACTATACTATTTAATACAATATTTTAACAATTATTTATTTTTATTTCTGCACATTTTAAAGACTGTAGTAAAAAACATACCACATAAAATGAAGTTAAAGGTCTTAATGACATTTTGATGGATAAGACCCTCACGTATAGTTGTAAAGTACATGACTCATTCTTCAAAGGGCTGTTTCTTTCATCTTTTGAAGTCTGAAATACACTAAGGATACACAGTAATTTAGTAATGACTTTTCTGCTAAAGCATGCATGAGATAATGTACCCCGTGTATATTTTTCTGATCCTCTGTCTTAAAAGCACACTTTATAGAACCTAGAGAAGCAGGCAGTCAGTGTGTACTTCAGAGTTTTATGTGTGTATTAGTTGCTCAGTCGTATCCGACTCTTTACCACCCCATGGACTGTAGCCCGCCAATCTCCTCTGTCCATGGAATTCTCCAGGTAAGAATACTGGAGTAGGTTGCCATTTCCTTCTCCAGGGGATCTTCCTGATCTAGGGATCAAACCTGGGTCCTGCACTGCAGGCAGATTCTTTACTGTCTGAACCACCAGGAACTGACAGTAAGCTTCAGAAGGTCACTTTCAAATACCTGACATCAGCAGAGGGTATTAGATGGAACATCACCATGCTGGGGCCTGCCCAAAGAGCCACTCTTCTGTATTTGTAGGACTGATAAATCATGTTTATGGCCAAAGTGTTGAGATATGCTGCTTTTAAGCAGTAATATCAGCAACTCTGACAATTTTTACATTTATGATTTTTAGATTGATGAAAAGTTGAAAATTTTGATAATTGAGCACTTGATTGCTCTGTTTTGACTTAGGTAATTAATAAATCCCCACTATTTTGTATAATTATTGTCTCAAAGAGCAGAAATGCCTGTGTTTCCTCGGCCTGATTTATTACCTATATAAAAGATGAAAACGTAACCCTGTGTTGATGGTTTCTAATTTGAGACTGAAATGAAGATGATTCATCTGTAAGCTTGCTGTCAGGAAAAGGGAAATGACTACTGTCTCTCAAGAATGCTTAGGTTAAATTATGACTTGGTGTGAAGGGAGGGGAATGGAGAGAAAGAATATATGCCTCAACCCATTAACAAGAATTATCTAGAAGTCAAATAGAATTCTCCCCAGTTGATGGTGCCCATGAAAATGAAAAAATATTTTTCCTACCCTTAAAATGGTTTTACTTTTATGATTGAGCATTACAGCAGGCTAACAGAAAGTGTCTGTAAGACTTAAATGTACATTATCTAGGAGAAGTTACGAGAGGAGTTGTCTCATGTTTTTGCATTTACCATAAAGTTTATTTACTGTCAGAATTTAAAATACTTTATTTTTGGTACAATAACAGCTTTTAAATGTTTGTTCCTTTAACTAAAAGTTTGTAAATATAGAGCCTCTGAAGGGACTAAAATTCTTGTTTTATCCTGGGCAAGAAGGCAATGTTCAAGCTTTTTATACAGTGCTGGATTAAAATGCAACACCATCTTGCCATTGAGTATGCATGTGTGTCTAAAACAGCAAATGGTGCTAATTGTATGGTGTTTTTGTGACAAAGTTAAATGGTCTTTGGAGAAGAGGGGAAAAAAAATAAGAAATTTCCTGAGTATAATCTAAATCAGTTTTTTAACCGACGAATTTAGAACAATAGAGGTCGATTTGCATTTGAAGTATGGCAACAGTAAGAACAATTCCTTGTAGGAAGCCCTCGTGTGTTATAGACTCTGTCTCATTTGTTCAGTCCATCAGCTTTTTGAGGTGGGGTTTCTCCCTACTTTGTCCAGTGAAGAGAGATTATATAACTTTATCTGGACCATACAGTTGGTAGATTTAGGGGAAGAATCTAGGTCTGTGTGACCCTGAAGCCAATGCTTTTTTTTTTTTCTGCTTCTTCTAATTTACACTTTTTCTAAATCCTTCGTTCTATAACATAAAGGAAAAATAAGTTTAAGAGAACAGTTAATAGCATTCATAATGAGAAATGAATTTAAACTAAATCTTTTATAAATTCAAATGTATTAAGATTTGCTGTTTCCCTTGAATTATCCCTCCTAAATTTTAATCAGAAATCCTTTTAAATATAAATCAGAAGTGTCATTCTGCTTTTATTTATAATTAGGTAAATGGACTGGGTAGAGTAATAGTAAGATGGAAAGGCAGCATGGTAAAGTAACATCAGTCTCCATGTGCCCATTTCCATATATTTATGCTTGTCTGGAGGGTTTTATTTTTATTTTTCTCTAAGCAGACTGTGAACAGTGAATCAATTTTATCTTCTGGAAATGTGGGACTGGTAGAAAAAACACTGCAAACATTCTAACATGTCGTTTGTCTAAATTTTCAATTTCTAAAATTTGTGGTGACATTTGAAATAAAGTTAATTTTTATACCTTTGCCCCTTCAATGTAGAAATTTCCAGCATACTTTAATAAGAATATTATTTTTGGTCAAGCTACATTCTTTATCCTCATTTTCTTTGGAAATTTTGTTAAGAAAGCACAGAAGTGTTGAGATTTAAATAAAGGAAAGACATTCTGTAAATACACATCAACACACATGCCTAGACTAGTGGTGTATATGCTGCGCGCCACTGCGCCATTTGTTCTCAACAAGCATGTAAAGGGGCTGTAGAATTCATTTGTTTGGAGGTTTGTTTGGAGTCCATTTCCCACTTTTGGGATAAAATCCATGACACATTCATCTTTGAATACCTCGTCCCTAACACGACACTTAACTCAGACTCAGTAAACAATTTTGTAATTAATGATTACATGAGTGTTCTTGAATATTCAGAACTGTTGTGCATTAATAATTTGTCTTTCCTTGCTAGAGAACTAGTTTTTTATATCAACAAACTAGCCAAATAACTAAAGTTACTTTGAAGACCCCTCATTTTTCTCTTAGGAACCATATTAAATAGATATATCACTCATCATTCATCATCATCATAATTAACTTGGAAGGAGTTCTTATTATGTGCCAGGAACTCTTCCATGTTTCATCATTACGACAATACTATAAAGCAGAGGATAATATTTTCCTCATTTTGCAGAGGGGTAATGGAAGCACAGAGAGGTTAGGTGAGGGAGTTAGTATTTGAATGCAGGCAAGCTGACTCCAGAGTTCAGGTCTTAATCACAAAGCTGTGTTGCTTTTTGTTTCACTGTCCTTGTAAACAGTATAATGAACATAATTTAAGGAATTCCTGGTTATCTCAAGGCCTTCGTTTAGATTATCTGCTCTCAGATGCTGGCGGTGTTGTAGTGTTATTCAGAGACCAACGATGATCTTAAGCATGAGTTTATTTCTTAAAATGAAAAAATATATATATTAATTGATTGAGCCCTTTTTTGCTCCTCCTTTAGTTGTAAAATGGGAGCTAAATAGCATGGATTTAAAAAATGTAAGGCCTAAGCCCAGTGCTTACCAAGAGCTCAGTAAATACCAGTTCTCTGTTTATTGCTTCCTCTTCATATGGAGATTTAATGTTTTAAGGCAGTGGCTTCTCAGTTTCCTCTCATGACCCCATTACATTCTTAAACATTTCTGAAGACCTCAAAGAGCTTTTGTTTTTGTGGTTTTATCCATCCATATTTATATCAGGTTAGAAATTAAAATTGAGAACTTTTGTAAATATTTACTTAGTAGTACATAGAAAATAACAGTAATAAGCCCATTACATTTTAAAATTGGTGAAAAGAGTGGCATTGTTTTACATTTTTGCGTTTTTCTTTAACATGGCTCTGTAGAAGATGTTGGATTCTCATATCTGCTTCTGGATTTGATCTGTTTGGATTTGTTGTTTTAGTTTATGAATATGAGAAAAATCTGGTTTCACACGAGTATGTAGATGGAAAAGGAGAGGGGTGTATATAGCCTTCAGATGATTGTTTGATAGGGCACCAAAACTCTTGTTAGTTTCTTAGAAGCTAGTTGCAGTGTGGAATCTGAAACCAAAATAGGGAACACTTCCCTGTGCTTTGAATTTTTACTTTCATTACCCACGCATAATTTTATATTACATTGGTCATTTGGAAAATTTGAAAAATAGAAAAATTACACTTTACCTTTCATTACATAGTATCAGAAAATTATACTTGCTGGTATTGCTTCTGATCTTATCAATAGAGTCTTTAAATTATCGAAAAGTGTCAAGCCCAGGTTGGCAGATGCAAGTTTTTCAAAATTCTTAATTTTTACTTGAAAACTCAAATTTTACTACTGGCAACAATTACTGTCAGTTGTTTTCTTTGAAGTGTCAGGCATACTTTATTTTTGAGAAAGTGTCTGCCATATACCAAAGTCTGTATAATCTGTTTTTGGGGATTTAAGTAATTTTTTTCAAGTAATACAGTGCCCATGAAAAAAAAAAGCCTAGTTTAGCTTGCAACTCAAACAATAGTGCTTTTCTTGTGATGATTGTAGTTTTAATATATGAGAAGTACTTCATATTTACTTAACACTTTGAAACACAGAATTTTAAAAGACATACTTTTAAGAATCAATATTGAATAAAATTAATAGTTTTTACTAATTCGATATTGAATAAAATTAATAGTTTTTACTACTACTACGTTACTACTGATTACTTTTGAATCACACACACAAAGAGGACTTTTGTATGTGACTCTGTGGTAGGGGAATAGACTTGTTCTTGCGAAGAGGAGCTGAAAATGATTTGTTGCACTTTTTTCACAACCTTCCACAGACACCTCTTTTACTACTGTCCCATCCCTGAGAGCCGAATGTCTTGAACATTTCAGGTGCTGAATAAGTATTCCAATGAAAGAAAGGAAGGTCTCATAGAAAATGTAAAATTATACACTGTTTTGTCTGAAAGCCCAGCTCCCCCCAAGCCCCTTCCCTTCCTTGAAACTCGCTGCTCCATTTTGTAACTTGTTTAGTTCAGGAACTGTGAGCTACTTTATGTCCAAAATAGTCTCGTCACATTAAGCAAATCTGCTTTGAACATGCAATTCAATTTCTTTAATTAGCTTTAAAAATAAGGATCATTAAATCAGAGTGCCACCATCAATTACTGTGCTAGGGTTTGCCTGTTCAATAATGCATCAGAGTTGTGCTCTACTCAGTATTTTTCTGAAAGATTTATGGAAAAGGAGACCTCCCCTCTCTTGGTTCCAAACTTGAAATAGAGCTTTATTATATATAAAATTTTTTTCCTATTCTGCCATTTTAGGTGCTGTATTTCATTGAATACTCTCAGGATTCTATCTCTCTTTGCATTTCATATTTGGGATCAGTTCCAGAGAGTGTTTTACAGCATTTTTGTAAATTCATAAGAAAATAAGCACTTTTCTTGCTCTGCATGAAGTAAAGACAAGGTGCGGAATTAAAAAAAAGCCGCAGTTCTGTGAGGTGCACCTGTTATGGCAAAATCCTCAGAGAGTGCCTTGCTTCTTTTTCACTATGTTGAGGAGTAACAAACAGAAAATTGGGAAATTGAACTAGCAATATATATTTATAAATTTGTTTAAAATCTAACTAAAACTGGGATTGTAAAAGCAATGGTCATTTTTCTTGCTTAATTTAAATAATATATTTTAGCTTGTAAATGATAGAAATATAATATTCATCAAATGTATATAAGTGTTTAGGTGATTTTATTCTCATTGCTATACTATGAATTCAGATTAAGTCAAAATAACAGGACCACAAATTAGGTTTGGATAATTTATATAGTATGCTTTGGGAAATTCAGTTTGATCCTAAGCAATCATTTTCGTAGACAATTACACAAGTATTTCTGGAAAGATTGATGTTTGCCATTAAATAGAGCTAGTAATGTTAACTTCTTTTCAGTTAACACCCTAAAAGGGATAGATAAAACGTAAGAAGTCAGTATTTCAGCATTTTGAAGCTGTTTTAGTTAAATGAATCTATATATTTGAAAATTTTCTATTGATCTTTTTGACTATTTTTGAATGATGTTTATTTTGAAGAATAGTATATTTATTATTGAAAATATAATAAAAAGCAGTTTATAGTTTAAAAATCTTACAAGTATATCAGCCTTGTACCAGGGTGGGTCAAATGCCTTAGTATAAAAGTATAAGATAGTGTAATGATTGTTTTTTCTTCTAATTTGATGTGCAATTAAATGATACAAGTGTTAAAGATTTATAATCTTTAAGGAACAAATTTAGATGTGCTTCAGCAGTTAAGACATGTTTGCTGAGGATTCATCTTGACTTGAGCACTTGTAAAAATTTATTTTGGGAATGGGAATTAGCCTCTTGAATCTATATCAAGCCTGTGGAAGGTAATCTATCACAGTAATAGACTAACTTCATCTTCAGATATCCATTTCTTCATTTTTCTTTGTTTACAGTGAATGCTAGATAGCTGAACTTTCAGTTTCTGTCAAAAAAGATTTAGCTTGATACATAGAGGCTGTTCCTAACCCCTCCATTTAGAAGAGTCTGTTTGTATCATTCACTGGGGCACCCCAGTTTCTCTGCTCTTATTGTAACATTTACTTTGTAAACTTTAAAAAATATTAAGAAAACATATTCAGTACAATCAAAGGAAAATTACATAGCTCAAGGATTTTTCACAAATTGAATGTAGAAGTATAACCCTTTCCATAAATCACAGGGTAGAAAGTTACCAGCACTCTATAATACTCTCTGTTCCTGCAGTCAGTCCTAACAATCCCAAAGGAATTACTTATTTTTTCCAGACTATTTGAATTACAGTTGACATATATTATAGTATAAGTTTGAGATATACAACGTGATATTTGAAATATTTGATACACGTGTACATTGCAAAATGATTATCAGCGGAAAGGCTAGTTAATACATCTGTTCCCTCACATAATTAACCATTTCTATGTGTGTGTGATAAAAACTTTAAAAATCTACTATCTTAGAAGCTTTCAGGTATATAATACAGTATTGTTGACTGTAGTCATCATTGCTGGAATTTATTCATCTCTTGCCTGAAAGTTTGTCCCCTTCGACCAGCATTTCCCCATTTCCCATACCCTGCAGTCCCTAGCAACCACCGGTCTACTCTTTGTTCCTATGAGTTTGGCTTTTTAAGATTTCACATGTACGTCAGATCATACACTGTTTTGACTTCCATCCCATATATAAGTATTTGAATTTTATATATTACTGTCTGAGTATATATACTTTTCTGCATGGCGTCTTTGTCTTTGCTTAGTGTCTATGAGATTCATTTATTTTGTTGTTTGTAGCTGTCTTTCATTTTTCATTGCATGAGTACACTAGAATATATTTTTCCTTTCTTCTGCTGACTGTGAAAGAAAGTGAAAGTGAAAGTTGTTCAGTCATGTCTGACTCTTTGCGACCCTATGGACTGTAGAGTCCATGGAATTCTCCAGGCCAGAATACTGGAGTGGGTAGCCTTTCCCTTCTCCAGGGGGTCTTTCCAACCCAGGGATTGAATCCAGCTCTCCCACATTGTAGGCAGATTCTTTACCAGCTGAGCCAAAAGGGAAGCACAAGAACACTGGAGTGGGTAGCCTATCCTTCTCCAGAGGATCTTTCCGACCTAGGAATCGAACCGGGGTCTCCTGCATTGCAGGCGAATTCTTTTACCAACTGAGCTGTCAGGGACTGTTGACTATAATTTTGCTTTCCCCCTCAGTTTTTGACTGTATTATAAATAAAACTGCCACAAATGTTCTAACATGTATCTTTTGATGTTCACAAGTGTGCATTTCTCAAGAGTGAAATTTCTGGGTCTTAAGGTATATATTCAACATTTGTATTTTCTGTCCAGCTGTTTCCCAAATCTGTTGTCAATCTCTCCTTGAAATGTATAAAAATCCTCATCCATATCATTGCCTTTACTTGCTACTGCCAGCTTTAGTCTTCTTCCCTCCTCCGCCTATTAACTACTCTAGGGTACTTCTACTATCACATTATTGATTTAATTTGCATTTCTCAATAATGTTGAGTACTTTTTCACATGTTTGTTGGTCATTTAGAAATCCTCTTTTGAGGAATTTCCATATAAGTCTTTTGCCCACTTTTCTGTTGGTTCAGTTCAGTCGCTCAGTCGTGTCCGACTTTTTGCCACCCCATGAACCGCAGCACGCCAGGCCTCCCTGTCCATCACCAGCTCCTGGAGTCTACCCAAACCTGTGTCCATCGAGTTGGTGATATCCATCCAGGCATCTCATCGTCCCCTTCTCTTCCTGACCCCAATCCTTTCCAGCATTAGAGTCTTTTCCAGTGAGTCAGCTCTTCGTATGAGGTGGCCAAAGTATTAGAGTTTCAGCTTCAACATCAGTCCTTCCAATGAATATTCAGGACTGATTTCCTTTAGGATGGACTGGTTGGATCTCCTTGCAGTCCAGGGGACTCTCAAGAGTCTTCTCCAACACCACAGTTCCAAAGCATCAATTCTTCAGTGCTCAGCTTTCTTTATAGACCAATTCTCACATCCATACATGACTATTGGAAAAACCAAGCCTTGACTAGATGGACCTTTGTTGGCGAAGTAATGTCTCTGCTTTTAAATATGCTACCTAAGTTGGTCATAACTTTCCTTCCAAGGAGTAAGCGTCTTTTAATTTCATGGCTGCAATCACTATCTGCAGTAATTTTGGAGCCCCAGAAAATAAAGTCTGCCACTGTTTCCCCATCTATAGACATGGTCAGTCCTCATATTGACTGACAAGTTTTTTTTAATGTATTCTGAATACAACTTTTTTGTTGAACATATGTATCACACCTGTCTTTTTCTGCTTTGTGTTTTAACTCCCATAATTGTATCTTTTGATGACCAGAAATTTAAAAAATGTATATAATGTCCAATTTCTAAAACTTTACTGGAGGTTTATCTATTTTATTAATTCATTTCTTTCAAAAGACTCAACTTTTGCCTTTCTTGAATTTTCTTACTTGTATTTTTAAAAAATTTTCCTCAATTCTGGCCTAACCTATGTTATTTTCTTCCTTTTTGGGGTTTTGCATATGTTCTCTATTAGCTTATTTAGCAATATGCCTAGCTCATCATGTTTTACACTTTGATTTTTCTAAATATATTCATTTAAGTCTGAATCTAAGCATTGTGTTAGTGCATCCCATAATTTTGATTTGTTGTATCTTATTTGGTTAAAATGTTTAATTTTTAATATAGTTTCTTTTATCCATGGTTTACTTAAGAGTGTATTGCTTAATTGACATGCTTTGGTTTTCATGTTACCTTTCTGCTGTTGGTTTCTAGCTTACGTTACTGTATTCAGAGGTCTCTATTTGAGGTTTGTTGACATGTGCTTTGTGAACTGCCTATAGTCTACTTAGATAACCATTTCTTTTACAGTTGGAAAGAATTTAACATTCAGCAATTGTTGAGCGCACTGCACTGTTCTATGTATGTTAATTAAGTCAACATTATTCAGAATGTTTCCTTATTGATTTTTTTTCATTCTGTCACATCTGAAAGAGACATGTTATAAATTCTAATTATGCTTGTGGATTTGTCTATTTCTTGTTTGCCCTGTTTTTAAAAAAATTAATTTATTTTTTAATTGAAGGATAATTGCTTAATGGAATTTTGTTGTTTTCTGTCAAACATCTCCATGACTCAGCCATAGGGGTACATATATCCCCTCTTTCTTGACCCTCCATCCCATCTCCCTCCCCATCCCATCCCTCTAGGTTGATACAGAGCCCCTGTTTGAGTTCCCTGAGACAGACAGATTGAAACCACAATCACAGAAAACTAGCCAATCTGATCACATGGACCACAGCCTTGTCTAACTCAGTGAAACTAAGCTATGCTGTGTGGGGCAACCCAAGATGGGCGGGTCATAGTGGAGAGGTCTCACAGAATGTGGTCCACTGGAGAAAGGAATGGCAAACCACTTCAGTATTCTTGCCTTGAGAACCCCATGAACAGTAGGAAAAGGCAAAAAGATAGGATACTGAAAGATGAACTCTCCAGGTTGGTAGGTGCCCAATATGCTACTGGAGATCAGTAGAGAAATAACTCCAGAAAGAATGAAGGGATGGAGCCAAAGAAAAACAATACCCAGTTGTGGATGTGACTGGTGATAGAAGCAAGGTCCGATGCTCTAAAGAGCAATATTGCATAGGAACCTGGAATGTTAGGTCCATGAATCAAGGCAAATTGGAAATGGGCACACAGGAGATGGCAAGAGTGAACGTCGGCATTCTAGGAATCAGTGAACTAAAATGGACTGGAATGGGTGAATTTAACTCAGATGACCATTATATCTACTACTGTGGGCAGGAATCCCTTGGAAGAAATGGAGTAGCCATCATGGTCAACAAAGAGTCTGAAATGCAGTATTTGGATGCAGTCTCAAAAATGACAGAGTGATCTCTGTTTGTTTCCAAGGCAAACTATTCAATATCACGGTAATCCAAGTCTGTGCCCCTGACCAGTAACGCTGAAGAAGCAGAAGTTGAACGGTTCTATGAAGACCTAGAACACCTTTTAGAACAATCACCCAAAAAAGATGTCCTTTTCATTATAGGGGACTAGAATGCAAAAGTAGGAAGTCAAGAAACATCTGGAGTAATAGGCAAATTTTGCCTTGGAGTACAGAATGAAACAGGGAAAAGGCTAATAGAGTTTTGCCAAGAGAACACACTAGTAATAGCAAACACTCTCTTCCAACAACACAAGAGAAGACTATACATGGACATCACCAGATGACCAACACTGAAATCAGATTGATTATATTCTTTGCAGCCAAAGATGGAGAAGTTCTATACAGTCAGCAAAAACAAGACTGGTAGCTGACTATGGCTCAGACCATGAACTCCATATTGGCAAATTCACACTGAAATTGAAGAAAGTGGAGATAATCACTAAGCCATTGAGGTATGACCTAAATCAAATCCCATGATGATACAGTGGAAGTGAGAAATAGATTTAAGGGGACAGATCTGATAGACAGAGTATCTGATGAACTATGGATGGAGGTTTGTGACATTGTACAGGAGACAGGGATCAAGACCATCCCCAAGAAAAAGAAATGCAAAAAGACAAAATGGCTGTCTGAGGAAGCCTTACAAATAGCTGTGAAAAGAAGAGAAGCCAAAAGCAAAGGAGAAAAGGAAAGATATAAGCATCTGTATGCAGAGTTCCAAAGAATAGCAGGAGAGATAAGAAAGCCTTCCTCAGCAATGAGTGCAAAGAAATAGAGGAAAAGAACAGAATGGGAAAGACTAGAGATCTCCTCAAGAAAATTAGAGATACCAAGGGAACATTTCATGCAAAGACAGGTTCAATAAAGGACAGAAATGGTGTGGATCTAACAGAAGCAGAAGCTATTAAGAAGAGGTGGCAAGAACACACAGAAGAACTGTACAAAAAAGATCTTCACGACCCAGATAATCACAATGGTGTGATCACTTACTGAGAGCCAAGCATCCTGGAATGTGAAGTCAAGTGGGCCTTAGAAAGCATCACTACGAATAAGCTAGTGGAGGTGATGGAATTCCAGTTGAGCTATTTCAACCCCTGAAAGATGATGCTGTGAAAGTGCTGGCACTCAGTATGCCAGCAAATTTGGAAAACTCAGCAGTGGCCACAGGACTGGAAAAGGTCAGTTTTCATTCCAATCCCAAAGAAAGGCAATGCCAAAGAATGCTCCAACTACCACACAATTGCACTCATCTCACACGCTAGTAAAGTAATGCTCAAAATTCTCCCAGCCAGGCTTCAGCAATACATGAACTGTGAACTTCCAGATGTTCAAACTGGTTTTAGAAAAGGCAGAGGAACTGTAGATCAAATTGCCAACATCCGCTGGATCATTGAAAAAGTAAGAGAGTTCCAGAAAAACATCTATTTCTGCTTTATTGACTATGCCAAAGCCTTTGACTGTGTAGATCACAATAAACTGTGGAAACTTCTGAAAGAGATGGGAATATCAGACCACCTGACATGCCTCTTGAAAAACCTGTATGCAGGTCGGGAAGCAACAGTTAGAACTGGTCATGGAACAAAAGACTGGATCCAAATAGAAAAAGGAGTACATCAAGGCTGTATATTGTCACCCTGCTTATTTAATTATATGCAGATACATCATGAGAAACACTGGGCTGGAGGAAGCACAAGCTGGAATCAAGATTGCCTGGAGAACTGTCATTAACCTCAGATATGCAGATGATACCATCCTTATGGCAGAAAATGAAGAAAAACTAAAGAGCCTCTTGATGAAAGTGAAAGAGGAGAGTGAAAAAGCTTAAAGCTCAATATTCAGAAAACTAAGATCATGGCATCTGGTTCCATCACTTCAGGTCAGATAGATGAGGAACAATGGAAACAGTGACAGACTTTATTTTTGGGGCTCCAAAATCACTGCAGATGGTGACTGCAGCCATGAATTTAAAAGATGCTTGCTCATTGGAAGAAAAGTTATGACCAACCTAGGCAGCATATTTAAAAACAGATACATTACTTTGCCAACAGAGGTCCATCTAGTTAAAGCTATAGTTTTTCCAGTAGTCACATATGAATTTGAGCTATAAAGAAAGCTGAGCACTTGGAGAACTGATGCTTTTGAACTGTGGTGTTGGAAAAGACTCTTGGGAGTCACTTGGACTGTAAGGAGATCCAGCCAGTCCATCCTAAAGGAAATCAGTCCTAAATAGTAATTGGAAGGACTGATGCTGAAGCTAAAACTCCAGTAATTTCGCCACCTGATATGAAGAAGTGACTCATTTGAAAAGATGCTGATGCTGGGAAAGATTGAAGGTGGGAAGAGAAGGGGATGACAGGGGATGAGATGTTTGGATGGCATCACTGACTCAATGGACATGAGTTTGAGTAAACTCCAGGAATTGATGATCGGCAAGGAGGCCTGACGTGCTGCAGTCCATGGAGTCTCAAAGAATCAGACACAACTGAGCGACTGAAGTGAACTGCACTTTGCTAAATTCACTGGTTAGCTCTAGTAATTTTCTGATAGTATCTTTAGCTTTTTCTTGATATAGTATCATGTCATCTGCAAACAGTGAGAGCTTTACTTCCTCTCTGATTTGGATTCCTTTTATTTCTGTTTCTTCACTTGATTGCTGTAGCTAGGACTTCCAAAACTGTGTTGAATAAGTGTTGAGAGTGGCGACATCCTTGTCTTGTGCCTGATCTTAGGCCTGCCTGTTTTGAGATTATCATTTTAGATTGCTAAGATTGTTTCTTCTTGTCTGTTGAATTGACGCTTTATCTCTGTGGATTGTTCGGTTTTATGTCCAGTAGTGTTTCTTGACGTCTAGTTGTCTGATACTAGTTTTGTTGTACTAGACTTCTGTTGGTTAATTAAAGTGTGATGTATTTTTTTTTTCCTTCATCCTACTTCATCTTTACTGTATCTCTTATTTATTATTAATTTATATATTTGGTAATCAGTATGCATTTGATTTTTACTGTGTAATCCAATCTGACAATTTTAGTCTTTTGAGTATTTAACTCCTTCATATTTAATTATTGATAAATTTGACATTTTTGTTTTCATATTCTTTTATGCCTGTTTTGTATTAACTAGTTTCTAATATCATTTTCTTCCTGTATTAGCATGTTATTTATACTTAATTTTATTATTATTTTATTGATTAGCTTAAAGATGTAGCTAGTATCCTTGACTTATTTGAGTTAACCCTAAAAAGTTATTTTGAGTTAATTATATATTCACAGAAAATTTTCAGTATGGTATGCGTGCTTCGTCAAGTTTCTTCCAATGGTTCCAATCTTAGTAAAGTATTATATCACAAAACTGGTATTGATAAAATGTGTGTTAATTTTTCAAATTTGTGTTATTTTTCTACTCGTGTAGATTTGTGTAACTACCCACCATCTAAGTACTGACCTATCCAGCACCACAAAGATCTCCCTTATGTTACCTTTTATATCCAGCCGTATATTCCACAGCAGTCCTGACCCTGGAATGTTATATATGTATATAGTATATGTATGTAGTTTATTTCTACATATATAGATTAATCAAGAATATTAAAAATTTAATCATCATGTATGTGACTGTTTGATATTGTCTTTTTTCACTCAACATGATCCCTCCAAGTTATTGTGCATTTTACTATTTTGTTTCTTTTTGTTGCTGAGGTTTATTCTGGCTATGAGTGTACTTACTCGGGGATACTTTGTTTCCAATATTTTTCTCTTTATCAGTGAAGGTACTGTGAGCAATTTTGTATATGTTCTTTGTGGACATAGATTTTCTTTTTTTTCATTTCTCTATAACAGGTGTCCAGGAGTTCCATTACTGGATCATATGGTAAATATACCATTTGTTTCCGAAACAGCCAAACTGTTTTCCAAAGGGACTCTACTGTTTTATATTCTTTACGTTTCTCCACATCCTGCTCAGTGTGTGCCATTGTCATTGTTTGTTTTTCAGTTAGTTATTCTTTCAGGTATAGAGCGATAACCTCATTGTGCTTTTAATCTGCATTTCTTTAATGGATCAGATGCTGAACACCTTTATGTTCTTACTTGTCATCTCTGTGTCCTCTTTGGTGCAGTGTCTGTGTCTTTTGTTCATTTTTAATTGAATTTCTTAAACTTTTGAGTTTGGGATTTTCTTTATGTATTTTAGGTCTGACTTCTTTGTCGGATATACATATCCTTATCTTCCTTGATTTTACTTTAGTACTTGCACTACTTCCTGGAAAATGAAAGGAATTTAATATATTTCCACCCCATTGATCCCACTCCTGTATTTTGTGTAACTGTTCATGTAGTTTAATTCTACATGAATTTAAAACTTCACAAGTTTTAGATTATGTGTCATACCAATTTCTGTTGTTTTACTCACATTTTAAACCCCTTCCTGTGCTTTTCAGTGTTTTCTACATTCAGGAAATTCCATCAGAGGTCATTTTCTTTCTGCCAGAGAATTTATTTTGGTATTTATTTTGTCCCAAACTGAGACAGTGCTTTGTGTGTGAGTATGTGTGTGGGGGAGTTGTTCTGAAAATGTTGGGTTGTCAGTTCTTGAAAATTTTTAAGTCAGATGTGAGCTTTATTCTTCTTTGAACATAATGTCCCTTTTTGCTCCGGTAGCTTTTAAGGTCTTCCCTCTGTCTTGACTTTCAGCTTCTTTACTATGGTGTGCTGTGTAGACAGCCTAGAAGATGGACACCAGATAATCTCTTCTTTCTGGTAATTGGCTCTTGTATGATAACCTTCTTGAATGTGGGCTGGGCTTGCTGATTTACTTCCAATGAATAGAATAGAGCAGATCTGACACTTTCTTTTAATCTTATAAAAGCTTTTTTTTTTTGTTACAGCTTTTATGCACATTTTCTGATTAATCTCAGAGGAAGGGTTATTCTGATATAGTTATTTCCAGAGGGTGAGTTTAATTGTATTTAGAACTAAAGAGAATTCTTGTTTTCTTAGAACGCTGTTAAGATGCAGCTCTCTTACTACACCTACAAATAAGTTGTTTGCAAGGTGGAAAAGATGCTGTCTTTTTCTCCTGTAACATATACTGACTGATGCTCAGAGGACTAAACACTTATTTACTCAGGTATTCTCTTGTTTGTTTGGTTCCGTAAGTATAGATTTATAAAAGTCATTTTAGAGTTACTTATGCCAGTCATTATTTTTATATTTGTAGGGCTCTATCATGTATAAAATATATGAGATATTTTTCTCTAAAAACTTATTTAAATTCTTTTGAAAGACTACATAGATGACTTGATAAAACAATTGTTGGTGATTTAGTTGTGTTATATAAAACTGTCAAGAAGAAAGATCTCATTAAAGGTTCTTTATTAAAGTTATTTCCCACGTGTCCATGTACTTGCTTCACCTTTTAAAGACAGAGTGACTAAATTTGAAAAAAAAATCATATTGTATGAGTGTGATTTATACAAGAAAGAGTATGGGGACCTCCGATACATCAAGGTATTTGTAAATGGCTGTCCAGTACTCTTGCCTGGAAAATCCCATGGACGGAGGAGCCTGGTAGGTTGCAGTCCATGGGGTCACTAAGAGTGGGACATGACTGAGCGACTTCCCTTTCGCTTTTCACTTTCATGCACTGGAGAAGGAAATGGCAACCCACTCCAGTGTTCTTGCCTGGAGAATCCCAGGGATAGGGGAGCCTGGTGGGCTGCTGTCTATGGGGTCGCACAGAGTCGGACACGACTGAAGTGACTTAGCAGCAGCAGTGCGTGTGTTTTGCATTAAAATAGTGTGCTTAAGTTGTATAATTGTCCTTTGTTATGATTTTTGCCTTATCTGACCTTTTAGAGTAAGTGAACCTTTTGCTGGTTCTGACAGTGGCTCGTAAGAGAGCCTCTTTCTGTCCTAAATACTGAGAGGGTATTTCGTATTACCGTTCACAAAGAATTTGACAACTTTTTAACTGAATACCTTATGTAATTTTCATTTAACTTATCTTAGATGTTGGCACTAATGAAACATCCCTTAATTCATACATGTTTATTTAGTAAGAACATGAAAGACCTTTTTAGACTGAAATAGCCAGAAGCTAAACTGAAAACATAATTATTTGATGACTCTTTCATCTACTAGTAGCTTCCCCAAATAATACAGATTGTATATCTGTATATACAAATCACCAGATAGTTGTGTTTTCTTCTGCTTATTTTATATTGTATAAACCAAGATGGGATTCAAGGTCTTTTTATTAACCATTTGTACTGTGTGTGGTATGAACTGACTAGTCATGTCAAAGAAGGTTCATTCCTATCCTTCCAGGAGATTTTATTTCAGAAAACCATTTTAATAAAACTGTAGCAGAGTCGTAGCTGTGGCCTTTGTGTTTTTTCCTATGGGAATAAATTTTCAAATTAAAAAACACATCTTTTGTATGATGGTATAATTAAATTATAGTTTTTACATATGTGATCTCTTTGCTTTTACATTTATATAGACCTCAGTGGCTGGACAGAAATAGGAGGAGTCATTGTCATTCGTTAAGCCTTTAACAAATTTGGAGAAGACAGTCAATATCCAGTATCATATAGCTTTATATGCATATACAACTTCACTCTTAGAATGCCTTCATACCTTGTCTAACATAGTTTCAGAGCTTCTTCAGCAGTTAACTTCACATAGATAGACTCTTTGTTCTTATAACATGATTTGTTCATTCTAGCTCACTGTAGCAAAGCTCCAGTTATTTATTCCCTATGCAAACAGCCCATAGGTATTAGGTCTTGGTGTGTGAGATCCTCAGCCTGTCACAGATTTCATGATCCTATCTGCTTCAACCTGTACAGTATATCTTCTCCTGGCAAACTTTATTGAAATTGCCATGCTCAGGTTTTAAAAAAAATCAGGTTTGAAGTAAGAAGCTTGCTTTTAAAAAAATAATAATTTTTTGTGTCTGCTGTAGATTTTAAGAGAAGCATTTGAAAGAATTCCCTGAAGCTTCTTCCTCAAACACATTGATCTCTTTTTCATTTGCCTTTATAGATAGCCAACCAAATAATTGTAGATTGTTGGTAACTATGGTGATTTACTGAGTTTCCTGTCTTATTTTTCAGGACAGATAAACTCTTAGGCATCAATTGGTGACATATTGTGAAATATTTTGATTGCTTCTGTCAGTGGAAGCCATTTACTAATGTCTCCTTTCTAGAAATTGATATCTAAATGATTGTTTCCTCTATGTATAATACAAAGATGACAGGAAAAGATATAGGTCATAATCTACTTACTAAGTGTGTGACTTTGTGTAATCATCTTGTGTAAAATGGAAATAGTGATTTTTGGAGGTTTGTTGGGCAGATTAAATCAGAGTAGATCCTTAAAAATTGGATAAACATTTATTCTGCAAATGGATATTGAATGCCAGCTCCATGCAAGACACTGCCATAGAGGATGAGGATACAGTAGAGAATAAAATAATCAGATTTTATTAATCCACTGGAGTATTCTATGTTCTAGTCTGTCTCTACAGATTGGGATGGAAGCTATTTAACAGCAGAGAACATGTAGGTGATAATAAGCACCCTGAAGAAAAATAGGGCAGAGTTAGCTCGTGGAGTGTAATTCTGGGATGCACTGTCAGGGAGCCTTCTCTGGGGTGATGATGTTGAGTGCACTTGGAAGAAGTAAAGATGTAAGCATGTAGATATTGGAGGAAGGATGTCTAGCCTTGGTGGCTAGAGAGAGCAGCTTGGTGGTTTGAGGAATAGAGATCAGTTATAGCTGAAGCTGTGTGTGAAGGACAGAGTGCTGATGAGTTCAGAGAGTGATCCAAAAATGTCATTGATATAGTCTTTCTTCTGATTAATTATAAAGTTATATTCCATATACTTTATAGATATATAAAATTAGATCTGGTTTTTTGCACTAGTTGAATGATTATTTACCATAATGAAATATTATTATTGTTTATATTTATTATTATTTAGCATTAATATGTTAATATCATTGTCATTTAATTTGATAGATATATTAATATTTAGTATAATTATATTCAAAAGCAGAGACATTACTTTGCTGACTAAGGTCCATCTAGTCGAGGCTATGGTTTTTCCTGTGGTCATGTATGGATGTGAGAGTTGGACTGTGAAGAAGGCTGAGCGCCGAAGAATTGATGCTTTTGAACTGTGGTGCTGGAGAAGACTCTTGAGAGTCCCTTGGACTGCAAGGAAATCCACCCAGTCCATCCTAAAGGAGATCAACCCTGGGATTTCTTTGGAAGGAATGATGCTAAAGCTGAAGCTCCAGTACTTTGGCCACCTCATGCGAAGAGTTGACTCATTGGAAAAGATTCTGATGCTGGGAGGGATTTGGGGCAGGAAGAGAAGGGGACGACTGAGGATGAGATGGCTGGATGGCATCACGGACTTGATGGACGTGAGTCTGAGTGAACTCCGGGAG